>NW_022900951.1:51898721-51925255 GCF_012274545.1 Fukomys damarensis | reverse complement strand
TAATGAACTTCATTTCTGATTCCTGATTTAAGTGTGAAATATTTTTGTATAGTTGAGTATACTCGCATTTGGTGCATATATATTTATGAGTGTCATACTTTCCTCTTGGTTTGTTACCTTTACAAGGATGTAGTGTCCTTCTTTACCTCTCTTAATTGGTCTTGATTTGAAATCCAGTTTATTTGCAAATAGGATAGTTGCCCCTTACTTCTTTTGGGTTTCTGTTCTTTTGAGTATTGTTTTATATCTTTGATTTTCAGTCTATTAATGTTTTTGAGTTAAATGTGTTTCATGTATGTAGCATATTGTTGGATCTTGCTTCTGGACCCATAGTGTCCTTCTTTACCTCTCTTAATTGGTCTTGATTTGAAATCCAGTTTATTTGCAAATAGGATAGTTGCCCCTTACTTCTTTTGGGTTTCTGTTCTTTTGAGTATTGTTTTATATCTTTGATTTTCAGTCTATTAATGTTTTTGAGTTAAATGTGTTTCATGTATGTAGCATATTGTTGGATCTTGCTTCTGGACCCACACTATGTCATGCCTGATGAATTCATTTTTGGGGGCTTCATGGACTTGTGACCCTCATTCGCTTTTCCTATGATTTTTTTAGAATATTTTGGAGCACTGGCTTGTCATTATGAAGTTTCTCCTTGTTCTTTGTTTTGAAAGTTTCTTATTTCTCCATCGATTTTAAAATATATTTTTGTAGGATGCATCAATGTGGGTTGAAAGCTGTTTTCTTTTTCGCTTTGCCATACTTTACTCTATGCTCTCCTAAATAGGAAGATTTGAATTGAAAAGTCTTTTGTGATTCTGATGGGCTTTCCTATTTATGTGATTTGTTTCATTTCTCTAACTGCTTTTAATATTTTGTTCTTGTAATGGATTTCTTGAATTTTGACTATTATATAACTAGGTGTAGATTTGTTTTTTTGTTTGTTTGTTTGTTTGTTTTGGGGGGGTCACGGGTAGTCAGGATTTTATATGCCTCACTTATCTTTATGTAAAAATCTTTTTCCTTGCCTTAGACCTTTTCTGCAATTACTGCTGGAAAAAGTTTATTTATGTCTTTCGCACTATATTCCACACCATCCTTGGCGCCAATCAATCTTAAATTATTATTTTTGCATTATTTAGTAGCAGTAAATTTCTCATTGTCCCTTGCTAATTTTAGTCTTTCTTTTTGTGTTCACTAACTGCAATTCTGTCTTCTATATCTCAAAATTTGTCCTCACATTCACATATTCTTCTATGGAAACTTTCAATGGAATTTTTAATTTCTTAGATATCTACTTGAATGTGTTTCATGTTTTCCAAGTTTTTCCCACGCTGTGTATACATGCCTTCCATCATTTTCCTCAGCTTCTCTACCTTCTTAAATCTATGTCTGCTCTAAAATAATTAATCATGTCTTTCATTATGGTCCATATCTCTACTGTTATTTGAGAATTTATTTCTAATTTAATTTTTTTCCAAAGCCTCTTTCACCTGTTTTTGTTTTTTTCTTTTGTTAGGAGTCAGGTGGTTGACTTTCAGATTGTTACATGTCATTGCCCCCTTTTGCTTTGCTACTCTGGAAATCTGGGTTTGTGTCTTGTTTGGGTGTCTTCTCATTTTTTGTTTTGTTTTGATGTTTTTGGTTTAATTCCTGGATTGAGGTTTATATATTGCTTATTGTGAGTGCTTTCATTGCTATTATTTAGAACAATTAGAGAATGACTACTTCTCAGATTATCATTCAGGAATAGTTGTTCTTTGCGTTTTTGAGTCTCTAATGGCCCTTAGTCAAGCTCAGTCTTGGTATACCAGGAAGAACAACTGGCTAAAACAATCATGTTACTTTGGCCACTATAATACAATCAACATTAACAATGGCATCAAACACAGTCTAGAAAATGACAAACTGTGCTATTTATCTACTACATTTGACAACATGAACTAGACTTATGGTTATATATAAAAATCTAGAACCAACCAGAAATATATTCGCAGTAAATAAGCCCTTCAACATTGTGAATTTGCCCTCGAAGGAGAAGACTTAAAAGGATTTGGGGTTGGATAGAGAAGAAGTGAGAAACTTTAGATGTAAGGCTAAGGGACACAGGAAGAGCATGCAAACTGCAAAACTGGTGAAGACAGGAGTAAAAGAAAAATGTAAGGAACAAGAACAAGAACACCAGCAAACTAGCAACAACAGGAAAAGTAGATACCATGTTCACACTTCTATACAAATAAGAACAATCAAGAAAAAAACAAAACAGGACAAAAGCATGAAGAAGAAAGGTGAGAGAAGAAGGAGAAAAGAAAGAAGAAAAGAAAAGAAAAAAGAAAAATGTCCTCTTCAAGGCATATCTCTGTTGTAGCTGGTGGACAATGTAGGCAGCATACAGATCTGTGTCAGCAAGCTAGCCATAGTCCCCTGAATTTCAGGATGATTTATGGCTGTGAGATTGGATTTGAGTTCCCTTATCTCCTTTAGGTTTAAACTCTGCTTCATTCTACTGAAGTTTTGAGTTGTTCTTCCCCACAATAAGTTCAGGTTCTGGTAGGAGGTCTTGGCTCCAACAGATCACCAGCTGTTCCAGTCTGCTGCATGTTTATTGCAGTGACTCTCTTTACTCTCCTAGCGTGCTTCAGTTCTCCACAACCAGCCTCAGAAAGGCCCTCCCTCTGCTGCTCACCACTGTGCCATCTTTCTTAGCTTTAAACAATGGCCTTTCCACACTGCCACTCGAGGTCTGACTTCCCATGATGAGGTGCTTCTGGTGGGCCTCTGGCTGGGACCTGTGACTGTGCATGGCTGGTGTCCTGGCAGGCCTCTCGCTGGAGTCTGTTGACTCTTGATATTAATTCTTGTGCAATTATGTTTTGTTCAGAAAGGCCTTACCTATGTTTGTGTATTCAGAAGTTTTGCATATTTTAGCTTCCCAAGGTGATTTTGTCTTTTATTTCATCTTTGATTTTCCTTTACTCCTCATTATCACCAGCAGTTGTTATTGTCAACTGTTTATAGAATTTTTATAATTTTGGCCATTTTGATATGTTTATTGATAACACAGTAATGTCTTAACTTATATTTCCTTAGTGGATAGTAATGTAGGAATCTTGACCTGGGCTTATTTGCTATCTGTATATATTTAGTAAAATTATTCTTTATGTCTTTTGCAATTTTGTCTAATGGAATTGCTTGTTGAGTTTTGAGAGTTAATCAGACAACATTAGTTCTCAGTTGGATATATAGTTTGGAAATGTTTTCTTCTAATCTGTAGTTCATGTTTATTCTTTACCAGTCTTTTCATAAAACAAAAGTATGTAATTTTGATGAGGTCAAATTTAGCAGGTTTTCTTTTCAATAACCTTCATGGTGGTGTCAAGGCTAAAAGCTTTGTCTTACCCCAAATCACCATTTTTACACATTAATGATATGTCTCAGATCTCTGGGTAAATGGAAATTCTTCACAGTACCTCAAGTCAAGTGCCAAACACACCAAATAACTGGGAAATCACAGTATAGAAGCTAGTGAATGTTTTAAATAGAGTAAGCAGGAATAAGAGAAGAGTGAATTGGCTCATAATTATACTATTCCAATGAGACAGTACTGGTTAACAAAAAGACAATATATTTGACATTTTGTTAAAGAGATAGGAGTTGAGGAAAGAGTATTAGTATTGTGGGAGAAGATGACCCTAATCATATAAGTGTAAATATTCCACAAAGCAGAATTAATAGGTTAAACATTTCTTTATCATGTTTATGTACCTCAAAAAACATTTATTAAGTCTTGTAGGGAGGATTACCCTTCAGTGAAGCAAGGTAAAGCAACACAAACCAAACAGTGCTATTAATGCCATAATAGAAAAGCACAGGGGACCAACCACAGAAGCCTAAAGACATTGTACAGCCCTGATACTTACATTTTCCTTTATTCACATGTTTCCAAACCCTAATTGAGAAAATTTAACTTGAGCAAGTTTTCTCTTAGTTAAGTACCATATTCATTGAAAGAAGCTAAACACTGGTTTTACCTACTACTGGTCAGTATCATAAATATTTTATTGTAAATATTTCCTGATATTTGGCCCTTGTAATGATGGTTATTAGTCTGTGCCCTAGTATTACATAGTGACACATCCTGGAAAGCAACATCCAGAGACACGAATGTAACCACCTCTCAGGAGCTAAGTGGCAGTTTCAATAATAGCTGCTATAAATATTCAGAATCTGTTATCAGTTTTACAAATCAGCATCTGAGCATTGTAAGTTAGATTCCCCACAGTATTAGTCAATTTTTATTACTATAATACAATGCCTAAGACTGGATGACTTATAAAGAAAATTTTTATTTGGCTCACAATTTTCGAGGCTTAAAGTCTACATGGCATAGAACTGACCCTGGCAAGGGACCCCTGGGTACATGGCATACTGAATGACATGATAGTAGGAGTGCATGCAAAGAAAGACATTAAAACATGAGTAGATAATAAGTAAGAGTGAAGATATTGGCCTGGTTGGCTCCTTTTATAAACCCTCCCAGGAGAACTAATCAAGATTTCCACAGAATTAAAATTAGTTTCTTCTAAGACCCTACGCTTGACAATCTAACAGTCTCCCAGTTAGTCCTACTTCCTAAATATCTCACTAATTAACATTGCCACCCTGAGGACTCAAGAGTCCAACACATTAACCCTTACAGAATACACTCAAATTATATCAAAACCATAGAGATTACAGATAAAATGGAAAGAGTCTTCATCCCACCTATTTCAGATAAATATATTGATATTGAGTGATTTAATGAAAGTGAAGGGAGTATTGTAGAATATATGTTAGATATCATTTTCTTTTGAAAACACTCCAGTGTGAGTAATATTACTGACTTCTTAGGGTTATTTATAGGTGCAGTAGAAAAGGTGCTAAAATAAGTAGTCTTTGCTATTTTTATCCAATATCATGTCCCGCTAATGCTGCCATCAAACCCTATAACTAAATCTGAATACTTCTCTCCCTCACCTCTTCAACCTTAACAGTCTACTCCTGCAGTATCCTAAATGCTCTCTCTGTTTCCCATTTGGCAATTTTTTCTGTATCAGTAAACAAGATATAATATTTACATAAACTTCTAATGGCTTTCTACTGGAAATAGCGCAACAACTAAGTTATTTTCAATCACATGCAAAATCCTACCTGATTTGTTTTCCTCTTTGTCTTATTTTCATTAAGTTATTTATTAACATTGATATTTGCTTATTTCTTTCTTGTTATTGTTATGATTTGAATCTAAAATATCCCCCTCAGAGTCTCATATGTTTAGAGGTGGGAATTTTTGAAGGAAATTGGATAATGAAAGTGCTGTATTTATCAGTGGATTAATCTATTGGTCAATTTGTAGAAGAATGTGCTAGTAGGAGGTGGGACCCAAATGGAGAAGGTGAGACATGATTTTGTAGGAGCTCTCTTTCTCCCTCTCTCTCTCTCTCTCTCTCTCTATCTCTCTCTCTCTCTCTCTCTCTCTCACACACACACACAAACACACACACACAGAAATTTTATTTTTCTTAAAAGTTTATTGTAATTCATTTTTGCAGCCAGTATTCTCCTTCAGCAACTAGAAACAGAAAAGGAAGCCTGATGAGTGTATGGCAGGAAAAAGATGTAGAATTAAAGCATCTGACTCTTGAAAAATATCTTAGATTAAGTAGTAGAGTTTGTGACATAATAAAGGAATTACTTCAACATTATCCCCAAGAGTTGCCTTATCCACCCTTCTGTTTGCGAATAGCTCACCATCTCCAAAATCAAATTACTGTAACTATTAATAGTTCTTCCTTTTATTGAACCAAAATCAGCCTTCCTGTACCTTTCACCCATGAGACTCAGCTATAAACATAGTGTCACACAAACTCTGTCTCAGTCTAATTTTACTATTATACCAATATGTCACAGACTGAGAGACTTATAAACAACACACATTTATTTATTTATTGCAGTTCTAGAGTATGGGAAGTCTATCATCAAGGCAACAGCATCCAGTGTCTGACCAGGGCTTTCTTGTTGCATCCTCACATGGTGGCAGGGATGAAAAGGGCAAAAAGAGTGATGGATATGTTGTTTTCACATAGTGAAAATTAAAAGAGAGTAAACCCACCCCTCAAGCTCTTTTATGAGGGTTCTAATTCTATCCTTGAAGGTTCTTTCTTCATAACTTAATCACTCCTTAAAATCCCAATTCCTAGTAATATGACATTGGCCTTTAAGCTTCAATGGATTAATTTTGGAAGAAACATTCATGTTATTGTAAACCCTACTACACCCTCTTCACTATAACAGATCTTCAAAAGAGTAAAGATAGAGATCATATTCCTGAGTCTTTTCTTCACAAAGCTAAGCAGTCTCAGTTCCTTCCCACTACCATAACCTAGAATCCAGCTCCTCAGCCTACCCACCCCAGTCACTCAACTTCTTCTTTAAAGTGAAGGGCCAGGACAGATAGAAGATAATAGAACTATCAAATTGCACTGCTTCCAACCATTTTGGTCTAAGGTTTTGTGGTTAAAAAAAATGTCTGGAAGTTCATCGAATGTTTCACTTTCCTCCCTGTCATAAATCTAGACTATATTTCTTAGCCTGTCTGGCTGCATATATGCTCATGTAACAACATTCTAGAAAAAGAAATACACCACTTCTGTTTTTTACTATCTTAGCTTCACAATTTTCCCCCACCCACCAGCTAGATACACACTTACAGGAAGATCTCAAAAAGCACACTTTGAGAATAGCAGATATAACATCAGTTTATGTTCCTCCATAATTGAATGGAGATTAGTTCCTCTCTCTGACTCTCAGTCTGTCTGTCTCTCTTTCTCTGTATGTTTGTATTGCCACTTACTAAAATTTCTGTTAATGAAAGGTTACATTTTGGTAAGTACCAGAAGTGTCAGTGATTATAATTCACAGTAGTTAATGCTACCTAAACATAAACTGACTAGCTTTTCCAGCTATACTATGCATAGCTAAACTACGCTAAAATAACTTCCTTCCCTTACTTTTCCCCATATGCCAGCCAGATTCTAAGATTTTTCATTCAGTGCCTACATTGTTCATGGGTTAGAGTTATGAAATATAGAGAGGTTCCTTTTTCTCCATTGCCTCACCAGCATTCATTATTTTTTGATCATGGCCACTTTTTTTCTGGATTAAGACGGAATTCAAGTGTTATTTTAATTTGCATTTCTTGAGTGACTAATGATACTGAGCATTTCTTCATGTATTTATTGGCCATTAGTACTTCAGAGATATGTCTGTTCATTTCACATGCCCATTTTGTGATTGGGTATTTTATTTGGGGATCTAATTTTATTTTTGTTCCATATATTTTTAGATATTACTTCTCTACCTGAGGTATAGCTGGCAATTTTTTTCTCCTTTGTATAGGTTGTCTTTTCATTTTATTGATTGTTTCTTTTGCAGTGCAGAAGTTTTAAATTTAATTTGTTGTTGCCTGTTTGCCATCTGCCCTGCCTTGGAGCCAGCTGATTGACTGAAACCTCTATGAACTGTGAGCTAAATAAACCCTTTCTCCTTTAAATTTGGGTGTGGGTTATTTTGTTTCAGTAATGAGCTAGAAGTAACTGACACACAATTTGGTACAGGAGTGAGGTCATTGCTGTGATGTTGTCTGGCCATTTGGTTTAAATCTTGGGAGGCAGTTTGGAAAGGTTTTGAGAGACTGACCAAAGAGGCAGCCTGGGTATGCTCTAAACTATATGAAATGTTCTGGTCAGAACCCAGAAAATCACAGCATTGATGGGAATTCTGCTTAGTAGTATGAGGCTCAGGAGCCTTCTGTTGAGGACAGCCTGGACTTCTGGATCCCAGGCAGTGTATGTTGTGCTTCAGCAGGAAGTTGGCCTGCATTTTGCTTGTTTAGAGACATTGCCTGGGTGGCAGATAAATTTCAATGCAGTATAGTGTTGGGATGGTGGCATGGTTACTGCTGAGGACTTTTTGCTGGATCTATGTTGAAAATTAAAATTGGAGAGGCAACAGGGTGATTTGAAGCATTTGTCCAGAAAGGAGGATGAGGTGGAGCTGTATATTACAAGGACGAAACAAAGGAAAACATGGTTGTTGAGAAGGAACAGGACAATGGAAAAGCGACCTGAGACCCTTTGAAAGAAGGCAAAAGTGTATTTGGAATGCAGGAGATCCTTTGGGAGATTTTTTTAGTGTTGTCATGCCTATTGTTAAAGTTAATGGGAGGCAAGGATTGTGATTTAATAGCTGTCTCCTGTTATGATTTTAATATAGTAATATGATGTTGATGCATAAAATACTGTTTTTGAATTATTGCTAAATTGTGCACACAAATAGAAACCCAAAGAGTTTTAAATTTTGAAGCCATAATGTGGAAATGAGTGAAAAAATTTATATATATATATAATTTTTATATTAATGTAAATCTGAAAAGATCAAGATATGTTGACTTTTCAGAAATCTGCCACTGAAGACTGTGGTTTAAGGAAATGTGTCTGTTTATCAAGTTGTCTGGTGGTAGATTGGGGTAGATTAATTAATGCTCAATTTTTAACACCCAGTTGATCTGAATCAGTACGGTTCTTGGCACAGAAAACCTACCTGAGGATTGTTGCCAATGGCATAAAAAGAGAAATGGAATGGAAAATCATTTGCTGTTGATTTTCTTGGAGAAACTTGCCATGGTTGGTTTTCCCGATGCAAAGTTGGCTCTTCTCATTTTTGCAGGAGCTTGAGTCCTTGCTGTTTTTAGGAATGGCTGCTGTTTTCATCAGGGGAACCCTTATCTTCACTTTGAGCATTACTTCTTGGCTCCAGTGTATACCGCTCAACCCTGTGGAACAAATCCTTCACTACACTGGTTCTTGCTTTCTAGCTTCCACCACTGGTCCTTGCACCTTTCTGGTGAAGATCTATGATAAAGACTTCAGTAAGACATTGTTATGGGCTCTAGGCCTCTGGATGGACTCATGGAGGACATTTCCTTGGGCCCTAGGTCTTCTACTGGACATGTGTGGGACATTGCTGTGGGATCCAGGCCCCTGGCTGGATTCTTTGGATCTCTAGTGTGCAAATAGATCTCTTGCACTCCTCTGCATTTGACTTTTTGGGTTAATATTATCAAATAATCCCATAATTATGTGTCTTATATTAAATCTATTCTCTTGCAGACTCTGACTACAACAAGCAAAGGCCATTCTCACTGAGTTGGCACAGCTCAAAAGCCCTCATGTCTATCCAGGCTTTTTTCATCAGCATGCACATGCCCTGGACCAATACTCGGTGCTTTTCTAAATAGACCTCTCACCCAGGTGCCCACTGAGTCACAGACAAGTGCACACAGACCAGCTAGCACCAACTCTATGGCATGAAGGTCATCTGAATTATAAATAGTGATTCTGGGCAGCCTAGTATGAGTCCTGCATATCCAGAACCCTGAGAGGTCACAGGCCACAGCCCCTATCAAAGACTGAGTTGACTCTTTCTGTTTTGTATGCCAACACACCATCCAAGTCACCAGAACTTATTCCCATCTGTGAACATGGAGGAGAGTCATGTGCAACCAAATTGCAAAAGGG
This sequence comes from Fukomys damarensis, assembly GCF_012274545.1. Classification (NCBI taxonomy): domain Eukaryota; kingdom Metazoa; phylum Chordata; class Mammalia; order Rodentia; family Bathyergidae; genus Fukomys; species Fukomys damarensis. Next base: position 51,915,641 of record NW_022900951.1, on the reverse strand, counting down.
AATTGTTCACACTCATGGACACAATGGCATAGCAGCTATGACAGAGTTTTAACCATAGCCCTCCCTTTCAAACTCTTCACGACTGCTCACTGAGTACTAAGGATTTCTGTCTACACCCGGGGAAGAGGGGCAGGAACTGCAAACTCCGGGGAGCAGGTACATGACACTGAGGAAACTTAACACTTCAGAGATTAAGGACCCAAGTGATGGCATGCTAATCACTACAATTTCCCAGACTTTCTGGCAAAAAGCTTACATGTGAATTACATATGCATTCTCTTGTTGGAGTCTTTAAACTGAGTTTCCATCAATTATCTTCTGAGTTTAGGTTTTTTGTGTTGTGTTGTTTGACTTAGTTAGATATTATTAAGTTGGTTTGGGGAAGTAGTTAATAGTTTTCGTTTTGTTTGATTTTTTCTGTTTGCTGTTTCTTCTTTTTAATTAATTTTATTGTTACATAGTAGGTATACAATTGAATGACATTCATCACTGGAAAGTTGCACCTCTACAAAATGTATCTTGGTTCGTATTGCCCTCCCTTCAACCCCTCCACACCTCCCAATTTACAAAGATGTTTTTTCCCATTTTTAAATTTTCTCATATTAATTCCTTTTGTTTTTTTCATTCCCTTACACTGCCAAATTTCCCATCGTCTTTGGCCCTTTTCTTCCTATTTCACATTACCTACAATACCTTTTATTCCTTATTTGCACCTTCAGTTTCTCACACTACAGAAGCTATTAGGTATTTACACATGTGTGTCCCATTTATTTCACTTAAGGATATGGCCTCAATGTGCATCCATTTAGCTATAAGTGTCTAGATTTTTTTCATTTTTATGGCTCAGTAGTACTCCACTTTATTAAAAACAAAACACATTTTCATTATCCAGTCTCTAGTTGATGGGCAATTGGGCTGCTAAAAAGTTTTAGCTATTACAAATTGTGTTGCTATGAGCATGGGTGCACATGTATCACTGTAGTTTGATTATTTTAATTTTTTGGGAAAGATAACCAGCAGGGGAATATCTGAGTTGAATGGGACTTCCAATCCTAGTTCTGTGAGGTGTTCCCATACTGATTTCCACAGTGGTTGCCTCAGTCTACACTCCAACCAGCAGTGGAGCAGTGTTCTCCATTTACTCAGCTCTGCCAGCATTTGTTATTGGTTGATTTCATGATAGCAGCTATTATTTCTGGGGTGAGGTGGAATCTAGGCATTGTTTTCATTTGCATCTCTCAAATAACCAATGACGTTGAACATTTTTTCACATATTTGTTTGATATTTCTTCTTCTTTCTCTGAGAAATGTTTATTTCACTTCAAATGCCCATTTTTGGATTGGGTCTTTAAATTTGAGAGGTCTGATTTTTTAAACTGCTTTATATATTCTAGGTAGTAGACCTTTGTCTGAAGAAGAGCTGGTGAAAATATTTTACCACATTGTGGGTTAACTCTTCACACTGTTGGTGGTTTCTCTTGGTGTACAGAAGCTTCTGAATAAGAAGAGATCCTCCTTGTTGATTGTACCATCACATGGTCAAATGACGTTTTGTTAGAAAAAACTTTTCCTACACCAAGGTCTTCAGCAGTTTTACCTAACCTCTACTAATTTAGTGTTTCTGTTTTAATGTTAAGATATTTAATCCATTTTGATTTTAGTTTAGTGCATGGTGAGAGATATAAGTCTAGTTTTAATCTTTTGCAAGTTCAAATTCAATTTTTCCAGCACCATTTATGAAAGAGGATATTTTTCCTCCAGTGAGGGTTTTTGGCTCCTTTGTCAAACATGAAGTGGCTGAGTGTGTCTGAAGTTGTTTCTGCATCTTCTAATGAGTTTCACTGATCCTCAGGTCTGTTTCTTTGCCAGTACCTTGCTGTTTTTATCATAGTAGATTTGTAGTATGGTTTAAAGTTGGAGATTGCAATACCCCTACTTTGTTTTTATTTCTTAGAATTGCTTTTGCTATTATAGGTCTCTTCTGGTTTCAAATTAATTTTTAGGTTGTCTTCTCATGGTCTGTGATGTATGCTGCTGGAATTTCAATTGGGGTTTCAATCAATATATAGAGGTTTTGGAATTATGGCCATTTTCACTATGTTGATTCTTCCTACCCAAAAAGCAAGGGATATCTTTCCATTTTCTGATATCCTTATCAATCTCCTTTTTTCAGAGTGCTACTCTTTTTCAGAATAGAGCTCTTTCATTTCTTTTGTTAGGTTGATTCCTAGGTATTTTAAATTTTTGGGTGCTATTGTGAAAGGAATTATTTGGCCCATTTGTCTCTCAGTGAGTCTGCCTTGGATGTACAGAAAAGCTATTGATTGTTTTGTGTTAACCTTGTATCCAGCTACTCTACTGAAATTGGTTACTAAGTGTAGAGTACTTTTGTTAGAGTTCTTAGAGTCTTCTATATAGAGTATCATGTCATCTGCAAATAATGACAATTTGACTTCTCAATTTCCTATTTTTATTTCTTTTATTTCTTTCTCTTGTCTAACTGGTGTGGCTAGTGTCTCCAAAATGATATTAAACAGGAGTGGTGAGAGTGGACATCCTTGACCTGTATCTGATTTTAGTGTGAAGGATTTCAGATTTTGACCATTTATTATGATATTCACTGTTGCTTTTGTTTGTTTGTTTATGTTATAAATGTTTATTTATATTTACTGCTGAAATTTTGATAATATTAATATTTTAAAATTCAAACCCCTATTTCTGCTGCCCACCCAAAATCTTGGAAGTGCTTAAATAATTGATCAATCCCACTTGAATATAGTCTCCTTTCTCTACACCCTCTATGTCTGGCCCAAATGTGCTTCCCCTCCTATATTTTGTCCTTCAGCAAAGAACTCCATTTAATACATGCCAAAAATCTAGCTGTCATTCTTGCCAATTTCTTCAGTCTCAAAACAAATGCTTCAACCTGATTATTCATCCAATATTGTCCATTTGCCACTGTAATTAAATCTCAGATCCATACTTTATTCACATTTCTATAGTCTATTATCCAAAGAGTGGTGCAAGATAGAATAAAATGATGCTACGTACTGTGTTAGTGAGATCATAAACAGCAAAATGCAGAATAAATACTTAAAAATTTTTGTGGAAATTTGATATTGAGAGACATTCAAAGAAGGAATCACTTCTCTAGTCTTTCACCTTTAACTTTACAAAAGCATTTGCAACAATTTTGAAAATGAAAACAGAATTACCAGGAATCCTAGGCCAACATTCTCAGTGCATGTGGTTTATCATTGGGGGGACTCTCTGATCTCTCACTTAGCTGCCTATGTTGCTGGTGAATGGGACCTCTTCTATTCCCATTTACCCCATCTTGATCCAGGTCTCACTGGACCTGAAGACTTTTTCAAGTGAGCATCTGCTTATTACAGTCCCTGCCCTCTGTACAGACTCTTAATAATCTCACACCAAAATTAGCAAGAAGTCAAAACTCCCTATCAAGAATCCCTCTCTTTCCCACCTTTGGGCTGCATATCCAGATCTTTCATTCATCCCCTCCATGGTCCCCTGATATGAGCCCCACAGGTTTTCCTTTCTGTGGTCTTGACTCATCTGGTGGCAGCACCTTGGAAGTCCTTATTTCTTGCTAAGGCAGGTCTTCCTCAGGATCATTCCCTGAATTCAGAACTGTTGGTTTTTCATAGATGGCTTTTATCAGATTGAGGTAGAGAATGGCTATACCAATTTTTTGTAGGGTTTTTACCATAAATATGTGTTGGAGTTTGTCAAATGCTTTTTTGCATTTATTAAGACTATCATGTGATTTTTGTCCTTGGCTTTATTGAAAGAGTGTATCACATTTATTGATTTGCATATGGTGATCCATCCCTGCATCCCTGTGATGAATCCCACTTGGTCAGGGTGTACGATCTTCTTGATGATCTTCTGCATTCTGTTTGCCACTATCTTATTAAGGATTTTTGCACCTATGTTTATTAGTGAGATTGCCCTATAGTTCCCTTTTTTGGGTGGGTATTTCTCTGCTTTGGGGATAAAGGTGATGCTTGCTTCTTCTATGAATGTATTTGGGATTATTGTCTCCCTTTCAATTTCATTATAGAGTTTAAATAGTAATGACAGTAGTTACTGTCTAAATGTTTTGTAGATTTCAGCAGTGAAGTGATCAGGGCCTGTGCTTTTCATATTTGTAAGTTTTGAATTATGTTTTCAATTTCATTTATTGATATTCAGTTTAAAAAAAATTTTAAGTGTTCTTTGATCAACTTTGGTCATTTATACCTATCTAGGAATTTGTCAATTTCTTCTGTATTTTCCATCTTATTGGCAAAGAATTTCTCAAAGTAGGTATTAATGGACCTCTGGATTTCTACTGGGCCCATTGTAATTTTAACTTTTTCATTCCTAATTGCATGCATTTTGGCCGTTAGTTTCCTTTTTTTGGATATGGTTGGCTAAGGGTTTGTCAATTTTGTTTATTCTTACAAAGAACCAACTTTTTGCTTCATTGATTTTTCTGCATCATTCTCTTAGTCACCATTTCATTGATTTCTGCTTTAATTTTTATAATTTCTTACCTTGCACAAGCTCTGGGTTTGTTCTGCTCTTCTTTTTCAAGATGCTTGAGGTTCATCATTAGGATTTTTAATTGAGCTCATTCTGCTGTCCTAATGAGTATTTGCTACTCTGTATTTCCCTCATCAGAACACTTTCGATTTCTCCTGATCCAGCACCAAGAGGCGCCAAGAGGGTGAGTTTCGGGAAAGCAGCTGGCTTGGACTTGAGATCCCCTCAGCCACCCAGGGCCCAATCTATGGGTCCCCGTATCTGCTCCTTTTCCTGAGGGAGCCATTGCTCCTGAACCAGTGCCAGGAAGATAAAAACATTTTAAACACTCCAATTACAATCAGTGAAACTGAAAATGTGTTTAAAAACTTACCAACAAAAAAAAGTCCAGGTCCTGATGGATTCACTGCTGATTTTTACAAGACATTTAGAGAACAACTATTGCCATTACTCTTCAGACTTTTCAATGAAATTGAAAGGGAAGCAATACTTCCAAACTCATTCCTGGAAGCATGTATCACTTTGATTCCCAAATCAGGGAAAGACACAACTGAAAAAGAACTACAGACCAATCTCCTTAATGAATATAGATTCCAAAATCCTTAATAAAATACCTGCAAACAGAATACAGAGGATCATCAAGAAGATCATACATCCTGACCAAGTCTGATTTCTTCCAGGGATGCAAGGATGGTTCAACATACATAAATCAATAAATGTAATACACTATATTAACAAAGTCAAGGACAAAACCCACATGATCCTCTTTATAGATGCAGAAAAAGCATTTGACAAAATTCAACATTCATTCATGATAAAAACCCTGCCAAAAATTGGAATAGATGGTCTATATCTCAACTTACTAAAGGCTATCTATGAAAAGCTAACAGCCAACATCATATTAAATGGCCAAAAGCTAAAAACTTTCATGTTAAAATCAGGAACAAGACAAGGATGCCCACTATCAGCACTCCTTTTTGATACAGTTCTGGAAACATTAGCCATAGCAATTAGACAAGAAAAAGAAATTAAGCAATAAAGATAGGAAAAGAAGAAGTTAAACTGCCATTATTTGCTGATATGATACTCTACATTGAAGACCCAAAAAACTCCACCAAAAGACTTCTAGACTTAATTAACACTTTTAGGAGAGTAGCAGCATACAAGGTCAACAACCAAAAATCAATAGCTTTCTTGTACACAAAAAACAGACTCACTGAGAGAGAAATTAGGGAAACAATTCCTTTCACAATAGCACCCAAAAAAATGAAGTATCTGGGAATCAATCTAACAAAAGAAGCAAAAGACCTCTACACTGAAAACTACAGCACTCTGAAAACAGAGATCAAAGAGGATATAAGAAAATGGAAAGATATCCCCTGCTCCTGGGTAGGAAGAATCAACATAGTGAAAATGCCCATTCTACGAAAACTGCTATACACATTAATTGCAATGCCAATTGAAATTCCAACACTATACCTCACAGAATGAGAAAGAAGAATCCAAAACTTCATTTGGAACCATAAGAGTTCTAGAATAGCAAAAGCCATCCTAGGCAACAGACACATGGCAGCGGGTGTAACAATTCGCAATCTGAAACTATACTACAAAGCCACTGTGATAAAAATAGCATGGTACTGGCAAAGAAACAGATGTGAGGTTCAGTGGAACAGATTGGAAGACACAAAAACAACTCCAGATGTACTCAGCTACATCATCTTTGACAAAGGAGCTGACCATCCCCACTGGAGGAAAGATAGCCTCTTTAATAAATGGTGTTGGAATAATTGGATCTCAACCCATTTCAAAAATGGGCATCTGAAATGAAGTCTCAGACAAAGAAGTAAAAGCAGCAAGTAAATATATGAAAAAATATTCCATATCATTGGTCATTCGAGAGATGCAAATGAAAACAACACTGAGATTCCACTGCACCCCACAAAGAATGGCTGCTATCAAGAAATCACACAATAACAAATGTTGGTGGGGTTGTGGGGAGAAACGAACCATTCTCCATTGTTGGTGGGAGTGCAGACTGGTGCAAGCCACTATGGAAATCAATATGGAGATACCTCAAAGAGCTGGGACTAGAGGTCCCATTTGACCCAGCCATCCCTCTGCTGGGTATCTTTCCAAAAGAATTAAAAGAAACATACCACAGTGATATATGTGCACCAATGTTTATAGTGGCACAGTTTGTAATAGCTAAAACTTGGAAACAGCCCATTTGCCCATCTGTTGGAAACTGGATAAAGAAGATGTGTTTTTTCTATAAAATGGAATACTATTCAGACATAAAGAATGAGAAATAAGAGTCATTCATAGGAAAATGGATACATATTGAGGTTATACACTTAAGTGAAATAAATAAGTCACACATGTGTAAATACCAAATAGTGTCTCTGGTGTGAAAAACTATAATAGTACACAAGATCCTAATGGGATAATTAATAGTGTGAAATCGGAAGAAGAGGTCTAAAGGTCTCGGTAAAGTATGAAGAGCAGCAGAAAAGGAACAAGGGAAAAGAAAAATATATGAGAAAATGAAAATAAAGTGTTTGCATATGGGGAGGGGGGGTGCAGGGAGGGCAGGGACAAAGGGAAAAAATGAGAACCAAGACCTGTCATGTGAAGGTACAGGATCCCAGTAATGAATGTAACTGTATTGTATACCTCAATTGTAACAATAAACTCAATAAAAAATACAACTTTCATTTTGTCTCATAGATTCAGATATGTTGTATTGACATTTTCATTTAATTGTAGGAACTGTCTGATTTCTTTAGTTTCCTCTGTGACTCAGTTTTTCAGAAGTGTGCTATTCAATTTCCATATGCTTATGAAATTGTTATGGTTTCTTTTGCTATTGATCTTCAATTTCATTACACCATGATCTGATAAAATCCAGGGGATAACTTCAGTTCCTTTGCACTTACTTAAACTTGTTCTCAGAGCTAGAATGTCGTTTATTTTAGAAAGTAACTCATGTGCAGCTGAAAAGAATGTGTATTCTAATTTTGTGCACTGTAATCCTCTGTAAACATCTGTTTAGTTCCTTTGTTTAAGAGTTTGATTGATTTCAAGTATTTCATTGTTTACTGTTTGTAAACAATTGTTTACAAAGTGGGGAATTGAGGTCCTGTACTACTATTATATTAGTGCCTATTTGATTTTTTGTGACCTTATTATTTTTTATAAAGTTGTTTGCAGTACTATTTGTTGCTTGTGTATATATTATTGTCATCTCTTTGCCTTAGACAGTTCCCTTTACAAGGACTTAGTGTCCTTCTTTGTCTCTCTTAATCGAGGTTGGTTTGAAATCCACTTGATATGCAAACAGGACGGCTACTCCTGATTTTTAAAAAATTTTGTCACATGGATTGTTATTTTCCTCCCTTTAACTTTCAGTCTATGAGTTTCTTTTAATTAAATGTGTTTCTTGTATGGAGCATATTGTTGTGTCTTGTTTCTTGACCCACTCTGTCAGTCTATTTCTTTTGATTGGTGAATTAAAACCATTAACATTGATGATTATAACTGATGTGTCTTGACTTATCCTTGTCATGACTTTTTCTTTTTGTTGGATTCCCCCTTTGCATTTAATTTCTTGTCATGTCTTAATAGATTCATTCTGCTGGGATTCCTTGTGTTGTGACCCTTATTGTTTTTTTCCTAGGATATTGTTTAAATTTTTTGGAGTGCTGGTTTGGTATTTTTGATTTTCTTAAAGTATCTTATTTCTCCATTAATTTTGAAAGATAGTTTTTCTGGGTACAAATCAACACACAAAATGAGTAGCATTTTAATAGATAAATAATGAACTGAATAAGTAATTATGAAAACAATGACATTATGGGTAGCATCAAATACAATAAAATACCTAGAAATTAACTTATCCAAGTAAGTAAAAGAAATATACAAAGAAATTATGCACAATTACGGTGGAAATTACGTGTTAAAAAAAGTGCTCCAAGGAGTGGCATCAAGAAAAGTGGAGAGTTAGGAAGCTCCAAGTTCACACTCCACACAGAAATATAACAAAGAAAAAAACACAAGCCATCTAAACCAGCTTTATAGGAACTTCAAAAAACATTTGAAGTTTTGCAGCAAGAAAGCAGATGGCTAGTGAAGGAAATGCCATTTTTAAAAGACTAGAAGAAGTTTTTTGTTTTTAAACATTTAATTTGGTCTATCTCAGTCATGTAAATAGTTTTGGTCTTGAACAGAATAGTCCCGTTTCTAGTTCTTTCCCTCAACCCAGAAGGAAAAGAGCAATCTTTATTCTCAAATTTTTGTGTACATCTTTACTAAATTGTCTGTGGTTGCATGATGTAACAAGCTGTTAATCTCTATTTCAAAAATATGGAACAAAGGTCAGAAAAGTGACAAACATTGGTTGTAAAAGCTACAAGAAGACTATAAGCATACAAATGGCTGGCTCTAGAAAACAAAGGGGAAACTTACAAGGACTAAGTGCTGGAGGAGAAAATTGTAGACACTTTTGGCAAATTTAAAGCATTCACAGTAGACATGTACATAAGAGAATTTTGAATGCTACATGTATGACCAGATAAGACACAAGCTCAGAAAAGACCTTAGAAGACATTATCTCCCACTTCAGATTATCTATCTATAGGTTCACAATAAATCTAGATAATTGGTGATTAATTCCTTTGAAATAGAACAAATCTGTAAAGATGGAGAACATAGGCTACTCTCTCTTTTTGTTAATTTTTAAAAAATGGTTGTTTGATTCACTTCCTGATATTCAAGGAAATCTGGCTCAAAAGACTACCTAAAAACTAACTTTAAAAAAAATAAGGAGGGGCAGGGGATTTAGCTCAGTGGCACCACATATGTTTCACAAATGCAAGGTCCTGAATTCAATCCCTGGTACCAAAATAAATGAATAAATAATAAAAAATAAAAATAAGCAGCTTACATATCTATGAAATTGTACATGGATGAAGAAAGTATGATGTTTATGCACAATGGAGTACTAATCTGCCATAAAGAAGGATAAATTTGAGACATTTATAGGAATGTAGATGCCATTTAAAACCATAATGTTAAATGAAATAAATCAGAAACACAAGCAGAAATATGGCATGGCCCAGAATATAAAAAGGAGCAAAATGAAAGATAGATGAACAGGGAAATATATCTTTTTTCAAAAGAAATAGTAACCAAGACATGGAGAAAGGGTGGATGAAGGGGAGGAATAAGGGGAGAACAAAAGAAATAAGATGAAATATCTCCATATGTCAACATTCCATGAGGAATGTGATCATTATGTACTGCAAACAAGTACTAATAAAAAACTTTAAAAATGAAATTCAGTACACAGAGAATTTTTTCACAAATATAATTCTTAAAAAGATGAAAAGAAATGCATTTATATGGCCTTCATCATTTTTCCTATTTATTACTATATGTTTGTGATACATAATAAATACATTCATCATGGGGAATTGGTACATATACATATCTCATATTGATTTGTTTTAATTCGTCTTCCCCTCACCTAAATCCCAAAAGTCCAATTCCAAGACCTTTTGTCATCTCCATGGGATGTCTTTCCTTATTTGCAATTGTGTTTCTTTTAATTTGCACTTCAAATTATTTATAATTTGTTTCACATATACAAAGAACCATGTGATATTTGACCTTCTCAGTTTGATTTATTTCACTTAGGTGTCAGGGTATATCCATTTTCCTACACAAGACTCAAATTATCTTTATTACAGAGTAGTAATCCACTGTTTATAAATACCACAAATACTGAAAGCTGCAAATGAAAAACATCAAATTATTTATAAAAGCAAACTCATTGGAATAATATCAGATTTTCTAGAAGGAACTTACACCATAATAACCAGTTGTTTTCTAATTATTTTGTTACAAAATTTCATTTTTCATAGAGGTAAGGACAGGAATTTTTATGTTTTCTTTATTAGTATCTGCTTGTATTACATACAAAAAGATCTACATGTTCATTGTATACATTTTAGCAATTTTTAAGACCTTGCACTGTAAAACTATCCATCTCCATTAAATCTCATTGTATAAAAAAATGAAAATATAGATTAGATATTAAAAATGAAGGACAGGAGGGCACAGCATTATATATATAAGGTCCTGAAAGAAAATTTGTCCAAGCTTAGATTTCTATATTTAGAAAAATTATTCTTCTGAATTAAAATAAAAAAAAATCTTTCAAAACAAGCATAAATTTAAGGAATTGATAGCTTCTAAGCTGATATTGCAGAAAAAAACATGAAGGCCCTCTACACACAAAAGAGGAGGAAATAAAAATATGATCTTGTGAAGTCAAAAATAATAAATCTTTCTGGAAGAGTAGAGAAACAAATGACAATTACAAAGAACATAATATTCATTCAGTAAACCATGAAACTTCTAAGGTGAATAAAAAAGAAAAGAACACAGAGTATTCAAAAGAACTAGAGCAAAATAACATTTTTACAATATATTTTATGCTATTTTTTGGATATAGCTTACTTGAGGTTTATTAAGTGATCCTCATAAACTTGGAGATTTGTGTTTTTCCTCATATTTATAAGTTTAATACCATTGTTTCTTTTAATAATCACTCCCCCCTTTAAATCATTCTGAGAATTCCCATCATGTGAATTTTTCTTCACTTCATAGTGTCCATTGAGTTCCTTGGACTCTATTATCTTTACTTCTTCATTTTTTATTCTACTTTTATTTGATATTTTCAATTACCCTATCTTCAAGTTCACTGATTATTTTTTTCTGAACATACAAATCTTCTGTTGAACTCTTCTAGTGTGTTTTTTCTTTCATTTGTCATAATTTGCAACTCAAAAAATACCTGTTTGGTTCCCTCTTTTATTTTTTGTTTATATTCTTATATTTGTATATTCTTTTATGAATTTTTATTTAGTTTTTTGTAGGTGTTTGGTTACCTGTAATGTAATTGTTTAAAGTTCTTGTTTATAATTCTGAAATCAGGGCTTTCCTGGGAATGGTTTATGTCTGTTTTGTATGTCATATAAATTTTGTTAAAATTTTGGCTTTTGATTATTATAACAAGATAATTATAAACATCAGGTTCCCTTTTCATCATATCATTTAATAATGTTGAATGGCATAGAACTTAGCCAAAAAAAGACCTCTAACAAACTATAGCCCTATATAACAGATTAAAATGACGTGAGAAAACGGAAAGACATCTTTTGCTACCGAATGGATAGAAGCAATATTGTAACAGTGGAGATATCACCAAAATTCTACATAAATTTAAGGCAATTCTAGTCAAAAGACCAACTGCATTCTTCAAAGAAATACAGAAAAGAATTCTAAAATTTATATGGAACTAGAAGAGACCAAGGATGGCAAAAGCAGTCCAGTGCAACAAGAGTAATACAGGAGTCATCACTATTTCAGATTGCAAGTTATAGAACAAAGCTACAGTAATGAAAATAATAACATTTTACTGGCACAAAACAGGTATAGAGTTCAGTTGGAAAGAATTGAAAATATAAAACAATCCCTGGAATATACAGCCATCTGATCATCAATAAAGTGGTGAAAAACACGCAGTAAGCTGGAGAAATGATAAGTTCTTTGGCAAAAGCTCCTTGGAAAATTAATTATTCACATGCAGAAGAATGCACCTAGACTTATGTCTATCAGTCTGTATTAAAATAAAATAAAAATTAATAAAGACATAGGCATCAAAACACAAATACCTAATCTATTGGAAGATAATATAGGTAAAACTCTTGAAGACATAAGTATATGTAAGGACATTGGGAAGAGAACCACAACTGCACAGCAAATAACACCAAGAATCAACAAATAGGATTATATCACTTTAAAAAGCTTCTGCACAGTAATAAAAGCAACCATGAGTAAAGAGATAACCTTTATAATAGGAAAAACCCCTTGCAAGCTAAAGCTCAAAGGACTAATATCTAGAATATATCTCATATCTAGTAGAATATAACTCATATCTAGCATCTAGAACTCAATAAAATTAGATGCCCTAAAAATGACACAATTAATAATGTGATATGCATGGACATTTCTCAGAAGAAGAAAAACACATAACTGATTAGCACCTGAAAAATTGTTCATCACCTTTGTCCAATGGAGAAATGTAAATCAAAAGAAACTGAGATTCCATGTTACTCCAGAAAAACATGGCTGTAATCAAGAACTTAACAGAGAAATGTAAATCACAACCACAGAGATTATATGTCACCCCAATCAGAACATTCAACATCAAGAATACCAGAAATAACTAATTCTGTTTAGGAGGCAGAGCAAAGAGAACACATATCCACTACTGATTGGAGTGTAAATTGATATAGCTACTATGAAAATCAGCATGGAATTCCCTAAAAAATAATCAAACTACCATATACTACATACAAATCTTTAGTGTACACCTGAATGAATGCGTCAACATAGAGATACCTGCATACTCATGTTGATTGCAGCACTATTCACAATAGCTATTTTTTCTTTTCCTTCTCTCTTTTTGTTTTTGTTACTGGGTATCGAACTTGGACACTTGTGCTTGCAAGGCAGGCTGCAGAACAATTGAGCCAAACCCCCAGCCCCAGTATAAGTAAATTTTGGAATCAGCCTAGGTGTCTATCAATTGATAAATAAAATAAAGTAATAAAATTATTTATCCATGAAGAACAAAATCATGTGATGTGCAGGAAAAAACGTACAACGGGAGATCATTTTATTAGACAAAATAATCCAGCTTCAAGAAATAAGTATCATATGTTTTCTTTCATGTGTTGAATCTGGATGAAAAATGCGATATGAAATTAGAAGAAAAATTATTAGAAAAGAGGATGAGGAAAGTAAGGCACATAATGAAGGGATAGATAATACCCAAGTATACTTCATGATTATTTGAAAAATATCACAATGAAACACATTATTCTGAATAATTATTATACACAAATAATATGTATTGCACTCAAAATCCTGATATCCGAAAGCAAAGAGAGGATCTTGAAAGAAGTAGAAAGGAATTGACTCATTACTGACAATGGATTTTCAATAAGGCTGACAGTAGACTACTCATCAGAATAAGTATAAGTTTTCACTACTGAATATAAATTTAGCTTTGGATATTGTTTTCTACTTCTAGCATATGGAGTTTTTAAACAGTAATTGAAAGGTAATTAATTTTGCCAATTTTTTAGTTGAGATAATCCTATGCTTTTCTCTTCCTTTCATTCATATGATATTTTATGGTTTTGAATTCTGGAATGAATCACATTTGATAGTGATATTTAATATTTCTGATAACCTACTGATGTCAGTTTGATAAAATTTTTTCAGGATTTTCACTTCAATATTGATAAGGGATATGGATTATTAAGATTTTCTAGAATTTTGACATTGGTATCAGGGTAATCCTGACTACAGAGAGTAAATTTAGAGATGTTCACTTCTGTTCAAATTTTTGGAAGAGTGTGAAGAGGATTCTTTCTAATTATTCACTGAATATTTGGTAAAATTAAGTAATCTTACACACATAAAATCTATAAGTGAAAGCAAGCAGTAATAATGAACTATATTAAAAAGAAATTAAGAAAATGATCCTATTTTTAATAGCATCAAAAACTCAAAATATTTAGTGGTCAATTTAAAGAAGGAAGCAAATTTAATGAATATGTGCATGCTGAAAACTACAAAATGTTGGCAATTGTAATATAAGATGTTACAAATTAATTAAAAGTTATTATGTGTGTGGGGTGGGTTATAAGAATTTATATTGATGAAATATCTCATAGATAACCACCCAAAGTCATCTATGTATTCCATACAAAAAATTTAAAATCCAGTTATTCTTCTTGTAATTAGAAAAAACAATGTTTAAATTTGGATTTAACCACAAAAGACTCCCAATAGCCAAAATAATCTTGACCAAAGAGAACAAACCTGGAGGTATCATACTACCAATATTCAAAATATATCACAAAGCTATAATAACAAAAAGAGAATTATATTGGCATAAAACCAGATACATTGGCCAATAAAATAGTATAGGAAGCCCACACATAAACCCAGAAATCTAGAGTCAATTTATTGTTCAATAGAAATGCCAACGCTACACAATAGGAGAAGGATAATCTGTTAAAAATCGTGTTGGCATAACAGAATATCCACATACTGAAGAATGTAAATTTATTCCTATCTCACCTCCTATGAAATGATGAATTCAAAAAGTATTACAGACTTAAATATAACACTTGTAATAGTAAAATTGCTAGAAAAAAACATGGGGGGCTCCATGATATTGATATGGGCAGAAATTTCTTGGATATGATCCTGAAAGCACATGCAATGAAAGCAAAAATGAATAAATAGAACTGTATCAAAATAGAAGGATTCCCTACAGCAAAAGAAGCAATTAAAAGAGTGAAGAGATAAGTCATACACTGGAATAAAATATTTTAAATCACATATTGGATAAGGGCTACTAAAAATTTATAAGGAACTGAAAAGCTCATCAACAAATTATTTTAAAATGTATAAAGGACATGAATAAATACTTCTTAAAAATATGCAGAAGTGGTCAACAAATTTATAAAAAATCTCAACATCAGAAATATTTAGAGAAATGCAAATCAAAACCACTATAAGATACCACCTCACTCAAAAAATGACTTATCAAAAAGAAAAATAACTACTGTTAAAAATGTGAAGAAAAATAAACCTTTAACATATATGGATTTAATATAAAATAGTAAAATTATGATTGAAAAAAGAATGGAGATTGTTTGAAAAACTAAACATATCTGTAAAATAATTCAGCAGTCTTTACTTTCAAAACTGTTATACAGATATAATGCAATCATGATCAAAATATCAATAACATACCTCACAGAATTAGAGAAAGCATTAATATAGAACCAGAAGTGACCTAGAATAGCAAAAGCATATATAGACAACAAAGGGAAGCCAGTGAACATTACAGTCCTCAACCTGAAATCATACTACAAGACTACATTGATAAAAACAGCATGGTACCGGCAAAATAACAGACCTAAGAATCAATGGAACAGACTAAAGGTCACGGAAACAACTCCAGACATACACAGTCACCTCATCTTTGACAAAGGTGTCAAATACCTTTAGTGGAAAAAGATAGCTTCTTTAATGTTGCCGGGAAAACTGTTTTTCCACGTGTTGTTGTTTAAACTTAGACATATATCTCTCACCACTCAATAAAGTAAAATTGAAATGGATCAAAGATCTAAATATTAAAGCCTTGGAACAAATGGACTTAATTGATATTTAGAGTATTACACCAAAGCAAAACAAAGTACAGACTGTTCTCAGCAGAGTGTAGACCTTTCTTCAAAACAGATCACATAGTAGCTAATAAAGCAAGTTTCAATAAGTGTAAAATAATTGAAATTATATCATGCATATTATGAAATTATAGAGTAATGAAACTGTAAAACAATGATAAAAGAAAAGTTATGCAAACCTGTGAAAACTAAACAATACACTCAAATAAGCAGAGTTACAGAAGGAACCAAGCAAAAATCAGTTTCTGGAAATAAATGCAGGATGGTTTAAAATGTGCAAATGTCAGTAAAACATATCAGAAATTTAAGAGAAAAATTAAGAGTCCTAACAGATAATTTTATATTTGTGAAGGACAACATTACAAAAACAGAGAGGGACCAAAGAAATAATCTACTGATGAACGTCAAGGTCCCAGAAAAATGAACAATCCACACGCATTTCTAGGGCAAGGAGGGAAAGTATAAAGTTTATAGCAAAAATCAGTGAGGGTGCCTCCATCTGCCTCATAAGTGCAAGGTCCAAAGTTCGATCCCTGGTACCAAAAAATAAAGTAAAACAACTTAAAAATAAATTAGCCACTGAAATGGCCGGGGATTTGTTCATAAAGTCTTTTCCTATACCAATGTCTTCCAGAGTTCTACCTAACTTACTTTCCAGCAAGTTTAATGTTTCTGTTTTAATATTTAGATCTTTATGAACAAATCCTCAGTAGCACGGGAACTAGCAGAAAGAATCAACAACTGGGATCTCATCTTACTAAAAAGCTTCTGTACTTCAAAAGAAACCATTAGCAGAACTAAGAGACAATCTACAATGTGGGAAAAAATTTTTACCAGCTGTACCTCAGACAAAGGACTATTATCAAGGATATATAAAGAACTCAAAACAATCAGTCCCCCCAAATATAAAGACCCGATCCAAAAATGGGCATCCGAAATGAACAGACATTTCTCATACAAAGAAGTGAAAGCAGCAAGAAAATATATGAAAAAATGTTCCACATCACTGGTCATTCGAGAGATGCAGATGAAAACAACA
>NW_022900951.1:51895636-51898139 GCF_012274545.1 Fukomys damarensis | reverse complement strand
AATAAACTATAACATGTCAAATAAAACTCCATGACTCTAAAGTGATAATCCAAAAAAGGAAGGGGAAAATGGTAGGGGGAAGAAGATTCTGATGTGATCATCCTGATATCAAAATTGAAGGGTTGGGAAAAAAATTGAAGGACTGGGGATTTAGCGCAGTGATTCTGCCAACTGCCTCACAAGCACAAGGACCCAAATTCGATCCCCATTATCAAAAACAAAACAAAACAATAAAATTGAGAACAAAAACATAGAGTCAATGAATTGAAGAGTTGGTTATTCGAAAGAATACACAAAACAGACAAATTCTCATGCACTTCAACTGAAAAAGGAGAGAAAATACCAAAATCAATGTGATAAGAAATATACAAGGTGAAATCACAATGGACACTGCCAAAATCAACCATTATTTGCAAGTACTTCACAAACCTGCATGCCAATAAATTGGAGAGTTCAGAAGAAATGGATGGGTTCCCAACTCTTGAATTGCCAATGCTGAACCAAGAAGATTTAAGAACCCCGAATAATAATTCAATAACTCAATGAAAAAGAAGGGGAGGGGAGGAGGGGGTGAAGGGAGGGCAGGGGTAAGGGGAAAAAATGAGAATCAAGACTTGTCATGTAGAGGTACAAGATCCCAACAATGAATGTAACTGTACTGTATCCCTAAAATGTACGAATAAACTCAATTAAAGCTGAAAAAAAAGAAGCAGCAATAAAAACCCTACTGAATAAGAAAATCCCAGTTATGAAAGCATCACGGTTTAATAATAAAAAACCCTAAGTGAAAATCTAATCCAATGCTTTTCAAGTGAGTAGTCTGAAGTCAATCCTTGATGCTAAAATTACCCAATTTGAAAACCAGACAAGGATCCATCCATAAAAAACAACAGCCCAATCTCTAAGGAATATAGATGCAAAAATCTTCAACAAGGTACTGGCAAACAGAATGTAACTAATCATCTAAAAGATTATATATCATGACCAAATAGGCTATGTCCTAGGAGATGGAAGGATGTTTCCACACATGCAAATTAGTATGGTAATATGTCATATATGCAGAAGGAAGGACAAAAATCACATGATCATAACATTAATCCAAGAAAAAGTCATTGATAATATCCATCATTCTTTCATAAAAACACACTGGAGAAAATAGGTAAAGAAATAACTTGTGTTAATCTAATAAAAGCCACTAATATCCAGCCTTCTGCCAAGACCATATTCAATTGAGGCAAAATTGAAAGCATTTTCTCTAAAATCAGGAACAAAACAAGGATGTCCACTATCAGCACTCCTCTTAAACACAGTACTTGAAGCATTAGCAAGAGCAATCAGGCTTGAAAAATAAAATTAAAAGGATATGTACAGGAAAAGAAGCAAAATTATATTGCATTCAGATGACATGGTACTCTAGAAGATCCAAATATTCACCAAAAGACACAGCATTTATAAATGAATTTAGTAATGTAGCAGGATGCAAAATTAACACAAAATATCATTACTGTTTCTATACACTAATAATGAACCCACTGAGAAAGAAAACAGGAAAAGTCATTCACAGTAGCACTAAGAAAAATTAAGCACTTTGGAATTAATCTCACTAAGGAACTAAAAACCTCTACAATGAAACTACTATAATTTGAAGAATAAAATCAAAGAGAACATAAACAAATGGACAGGTATTCCCTTTTCCTGGATAGGCATAGCCAATATAGTCCAAGTGGCTATCCTTCCAACATTTATATACAGATTGAATGCATTATCAATAAAATACCAACATCATTCTGCACAGAAGTGAAGAAAATTGTCTTAACTTGCATATGGAAACAGAAGAGACTCAGAATAGCAAAAGGAATAGTGGATAGCAAGAACAAGTGGGAGGTATTTCAGTGTTGAACTTGAAGCTGTATTTCAAAACTATAGTGATAAAAATAGCACAGTAATGGAAAAAACAATACAAAAAATAGATGTGAGGATCAATGGAACAGAAGAGATGAAGCAGAAAAAACAGCCCATTTAGGTATTTGATCTTTGACAAGGGGGCAAAAAGTACAATGAAGGAAAGACAGTCTTTTCAATAAATTCTGTTTGGATAGCTGGTTATCCATATGCAGAAGTTTGAATCTAGAACCATATCTCTTATTGTGTATTGAACTAAAATTTTAAAAAATGGATGAAACAACTAAACATTAACACAGAAACACAATCTATTTTAAGACAAATTAGAGGATACTTTATTAGTTTCTGTAATCAAACTCATGTAGATATGACCTTACATATTTAGTACGATGTGTTATGTCTGTATACATGGAAAAAAAATAAAAAAAAAAAAAAAAAAAAAATAAATTAACATTTCTAGACCAATATGGTTGTCCATTTCTGTACAATGCCAACTCAACACAGTAAATTGGGATGACTTTTCCAAAGTTGGCAGCACCGTTAAAGTTTCCCAAAATTCAATTTATATATATGTGTGTGTGTGTGTGTGTGTGTGTGTGTG
>NW_022900951.1:51823693-51895495 GCF_012274545.1 Fukomys damarensis | reverse complement strand
TATAGACTAATAATAGTATGTTATGCATCGATAGCAGCAACAGCTTTTCCAGGTTCTGCAGTCATCTGAACAAAATTATAGACATTCAGCACATTCCATTAAAAAAAAAACAAAGAAAAGAAGAGAGAGAAGCAGTTTAAATGTGTTCAGGGACAATTTTCATCTCCAGAATTAAGGATTATTTTAATCCTACATCATTGCCTTTTCTCTTTTACTTTCCTTTTTAGTTTTATTTTAGGATTCCCTATTTTTAATGTTCATACAGAGATTTCTTTAACTAAAATACCGAATAGTTTCTTTGGTGTGAAAAACTATAATAGTATACAGGATGCTAATGAGATAATTAATAATGTGAAATAGGAAGTAAAGGGCTAAAGGTGTAGGGAAAGTGGGAAGGGTGGGGGAAAGGTAATAAGGGAGAGGAAAAAAATATGAGAAACTGAAAAAATGGAAATACAGTGTTAGTAAATGGGGAGGGGAGAAGGGGTTGAAGGGAGGGCAAGGACAAGGGGAAAAATGAGAATCAAGACCTATTATGTAAAGGTACAGAATCCCAATGATGAATGTAATTGTACTGTATACATAGATTGTACCAATAAACTCAATAAAAAGAAAAAATAAAGAAAAAAAAGACAAATTAGATAGAACTCTTGAAGTCATAGGTTATGTAAAACTTTCTAAAGTGAAACCCAGTTGTACAGGAAATACTAAAGTGAACCAACAAATGGATTATATAAAATTAAAAAATCTTCTACACAACAAAAGAAACTATTGACAGAGTAAAAATAAAACCAAAGTCTGACAAAATATTCTGCCAGCTGTTCCTCAGATAGTTGACTAGTATCCAGAATACATATAAAGCTGGAAAAAAATAGATTCCCCCAAGTAAAAGACCCAATGAAAAGATGGGCAACAAAAATAAGTGAACGTTTCATAGAAGTACAAATGGCCAATAAAAACATGAAGAAATGCTCAATCTTGCTGACCAGTAAGGAAACCCAAATAAAAACAACATTGAGAGGCATGGATTTAGCTCAGTGGTTCTGCTCCTGCCTTGCAAGGACAAGGTCTTAAACTTGAGCTCCAGTACCAAAAATATCAAATAATAACATCCTGGTAAGGCTGCAGCGGGGAATAAAACCTATATACATCACTGATGAGAATGTAAAGTAGTACAATCTATGCTGTTATCTGATAAATTATTTCTGATTTCATTTCTTCATGATCCTCTTTCATTGCCAGTTCATGGAGTCCAGGTAGTTGAGTATCAGATCATTCCATCTCATTTCCCTTTGGGTTTTCTTTAGGTGATCTGGAAGTCTGGTTTTGATATTTGTTTATGTGTCTTCTCATTTCAACCGATGCAGTTGAGGCATCTTTTTGCTCACCCAGTGTTCTTCAATTCTCATCAAACCACCAAATGGCCTTTTCTCTGCTGCTCACCAGTATACCAATTCCTGAGTTCAGAATGGTGATCTTGTGGATCCCTGAGCTGACCTGTTGTCTGGACAGACTTCTGGATGGGGCCTGTGCACACTTGGGATGGTATCTAGGTGTGACTCTAGCTAGGGCTCTTATGTAGTTGCTGTCTGGGAGGGCCTTTGGCTCCGGGCTGTGCACCCCAGTTTCTGTGGTCTGAGCAGGCTTCTGGTTAGTTTATCACTCAGTTACCAATGATATTGTGGTGAGCTGTTGCTTGTGTTCCTGTGCAGGTCTTTTCCACTTGGGTCCCTGGCTTTGGCCTGTGTGTCCAAGCCACTGTGGTTGGGAAGGGGCTCTCGCTGTGATCTGCTTGCAGCTATGCCACTCTGGTCCACACTGCTCCTCCCCAGGATCTGCACACATTTATTGATGCTGTGGGGTGGGCCTCTGGCTGAAGCTTGTGTGAGTTTGTGGCTTTTTTCTTGGTATGCCTTTGCCTTGGACCATTGTACCCAAGCCTAATGGATCAGGTGGAGCCCTGCCTGGGATCTGTCTATAACCACACCTCTCTGGTCCACACCTTGATAAGGAGCATTTTAAGAAATCCTTGAGTACCAAGAATGTTACAAAAAAATTCTTAAGGATATCCTATAAAGAATCAATAAAATAAAATTAGGCAAAAAGAATGAATATATCTGGTAAGTATAGCAGTTAAGTAATAGGGGAAAAAGGATATAAGCAATGAGAAAAAATGCAATGACAGGAGTAATTCAATACCTCTCATTAATAGTGATCAATATAAATTGTCTCAACTACCCAAAGAAAAGACATAGATTGGCAGAATAGAACAAGAAAATTAACTCAAAAATATGCAGTATACAAAAAAATTTAATTCTAAAAAGGCAGATTAAATATTCAAGATAGAAAACAATATTGCATGCAATGGGAACCCAGGAAAAAGGAGTATCTATCTGAACTTCTGACAAAGTGAATTTTAAGCAAAGACTGTTCAAAGAGACAAAGAAGTTCACTACCTATTGATTAAGGGAAGAAGTCAACAAGAATTAACAACTACAAACATATACACCAAGTAGCAGCATATGCAACTTCATAAAAAAACGTCACGCACATGAAAATCAGTTAAACACCAATGCAACTATAATGGGTGTCCACTGTACCTCATTGACAGAAATGGATAGATTAATGTGAGAAAAAAATCCAACACAGAAATATTAGGGTTAAACCATATCTTTTTAAAAAGTGGACTTAATAGGTATTTACAGAGTGTTCCATCCCACACCAACACTATGATCATTTTTCTCAGCAGCACATGGAAATTTCTCTAAAATATGCCAATAAATAGCACATGAAAAATGATTAAGTAAATGCAAAATAATTAAACTTATTTCATGCTTATTATCATATTATAATGCAATGAAACTGGAAATTAATGGAAAAAGACAGCATAGAAATTATGAAAGCACATGAAAATTAAATAGTACATATTTGAATAATCAATCATTCACAGGTAAAATTGAAAAAGAAATTACATAGTTTCTACAATCAAATGATAACATTATTACAAATTATCAGAATGATTGTAGCATTGAATTTCCAACATCAGTAAAGTTGTCAAAATGTCTATAGATTCAAAACTTATATAGATTTAATAAATTTCCAATCAAAATCACAATAGCTCTCCTATCCTATGTTTTGTTCTTGTCTATACTATTAATATGAGCTCAAATTATACCTGGAAGATTAAGGAGGGAAGAAGAGGGAAGAGGAAGGGATATAAAAATAAAAGAAGCTGTAACCACTCTCCAAGATGATGCAAGCTGTATGAGTTGGAAACATATACAAATAAATTATTTTTAAAAATCATAATAGCTTTCCTTACCAAACTACAGAAAGGAAACCTAAAATTCATATGGAACCAGAAGATTCTTAGAACAGCAAATGTAATTCTGGGCAACAAGGGTAAGACAGAGGACATCATTATCCCTGATTTTAAGTTGTACCATAATGCTGCAGTTGTTAAAAATGAATGATATAGGAAAAAAGAGATTGAGAGAGAAGACTTGTATATCAATGGAACAGAATAGAGAATGCAGAAAAAAACTCCAAACACACTACACAACCTTATCTTTGACCAGGGGCTAAATCATTTCATTAGAGGAAAGATAACCTCTAACAAATATTGTTGGAAAAATTGGCTATCCACTTGTCAATATTGAACCCAGATGCATTATCTCTCACCATATACTAAATTAAAACAAAAATGATCAAAGATTTCAACGTTAGAACAAAATAATTTAATCTGCTGGAATGCAAAATAGATAAAGTACTTGAAGACAGATGTAGCCAAAGATTTTCTGAACAGAACCCCAGTTGCAAAATAAAAAAGAACAAAAATAAAAAATAGAATCACAGCAAGTTAAAAAGCTTCTGTAAAGAAAGGAAACCAACAACAGAGTGAAGAGACCACCTACTGAATGGGGAAATTTATACCTGCTACTCCTCAAAGGACTAATATATTGAATATATACAGAACTCAAAAAAACTGGAGCCCCCAAATTTAAAGACCCAATAAAAATGGGCATTTTAGATAGACAATTCTCTGCTGAAGTAAAAATGGCCAATAAATACATGAAAAAATTTAAACATCGTTGTCTATTTGAGAAATGCAAATTATAACAGCACGGATATTCTATCTCACTCCAGAAAGAATAGATATCATCATTCTTCTTAAAATCGGTGAGAACACTGACACAAATTGCTAAAGTACAATTAACTAAGGTAGCTGCTAAAAGAAGCATAGCAGCTACTTAAAAGTGCTCATCAGGTTTAGAGATTCTCCAAAAGCCCAATCCCCAGAGCACATCACTATTTGACTTATCTGATAGCTCTCAAAATTCATATTCTTGTTCTTTGGTAGTACTCAAAGCTTATTCAGTAGGAAAAGCATACACCCACAGAATTTATTGAAAAATACTCATAGGTCAATAAGTAATATTTGTGCTGCCAGAGGTGATGGTGCTGGTTTTGGTGATTATAAGGCCAGTCCAAAATCTTAAAAGAAAGATATGGCAAGTGAGATGCTCAAGTGTTGGAGGAAACCTCCTGTAGATCCCTTGGAATCTAGTAGGCTACATACTTGTGCACAGTTGTGAACATACCCAAAAGAAACATGACAAAGCTCAACTCTTGAAACAATGAATGAATGAAAGAGGCTTTTCATAAGGAGAAAGGAAATATAAGGTAAAATTGTATATTGCTGGTGCATTTAAGGCATACTACAGCACACACACACACACACACACACACACACACATTCACACAAACACAAGGCCCTTCAGAAAGGGGTTGAAGATTTATTGGTTTAAAGCATTCAAGGACATCTCTGTCCAAACAATATCTGACCACCAATCTAACTGAACAGAGATTTCAAGACACAGATGACAGAAAATAAATATTTAAAGAAGTAGTTGAGGAAAGTCACTAAATAACAATATACAATGACAAAAATGATAAAGAGAAGAAAATATGCTTTTCAAAATTGTCAGATAATATTACTTTAAATATCTACATTTTACCAAAAACATTAAAAATTCTAAAGAGAACTAAGAAATTATGACCAAGACATGGGAACAAATGGCACTCAATACAAACTAGCTGGCAAAGCCTATATGTTGGACTTACTACATAAAGATTTTATATCAGATATTGTAAATTTTTTCAGATTATTAAACCAATCTACATGTTAAAAATTAAATAAATTATAAAAGATGATGTCCTGTCAAATAGAAAATGTTCTGAAGGAGAAAGAAATTATTTAAAAAAGAGCAAAATATAATTTTGAATGAAAATAATCAATAACTAAAGTGAAAATTTTGCTATAATGGCCAAAGAGCAGTTTGAGTAATGAAAATATATTAATGACCTTAAGGATCATCCAACTGATTATCCAAACAAAGAGGATAAAAAAAGAATCAAGAACAATTAGGTAGGCTTCTGAGACTTCTGAGGCATTAAGAAATTAACTAATGCAATATTAACTGGAATTTCATAAGGTGAAAAAAATGAGAAGTATGAAATTTCAAATTTGATGAAAACCATTAATTCATAAATTTCACAATGTCATGGTTTCTTAGATAGAACAATGAATCACATCTAAAGAAAAAGAAAAATTGAATTTCAACTTCATCAAAAACTTAAAATTTTGTATTTCAAGGAACATCAAGGAAATAACAGGATAGTTCACAGAATTAAGGAAAAAAATGCTGATTATTCAGGAAGCATGGGATTTCAACCCATAATATATAAAGAACTATTGCAACTCTATGAATATAAAAAGTACCTTATTCAAAATTAGGCAAAGATTCTGAATGGACATTTCTCTAAAATAGGCATAAAAATGTCTAAAAGAAGACTAAATATTAAATATTATTAGAAACATCAAAATAAAACTAGGGTGAGAGTTGCACTCTTTGCATAATAGCCTAAGAAAATACATGGACTTTCTACACAGAATAAGAAGAAAAATTAGCCAAAATATTTTAAAAACTATTCGAAGTTTATAGAGATTCACTTAAGGGCAAACAGCTAAGAAGGAAATATCTGTTCAAGAAAAGATGCTAAAAGAGAATAATAGTAGCTAGATCTTCAAAAATTTGAGTCACTTCTTACTCCTCCTCACACGGTTTGGATTATGTAGCCTTTATTCAGTACATATGGCTTAAAAAGAAAGGACTCCTTTTAGTTCCAAATCAAAGGTCAGCCATCATTTATCACCAGAACAGGTTACTAGACTTTCTCATTCCCTTTACTTCCTTGTGGAGGAGACTAAATCCATGGAGCATTTAGTCAAGAGATCAGGGTCTCCGTTCTCAATCTACCACCTACCTGAAGAGTTAAAACAATAATAGAATCATGAAAGGCCAAGCATATTAAGATGCTGATTTTCCTTATCCAGACTTATTCATAGATGTATATTGAGATATCACAATTTCTAATACACAGTGTTTACACTTGTGGATAGACAGTTGATAAGAAAAGAGAGTTCATAAGCTTTTCTCAAATTAGCTCAATTTTTAAAACATATTTTGGGAAGTTCAGTCCTAAATCTCAAGGGAAAAACAGCTCATCTTATTTAAAACAGACAAGCAGAACTATAGGTCATCATGTTCATCATAAAGAACCAGAAAAAAGAGATAGCTATAAGTCCTCCTGCTACAATAACAAAAAGTGAAGACAAGCTTCAAAAAGTTTATTCACCTGAATTTAATTGGATGAAACTGCTGAGCAATCTATGCTATAGGGCTTAGTAAGAGCGATAGAACAGACAAATGAAAATCAATGAGTATTAATAGGCAGGGTGTAATACCAAAAGAAGACACCTTAAGAGAAACATTGTTAGAGTCCAAGAAAACAATCAAAACATCAGTGTAAGTCTAGGATAACTGCACACCCAACCAGGAAAGCAGTTTTTAAAGTGACACAAAAATTTTCATTATGGAGGGGCAGATTTTACTAAATGTCTTAGGTAAACTACAAAACTGATGAACAACAAAAAGCTCTGAAGAGGAAAGAAGAGAATTAGTACCCAGAGCTCCTACAACATACGGCATACTATGTTCACTTTTTCAACAAAAAACTACAAAACTAAGAGACACGTAAACGCATAACCCAGAAAAAGAAAATAACCAGGCAATAAAATTACTTCTTAGAAGGAATAGATGGTAGATTTAGCAGACAAAGGTCTCAATGTAGCCATTTTGTTTAAAGAAACAAAGAAAACCATGATTGATGATATAAAAGAAGGTACAAAGATCATGTTTCATAAGTAAACACTATAAATAATGTAATAAAATTATGAAAATAAAATATAGCTTTGAAAATTACAGTAACTAAAATGAAAAATTATTAGATAGGATTAGTGGTATTTTGGAATTATCAGAAGAAGCAATGAGCAAATTTGGTAACTGATATTAGACATGCAATGTGCATAACAGAAAAAATACAGGCAAGAAATGAAAAACGCTTTAGAAAAATGAGGGAGTAATTTAAGGATAACCTAGTATATTTAATGGGAGTACCACAAGAAATGGAGAAAGCAGTTGAATTTTTTTCAGTGATTAATGGTTGAAAAATTGTTGAATTTACTTAAAGTGACTGAAATATAGACTTATTTTACTCACTTTCCTCATCAGTGAAACACAATACCTGACACCCTTAACTTAAAAGAGGAGATTTTCAGGAGACCAGCTTGAAACCACACTGAGGAGATTTTAAAATATTATGCTATTGGCTTATATTTTGGCTTTTCATTAAAATTATCAGTGAATCTGAGGCCTATGTGTAACTTGCCAAATAAGCCTTTGGCTGGCATACAGAGACAGAATTCCCTATGCCAATAGTCACAGTTGAGATCTCAATGATAAATGAGCCTGGGATTTAGCTCAGTGGTTCTTCCGCCTGCCTTGCAAGCACAAGGACTCAAATTCAATCCCGGGTATCAAAACAATAAATTTTTTTTTTAAAAAAATGATTGATGATATTGTAATATCTCTAATGGAAAGGAGACACTACAACAGAAGAATTATAACTCTGTACAGCCATTCTTCCAGATCAAATGTTAGGTAAGGTTAATAGACAAATATTGGAAATTTTTTCCTTTTATCATATTTATTCCTTTCACTTCCTTCCTTTCCATGCCACCTCCCAGTTCTTCTGCCCCTTTGGAACTATTCTTCCTATTTCACATTATCTGTTATACATTTTTAATCCTTATTTACACTTTCAGTTTCTCACACTAGAGAGATGATTCAGCATTTATACATGTCTGTCCCATTAATTTCACTTAAGAGTATGGCCTCAATGTGCATCCATTTATCTATAAATGTCTCTAGTTTCTCATTCCTTATGGCTGAGTAGTACTCCATTTTATCTTTTTTAAAAACTCATTTTTTCCTCCAGTGTCCAGTTGATGGGCAATTGGGTTGTTTCCAATTTTTATCTATCACAAACTGTGCCACTATAAACATGAGTGCACAGATATTGTTGTGGTATAATTCTTTCGTGAAGATACATCGCAGGGGAATATCTGGGTCAACTGGAACCTCTACCCCAAGTTTTTGTGGCACCTCCATATTGATTTCCTTAGTCTACCCTCCCACTAAGAGAGGAGAAGGGTTTCTTTTTCCCCACAACCTCTCCAGCATTTGTTATTAATTGATTTCTTGATAGCAGCCATTCTTTCTGGAATGAGGTGAAATCTCAGTGTTGTTTTCATTTGCATCTCTTGAAGGAAAAATGATGCTGAACATTTTTATATGTTTATTTGCCTTTTCTATTTCTTTGAGAAATATCTGTTCATTTCAGATGCCCATTTTTGGATTGGGTATTTACATTTTTGGAAGATTAATTTTTTTAAAGTTCTTTTTATATTCTAGATAGTAGACCTTTGTCTGAAGAAAAAGCTGATAAAATTTTTTCCCATATTGTGAGTTACCTTGTCACTCTGTTGGTGGTTTCTCTTGCTGTTTGGAAGCTTTTTAATAAGATGAGATCCCAGTTATTGATTCGTAGTGCTAGTTCACTTGTGACTGAGGTTTCGTTCATGAAAGCTTTTCCTATGCCAATGTCTTCAGAGTTCTACCTAACCTGTCTTCCAGTCTGTTAAGAGTTTCTGTTTTAATATTTAGATCTTTGATGTCTCATATATACCTGACATACCACAGGGTCTCATTTGATATTCCACTCCATACATTGAATTAATTATTGTATGTTTCTGTCCCTAACCCCCAAACATGAATGGTTTGCAATATGACTTTTAGTTTTTACAATTATGCCTGACACTTTTCTCACTAGTATTCTGAATTATGCAAAACAGAGATGAACATATTGCATCAGTAATTTTTTTTCTGTTACCCAGACAAGTCAGAACAGGTGAACACAAAAAATTGAAAATCAGTTTTATTTGCTTGATCTTTTTCTAGGACTGATCTTAGGCATTAGTTTTAACCTACTCAAGACCAAGAATACTGTACTACTTAGGATTCGGCAAAGTCCACTTTTAGTCCACTTTTCTATTGCTAGACATCATACCTGACACCCACAACTTAAATGAAGAAAATGTTACTTTGGTTTGCATTTTAAGGAGATTCATTCCATTCTCAGCTAGATGTAAAGCAAAAACATTAAGTCAGAAAGGTATGGTGGAGATAAGCTTCTTAGTTCATGGCAGCAAGGAAGCAGACCAGGGGAACAGTTCCAGAATGAAAGGTGCTGGGAACCATATAAAGATCCCAATATCAAGTTTCAATGACCCATCTAGACATACCCAGAAGTGTGCTCTTAACAACTTCTTGCATAACTCTACAACCAATCAAATTGCTACAATTGTTAAACTGCTACAACCTACCCTTTGTCAAATTGACATTTGAATACATCTATTTAAACCATACTTACTGTCCAAATAAATAAAATAAATTAATAATTCTCCCTGACACAATTCAACCTGTAAAACAGCAAAAATTCAATAATCCTGTACTGAAAGTTTCAACAGGTCAAATCTCTTAGACTCTTCAAAAGTCCAAGTCCAAGTTCAAGTATCTTCTGAGACTCAAAGCAAACTCTTAGCTGTGAGCCACTGCAAAAATAAAAATCAAGGTACAATTAGACAGGGCATATTCCTAGTCCAAGGAGAAAGAATGGGTGGATGGAGAAGAATTGCTCCAAAACAAGATAAATACACAGCATTACAAACATTAAGTCCTATAATTCTACATCCATCATCGGGGGCAAGTGATGGTAAAATGTGATTTTCAAAGCACTTGGGTGGCCCCATCCCTATGCCCCTGCAGGTTGCATGCTCTGTCACTTCAGCTTGCTCAGTGCACAGCTTGCAGCTTTCATTGGTAGACCTTCCACATAGGTGGCATCTGAGAATTCCTGGGATGTCCACTATATCTTTGGTTTTATTCCCACTTCTTCAAGCACTATACTTTCAGGAGCTCCTTTTCTGGCCTCCCAGACTTTTCCTTGAAATCTGGATAGAAGTCTCCCTGACTGCATCACTATTACATTCTCCATGCCAGTAAAACCAATACCACGTGGATAATGCCAAGGTCAGACCAAACAGCAGCTATGTCCCATTAAACATGGTTGCAGCAGCCTTTGTGTGCTTGGATGTCCAAGTACAGTGAAGTGAATCCTAGGGAGCCAATTACCTAAAAAGATATTCTTGAACAGACACTTCAGGGGTTATCTTCTAAAATGAAAGTTTTTCATCTTTACACTTTTTAAGCCAGTAGATGTCATCTTTCTGATTTCTCAGATGCTCCAAAGGCATCTTTTTTCTTATCCATATATGCAGTACTTGGCTTCTATTTATTGGTGCTAATCTCTTTAGCAATCACAACTCCTTTTGTAACAACTTCACACATGAGTCCTTTTGGGGGAAAATATTTAGTTTTTCAAGTTTTCTACTTTGTCCTTGCAACCAATTTTCACTATAAATCAGACTATAAGCACTCAGCAGTACCTATCCCACGGAGTCAGTATTGGCCTTCTTTGAAATTTAATCCACTAGATCAGTTACTCTACTAGCCTTAATCTTACTCTCCTGCAAATTTCAGAATATGGCCATAATGCAGACAAATTTTCTAGTGCAGCATAACATACTTGGCCTCTAGTCCAACTACCAATGGAATCCTTGTTCCCAACTGAAACCTTATGAGCTTTGACTTTTCTATTCACATCCTATCAGCCCTTCGCTCTTCTGAGCTCCTACCAGAATTGCCTACCATGCTGTGCTTGTAGGATTTTAGGGTTTCTTTAGGCAGAATTTCTCAACCTTTCTACCCCTACCCCCAAGAAAAAACACACTTTCAAACTCTTCTAAACTGTATGGTTTGCTAGTTCTTCACAGTCACAGCAGTTATCCCATTTCTCCAGCACTAATCATCTAACATCCACAATTTAATGGATGAGAATTTTAATACGGTTCGTGTTTTAAGGGTATTCCACCCAGGGTCACAAACATCATTGCAAATGGAAGTGGTGAAGCAGAGCTGCTTAATTAATGGCTTTGGAAGGCAGAGCAGCAAAACAGTGCCAGAGAAGAAGAAGCAAGGGACCATACATGGAAACCAAGTTCACACCCCCATGACCCAGTCAAACATATCCAGAAGGTTGCTCTTTCAATCCTCTTTGCAGCTTCCAAACCAGTCAAGTTGATACAATTAAGTTTAACTGTCACAGTAAGTAAAAACACCACAAAACTTTCCTATGAATTTAAAAATGGCTTTTCAAAATTTTGATACTTCGTTGATTAATGTAAACCTATCACTATTCTCCAGAGCTCCTGTAGTGCTAATTCTAAAAGCACTGATTATTTTGTTTTTAATTTTCTGTCAGAGAATGAGAGTTTAGAGCTCTATGATTTTGCTGCTGTCACTTTCCAAACTCTTCCTGTTTTTAGAACATTAAGTTATATAATCCTCACACTAGCTCTTAGTTCATGGCACTGTATAGAGTAAGTTTTGTCTCTATTTTCTATCTACTCATTCTTCCCACTTACAGCTCCAAAGAATTGGACTATGTTACAATACTAAAAGCACTGGACTAGAATTCAGGACATTTGCAATCTATTCATTGATGTCATCTCCCTTTTGTCCCTAGCTTCAAAAAGAAAATGGAATATCCAAATCCTAGAGCTCTGTTATCCTCAATTCCAGCTATTTCACGATTTTCATTAAACCACCCTGGGAAATCCAAGGCCAAGCCTGCCTTATGTGACAAAAATGATTGTACTACTGATGACTGAATGTTAAATGACAAGAATATAACCATAATTTTATAGTTGGGGTATCTGAGGCACATGGATGGGATTTATGACAGTATTTCATTCCAAATCCATCATATTAAGGAATAAATAGAATATCCTATATATAGTTAAATTTTTGTAGCATAAAGGAGAAGGTAGAACCATTCTAAAGATGAAAAACTGAGATCCAAGACCTGCCATGTAAAGGTACAAGATCCCAATGACGAATGTAACTGGACTGTGTACCTAAAATGTACAAATAAACTCAATGAGGAAAAAAATAAAGATGAAAATCTGGAGTCCTCAGTTAGACACACATCTTGAGCATCTTTCTCAAAACTGCCACATCACCTGTTTTCTGCTTTTATTTTTTTGCAAAATAACATGTGGGTTGTTTGATATGGTGCTAAACACCTTCAATTCCAGCTATCTGGGAGTCTAAAGCAGGGGGATAAAAATTTATTGCAATTTGGGCAACTTAGCAACTTACCTTGCATCAAAATAAAATAAATAAATAAAAAGTGTTGGACATATAGCTCAGTGAAAAGGCCCTGGATTGAATCCTCAGTACCACAAAAAAGATAACATGCCTATTTCCAAAAATATTTTCATTCAGTGATTCTGTATGAAACAAAATCAGAGAGGACTTATGGAAAGAAAGTAGCATTTTAAACCAAATATCTGGCTTTTACTTGTGACTTTGTCCCAAATTATATGACTCTGGAGACACTACTTCATATTTCTGAGAAACATTGTACTCATCTGTACAACTGAGGCTAGTAGAAAAAAATGAAATGAGAAGAATATTCTATTACATTATCTTCTAGAAAATTTCTTTAGCTAATAATATGATTAATGTAAAAACTATGTATGAACATTGGAAAATACTTACAATGATCTTTTTAAAGTGGCATTTAAAATGGTACCTATGCTTGAAGATGTTTGAAAATATCCACAGACAAGATGACTAGGAAAAATACATCACTGTGTCAAAGCCGCAAGAATAAAGTGATGGATACAATGATTTAAATTGAAGATGTCCTCCAAAAAGTTCATGTGTTCATAGCAGACCTGTTGAAAAGTGACTAAATATTCAAGTCATTATAGCTGACTTGCAGTTAGAAGGTGGTTTCTAGTGAAAAATCCAGTCACATGGGGCATTACCAGCAAGAGTATGTCCCAATTCCCAGCTCCTCATTTTTATGTCTGATTCCTGATTGCCATTATGTGAGCAGCTTTCCTCAAACCAGGCCCTTCCACTGAACTATTTCTGTTTAAACCTCCTGAATATGGACTGAAACATCTGAAACTGTGAATCAAAATAATCCTCTCCTTTAAGCTGAGGATGTCAAGTACTTTGTCTCAGTGATTATAAAAGTGACTAAGACAGAGAAATGTGATTGTTGCTGTGACTGTTACTTGACTATTTGATTTGGAAGCATTTGGAATTGGCTCATGAGAAGAATTTGGAAAGTTTTGAAGTTTTCACCTACAGAAGCCCTAGAATACTGTAAGTTGAACATAGCAAAAGATTCCAGTTGAAGCTCTGAAGACCAGAATGCTAATAAAAATGCAGACAGTAAAGACTAGGGTCATGAGGTTTAAGTTGGGAACAAAATACCACTGGCAGTCTGAATGGAGACCATGTGAGTTACAGTATGCCAGACTATGTGTCACCATTTTCGTCAGGTATTAAGGCTTTATAGGACTCTGAAATTAAGGATGGTAGACTAATATTTGGCAGAAGAAATTTGAAGGTAGTTCAATGTTCAGGCTGTGGCATGGGTACTGATGTGATTTTTTTTTTTTGAGATTTATTTTTGAAATAGGGGAAAAAGCTTGGGGAGAAAGGAAGTGCCCACAAAGTGATGCCTTGGAGTGCTAGGTAGCAGAAAAGATTACAAAGAAGCAATGTATTTTTTTAAAAAAGTTTTATTGGTACATTTAGATACACATAATGATCACATTCATCATAGGGAATTTGTACCTGTAGATGATGTATCTTGATTCCTCTTTTTTCCCCATTCCCCTTTCCTCCTTTCAACCCATCTTCCCCTCCACATTTAAAATATCCCCATTTCAATTTTTCTTTTTTTCTCTCTCATTTCTTTCTTTCTCCTTCCCCTGTTTCTAGTTCCCTCTTCTCTTTGAACACATTTTCTTATTTCATGATTTCTATTTTACATTTTTTTCCTCATTGAGTTTATTGGTACATTTTAGGTATACAGTATAGTTACATTTATTATTGGGATCTTGTACCTTTACATGACAGATCTGGGTTCTCATTTTTCCTCCTGTCCCTTCCCTCCCTTCATCCCTCCTCCCTCCCCCTTTACAAGCACTTCATTTCCATTTCTTCATTTTCTCATATTTTTTTCTTTTCCCTTATTATCTTCCCCCTACCCTTCCCACTTTCCCTACACCTTTAGGCCCTTTCTCCCTATTTCACATTGTCCATTACATCATTAGGATCTTATGTACTATTATAGTTTATTCACACCAGAGAAACTATTAAGACTGGTGCAACCACTATGGAAATCAATATGGAGATACCACAAAGCGTTTTCTATTTTAAATATGGTCCCTATGTAAACTTTCAATTTCTTGCAACAGAGACAATGATATTTGCACATGTGATATTCATACATATATCATATACACTTAGTTCCATTTCATTTCACTTAAGAATATAGATTCCAGGTGCCTTCATTTAGTTATAAATGTCTTATTTATCTTTATGGCTGAGAAAAAC
Organism: Fukomys damarensis; assembly: GCF_012274545.1. Lineage (NCBI taxonomy): Eukaryota > Metazoa > Chordata > Mammalia > Rodentia > Bathyergidae > Fukomys > Fukomys damarensis. The sequence continues at coordinate 51,880,490 of NW_022900951.1, read as the reverse complement.
ATCATTGTATAGAAAAACCACATTTTTAAAGTCTATTGATCAGTGATGGACATTGGTCTATTTCCAAGACTTAGCTACTACAAACTGTGTTGCTATAAACATGGGTAAGCATATATTGCTGTGGAATGATGTTTTAATTTTGGGGGGAAGATATCCAGGGGAGGAATCGCTGGTTCAAATGGGACTTATAACTCTAGTTTTTTGAAGAATCTCCACACTGATCTCCACAGTGGTGCACCAGTCTGCACTCCCACAGACAGTAGAGAAAATTTCTTTTTCCCTAGATTCACTCCAGCACTTGTTGTTGGTTGATTCCTTCATATTAGCCTTTCTTCTGGTGTGAGATGGTACCTAAGTGTTGTTTTAATTTGCATCTCCCAAATAATTAATGATGCTGAATATATTTTTTATGTATTTACTTGCAATTTGTACTTCTTCATCTGAGAAGGGTCTATTCAACTCAGGTGCCCCATTTTGGATTAGGTGTTTAAATTTGGGGGCTCTGCTTTTTAAAATTTTTTGTATGTGCAAGATACTAGTCATTTGTCTGAAGGACTAGTGGTTAAAACTTTGTTTCTTTTTGCTGTTGGTGACTTTTTGATGTGCAGAACTTTTTAATAGGATGAGATACCAGCTGTTGATTCTTTGTAATATTTACCACGCTGTCTGGGTTTTGTTCATGAAGTCTTTGCCTACACCTACATCCTCAAAAGTTCTCCATGGTCTCTCAGCATATTTACTGTTTCTGTTTTAATATTTAGATCTTTGAGTCATTTTGATTTTAGTTTAGTGCATGGTGAGGGACAGGGGTCTAATATTAGTTTTTGGCATGTAGAAAGCCAGTTTTTCCAGCATCACTTATTAAAAAGGCTATTCTTCCAGTAAAAGTTTTTGGCCCTTTGTCAAGGATAAAGTGGCTACGTGCACTTGGGCTTGTTTTCTCATCTTCTCATCTGTTTCATTGATCCTCAGGTCTGTTTCTTTGACAATACCATGATGTTTTCATCACAGAAGCTTGTGGTATAATTTCAAGTCAGGGATTATGATCCTTGCTGCCTTGCCCTTGTTGCCTAGAAATGCCTTTGCTCTTCTAGGTCCCTTCTGGTTCAATCCAAATGAATTTTTGGTTTGTTTTCTCTAATTCTAAGAACAAGAATAGAACAATCTAAGAGCAATAAGGAAGCTAGAAACTATTCACGTTCCTTTGAAACTAATGACAATAGAGTGAAAGAAAAAGAAGAAATCTGAATTAGGGCAGGGAATGGAACAAAAAGGAACATGAAAAATAATGCAGGAGAGCAAGAGAATGGGTGAAAGAAAGTAAAGAAAAATAAAGAATAAGAAGAAAGAAAAATTTGAAAAGAGAAGACAAAATTAAAAATTGAAAATACAAGGAAGAGGTCTGGGGATTTAGCTCAGTGGTTCCGCCACCTGCTTTGCAAGCACAAGCACAAGGTCCCAAGTTCAATCCCCAGTACCTAAAACAAACTAACAACAACAAAAAAAAACACAAAACAAACAAACAAAAAAAGAAAATAAGAGGAAAAGAAAAAATAATTTTAAAAATAAGACTAAAAATGAAGGGCCTCCTTCAGTGTATGCCTCCGCTGTCACAATAGACATTGTGGGCAGCAGTGTGCAGACCGAAGTTAATTAGTCTCATTAAGCCATCAGCAGACCCCTGAGATTCAGGCTGATTTCTTGCTGCAAGGCCCAAACTGAGCTTGCTGACCTCCTGCACATTTAAACTTTGCAAGGTTCTACTGCAGCCTCCAGCTGCCCTTCCCTTGAAGGTAGTCCAGATTCTGATAGCAGGTCATGATCTCTCCAACTTACCAACCGTGGTGATCTGGTGTGCCTTTGTTGCAGAGATTCTCTTCACTTTTCCAGTGGGCTTCTCTTTTCATCCTGAAGCCTGAAAGAGGCCCTCTTTCTCTTGTTCCCTTCTGCTCTATCTTCTGGAGCTCTGGAGAATGGCCTTTATGACAAGTTTTTCCTCTGTGGTGTGTATCCAGGATTCAGCACAGCCAGGAGGCCAGACGTGGTGGCTTGGTGAATGGAGGCACTGGAGTGGCAGTGCAAGTGCTGGCATGTCTCTACTCCTCAGCTTGCACTGCTCAGAGGCCTGGTCCACTCTTGGTGCTCAAAGACCCTAGGTGGGTGGTAGTGGGGGAGCAGCTCCATTCCTCACCGGTTCATTTGCACTTCTCGTAGGCCAGATCACCTTGTGCTGAACAGAGCTATCTTTCCATTTTCTGATAGCATCTTTCATCTCCTTTTTCAGATTACTGTAGTTTTCAAACTAGAGGTTTTTTTAAAAAAAATTTACTTTGTTAGAGTGATTCCTATGTATTTCATATTTTGAAGCTATTATGAAAGGTATTATTTTCCTAATTTCCGTCTCAGTGAGTTTGTTATGCATGTACATGAATACTACTGAGTTTTGAGTGTTGAATTTATATCTAGCTGCAGTACTAAATTTGGTTTTTAAATCTAGAAGTCTTTTGGTGGAGTTTTTGAGGTTTTCTATGTAGAACACTGTGTCATTTTCAAATAATGATAGTTTCACTTCTTCTGCTATGCCTGTTCCTTTTATTTGTTTCTCTTTTCCAATTGCTCTGGTTAATGTCTCCAGAAGTATATTGAATAAGAGTGGTGACAGTGGATATCCTTGTCTTTTTTCTGATTTTGCAGTGAAAGTGTTCAGTTTTTGTCCATGTAATATTATGTCGGCTGTTGGTTTGTCATAGATGGCTTTTATAAAATTGAAATAAAGAACATCTATTCTAATTTTTTAGGGTTTTATAATCATGAATGAGTTTTGGACTTTGTCAAATGCTTTATTTGCATCTATTGAGATGATTTTTGTCTTTGATTATGTTGATATGCTATTCTACACTTGTTGATGTGCATATGATGAACCATCCCTGCATCCCTGGGATGAATCCTACTTTATAGTGAGTATAATACTCTTGATTATTTGCTGCATTATATTTCCAAGTGTCTTATTGAAATTTTTTATCTATGCTCATTAGGGAGATTAGTTCTTTTTCTTTTTTTTTTTTTTTTTTTTGATTGGGTGCATCTCTGGTTTGGTATCAGGGTAATACTTGAGAAAGCATGTACTTTGAAATAGGACAATAGAATGGATGTCTCGAGGTCATCCCAGGAATCTACAAGATACCACTAATCATATGCTCAAGTGTTGGAAATTGAACGACTGCTTTGAGAAAATTCCCAGGATGATCTACTTAAGAAGAATCAGCTAAGAAATTGGTTTACTAAGAATCACTTCACAGTTTCCAGCCATCCAAGTGGATACTTTTGTAGCCATGATCGATGGTAACCCAGGGATAGCTCAAACAGGTGACAGAACTTGGAATCATTCATATTGTGCTGCTTTTATGGGGATATGGAGTGCAAGAGTTCCTTGTGGGATCAGGGGGTATTCTATCTAGGTTTTAGATGAAGTCAGGGACTATTGAATTTGCCACTGAGGACGATACCTGAAACTGCAAAATTGAGCCAAAAGTTCAGTGGAGACTTCAGAAATTTGGAGAATATAAAACATTTTCTGAAAAACTCTACAAGCAGTGACCTAATCCAGGCAAAGAGAAAATCCATGAGGTTTGTCACTGGCAATTCCATAGAGGTTAGTCCACCAAATCCCATTGAAATTTCCATGCCAACACATAGCACCACTGATGCTGAACATGGAGCTACAGAATTTGCCCTGATTGGTTTTGATTTTGCATTAATCATATTTCTTTCTATCCACCTCTTCCTTTCGTTTGGAATAGGTATGTTTATTCTGTGCCAGTATATGTTGGGAGTGTTAAAATTTCATTGATTTTTTTTTACAGTAGTTCACAGTTAAGAGTTTGCCTGTAGCATCAGAAAATACTTGAACTTGGACCTTTTAGCAATATTATAACTGTAAAATTTTTGATAAATCTTAGAGATAGACTAAATGCATTTTTATAAAGAAATACATCCATTTTCCTGCAAATGATTCATATTTATCCTTCTTTATGGCAGACTAATGCTCTATCACATATAAATACCAAATTTCCTTTAACTCTTGATCTGTTAATGGGGATAGAGACTACATCACAATCTTTAACTATTATGAGTTGTGGTGCTATATATATGGGTATGCATATATTACTAAAAATGATTTATTGAAATCATTCAGAAAGATTCCTAGATGGGGAATAGCTGGATCAAATGAAATTTCTAATTTTAGTTTTTTGAGGAACATCCATACTGATGTCCATAGTGGTTGGTCTAGTTTACTTTCCTACAAGCAATGAGTTAAAGGTCTTTTTTCCACTCAGATTCATTAGCAATTGTCATTATTTTATTTCTTGATGATAGGTATTCTTTCTGGAGTAGAATGGTATCCGTATTGTTTAATTTATATTTATTTAATGGCCAGAGATGTTTAATAGTTTTTCATGTGGTTTTTGACATTTTTGCTTCTCTTTTAAGGAGTTTTTGTTCCTTTCAGTTGCCAAATTCTTGATGGGAACTTTAATGAGAGGCTGTAACATATACTTTGTCACAAAGGCATAAAAACATAAGTGTATAACACAAACAATTATTATTAGAATATTTTTGAGGAATTATTAACATTAATCTCATAGATTTTATTGTATTAAACAATTTGTACTTAAGTGGAAAATATAAAAAAATAAAATATTGCATTTTAATATTTATGTGTATTCATAAAAAGCATCAAAAATTTTAACATCAACTACTTTTTGATGTACAAAGTCTTAAAAAATAATTATCAAGTGGATTTATGAATTACAATGAAAATGCCAATAGCAGTACAAAATTATCACACCTATGGCAGTCTTCCCGACAGCATGTTCCATACACAACTACACACTGATAGTTCATGTGTTTTGTTTTCTTTGTCTTTTTTTCAGTATATACTTGACATCCTACTGGTCTTGCTGTTTTTACAGGAGGTTCTTATTATATTACAAAATGTGCTGTTAAGAGGAACAGAAAATATTAATAAAATGAAGTATTAAATTCTTAATATGTATTGTGCATTTAGAGTAAACATCCACATTTTCACATCAGATGTGTAGTTTACAAAACCAAAAGGAGAAAATAAGAAGTACATTTCTATATTAACTACAAATAAAATATCAATAGAACTCTACAACAAAAATAACCTTTGCTTCACTTGTCACACCCAAGGCAGTCTTCACACATGAGAAGTACATATTCCATGCACACATCTAGCTTCCACAGATAGCTCAAGTATTTTATCTTTTCATCCCTTTTTTAGGACATTCTTGACATCTAACTTTTACTTTTTTTAAGAGGTTCTTATTATATTATAAAATGTTTAATTAACAGGAAAATAAAATATAAATAAAAATAAAGTATAAAATTCTTAATGTATATTTTGCATTTAAAATGAACATCAACATTTTCTCATCAGCTGTGCACTTGCTTACGAAGTCTATAGGATAACAGCAGAAATAAATTTTTATATGAATTACAATTAAAATACCAACAGAATTCTACAACAATAATAATCTGTGCTTCAATTTTCACATGCAAGGCAGTCTTCACTCATGAAGACTGAATGCTTCACACACAAGTATTGCTTACTGATTGCACATCTCTTGTTTTCCCATTTCTTGTAGGACACAATTAACATAATTTTCATTTTAATTCTGTTTTAGTTGGTCTTTGTGATGCTGCATCTGCCTGTTCACCTGTCATCTCACCAGTGTGCTCCACATTTTTTTTGGGGGGTGTAATTCCCTAGGTGGAATATTTTGTTTTTCCTCTTTCCTCTTATGAGTTCCACTTCCAATCCTCTATAAAATTTTATCTGTAGTATTTTGCACTAGTTAGTTTCTTTGTAAACTATTAATGTCACACATGTTTAGGATCAATGAAAGCAAAACCATTGGCTAACACTTTGTGTTTCATACTTGCTATATAACTTATCAACATCTATTCTTCCTTTGCTTTTGTTGTAGAAGGTTACATTTCAGGCTTCTGTTTGTCAAGGTTTCACTATCAATGTTTCCAACATGGTGCAATGTTGACAAAAGCAATACAAGTTTGATGTTTTGCTTTTTTTTTTGTCATAAATGAGGCCAATGTAATCCTTTCTGAAATCCAGATATTATACTATGCAATTCTCTGTATTGAAATCGCAACATTTCATTTGGAATTTATGCATCATTCCTGAATATAGCTCTCACACTGATCAACTTATGCTCATTTAGCAAATGTAACATCAATTGGAAACTGGTAAACCAATGTCAAAAGTCACACTCTGATTAGTTTGGAAGATGGAAGCAACAAGTCTGTTAACAGTATCACTCAGTTTATTATTCTACAGATAAGGACCTGGTGACTGAATTCCAGGATAAATTTCTAAATTGAAAGCATAAGTCTTTGCATCTACAGGGGCCTAAATATTTTGACCCATCACTTTTCCATAAGTCTTTTACATTCCTGTGATTACCATGAGAAATCCCTGCTAAGTACAGCAGATGTATGAATGCTTGTTTGTAGTTCAACTAGTGAGGTGTCAAAATAAATACATTTTTAAAGATGGCTATCAATGCATACAGAAAATATTACTTGTATCTCAGTCCTTGTTTGTTTTGCAATATCTTGTAGTATTTCATGTGTTACAGTTTTCTACCATGAATATCAGTACTGGCATTCTGTTCAATATGTTCCTCTCCTGCCATGATCATCACTACATTGTTGGATCTAATTCTAGCATTGGATCATTCTATTTATTTGTGTGATCATTTTGCAACATCATTACCTGTCATATATGCACTCATGTTGCTCTTCTCTTTGTCATCTTAATAAAGATCTGCATTCCCTGTGTCTGTTTCAATTAATTCTTACTCCATTTCAGTGTCATAGGAACTTTGTCTCACACATCCAATGTCAAAGTCATCATCTTCATTATCCATTATCTAATGATTCAATTTTGATCTCCTCCAAAAATTGCAAATCTGACTTTTCATATACCATTGCATTGAATTGAGCTACTTCTACCAGAAAAAGAAAAAAAGAAAACCTTTTTTTTCAAAGTCCTAAATGCACAGAAATTTAACAATGAACATTTTATGGTAAAATTCACCTGTTGCTGCTGTGGAGCTCCTATACACATCTTGCCATTCATCTGCCAAGTGGGTGAATACACAGATGGGTTTTTACTTTCCATAGGTGCAGCTCCTGTGAGTCACACCCCATTCCTTTATGAAAAAATTCATGTATTCATAACAGAAGAGTGGTGTGAGTGTCTTTACCCATTGTGGTGCTCTGGTAAACATATACAAAACTTGTTAGATGAAGCATTTAGTGGGTAAAAAAAACTTGTGCATGTATACACACCTTGCCATTTATTGTACCAGTGGTTAAGCACACATATTGTTTCCTGTTTCCCCCAGGAAGAGGTACTGAGATGCACAGGCAGCTACTATTATACCAGAGTGCCAACTTTTAGTAGAAAAGTACAGGATGGATTGTTATAACCCAATGTCATTCTCGAGTATTTCGAGTGTCTCATTTTCTGAGCTCTTTATAACTTTAGATAAATAGTTTCTTATCTGAGGAGTAGCTTAAAAATTTTGCTCAATCTATATGCTGTCTTCACACTCTGTTGCTTGCATAATTCACTGGGCAAAAGCTTTTTCTTTGATACAATCATATTTGTTGGTTGTTGATGTTATTTCTTCTGAAATTGGGATCCTTTTCAGAAAGTTCTTGCTTCTACATACATCTTCAAGAGTTTTGTATATTGTGTCTGTCCACAAATTAAGTATTTTTGCTTTAATATTTAGGTATTTGATTCATATTATTTTATTTTAGTACATATTGAGAGACATGAGTCTAGATTTACCGTTCTGTATGTGTATAGCCAATTTTTCCAGCATCATTTATTAAACAGACATTTTCGTCTAGCATATGTTTTTAGTTTTTACATTTAATTTAATTTAATTTAATTTTTTGTTTTTTTGGGACAGGGTCTCACTATGTAGTTGAGATTGACCTGAAACTCACTATGTAGGCCAGGCTGGTCTCAAACTCATAGTGATCCTCTTGCTTCAGCCTCCCAAGTGCTGGGATTACAGGTGTGTGCCACCCCGCCTGGCTTGTTTTTAGTTTTTTTGTTAAATTCCAGAAGGGAGAATGTGCCTCAGGTTTCTTATGCATACTCTATTCTGTTAGATTGATCCACATGTCTGCTTTTGCGCCAGTACCACACATTTTTTTTGAAATATAATAAGATCCAAGATCTTGCTGCCTCTTCCTTTGGTCTTGTTGCACAGAAGAGCTTTCACTATTCTGAGTTTCCTCTTGTTCCATATGAATTTTACAATTGTTCTTACTTATTTTGTGAAGAATGTTCCTGTTATTTTTATTAGAATTGCATTAAATCTATGGATATGTAATTTCTGGTAATATGGCCATTTGACACTATTTGTGCTGCTTTTCAGGTGATAGCTTCCATTTGTTGCTGTTTTTATTAATTTCCTTTTACATAGTACTATAGCTTTCATTGTGGAGGCATTTCACTTCCTTTGTTAAGTTAATTCTTAAGCACATAATTTTTCTTGAAGATATTGTTAATGGTATTTTTTCCTAATTTCTTTCTCCTGGTTCATTGTGTGCAGAAATGCTATTGATTTTTTATCTGACCAGCTTGCTAAAATTTTTGTTAGTTCTATGATTCTTCTGGTGGATTTTAGAATTTTCTGGGTATAAGATCATGTCATCTGTGAACAAGGATAGCTTCATTTCTTCCTTTTCTATAGATATCCCCTTTACTTCTTTATCTTGCCTGTTACTTTGGGTGAAGTTTCTCGTAATATATTGAACCAGAATAGTGATAGTGGGCATCTTTATCTCATCTCAATTTTTAAAAGAAAAGCATTCAGTATTTCCTTATTTAATATAATTTTAGTGGTAGATATGTCTTAAATGGTCTTTATCAGATATAGATATGGTAATTTTACACTTACTTTCTTTGAGAACATTATCATGAATGGGTTTTGGATTTTGTCAAAGGCTTTTATGAGTCTATTGCAATGATTGCATAATTTTATTCTTCCTTCTGTATATGTGATATACTACCTTATTTATTTGCATATGTTCATCCATCCTTGTATCCTAGGATGAAGTCTACATTGTTATGATGTGTGATGTATTTAATTATTTGTTTATTTATTTATTTGTTTGTTTATTTTTTTATTTAATTATTTGTTGCATTCTCTTTGCCAGTATCTTTTTGAAAATTTTTGTATTAAAGAGGTTGGGCTGTTGTTTTCTTTTTTAATTGAGTCCTTTTCTGGTTTAGGGATCAAAGTAATGTGCAAAGAATTTGTTTCCATTATAAAAATCACTAATTAGTGTCTCTTTCACAATGATGTGTTCTGGGTATGGGTAAATATAGGTTTTTTTGCCTCTGTTCCAAGATCTGACCATCTTTTCATTTGGGGAGGGAAGTGTGTCATGTAATTGTCTCAGTACCCAATTCTCCAGAAGGGAACAATATTTATGTTGGTGACCCAAAAACAAACTGGAATTTAGAATTCAGCAAAGACCAATTAGTAGCAACTCTGCTATCTATGGAAATACCAATGAAATCATCAATAAAAATAGAGTCAAAGACAAAATGGATATTGACATATCATAAGAACTAGAGAGTTACTACTTTACTATCTTTAACAATACAAAAGAGACCTGTAATGATAATATAAACACAAAAACAAACAAAATATTGACATATACTGTTTTGGTTGCTTTTCTCATTGCAAAGACAAAATATTCAATACCCGAAGTCAAAGGACAGAAGGTTTATTTTCCTTCAGAGTTTGTATAGGTTTGCTGGCTCCAAGACAGGGTGGCATGGCAGAGGAGAAACAGTCCATGGCAAAGCAGGGGAGGCAGAAGGCAGCCAGTACTGAAGTAGCAAGCAGCAAACAAGCAGAAACAGCTTTTATTTTCTCTCCAGTCTCTAAGCCTATTGATTGTTACCATTCACACTCAGAATGGGGTATTCTTAATCACAGCATCATATAACATAGATCCAGCCACCTTAAAAAAATGCAACCTAACAATACATGATGCTTTGGGGGAAGATGTAGATACAAGCCATAACATGTAGTAAATATTTACTAAATCCAATGACTGTAATACAAAATAATTCAACAATTATAGCATAGAGTCAAATATCTAAAGATGCACAAAGTTTAATTGCAATACTAGTGAATATGGAGGGAATGAAGATGGGGAAATTAAAAAAATAAAATTTCAAAAATAAAGGAAGAGAAAATCTAAAGAAGGAGAGCCAAAATATCCAAAACCAAAGTAAAATAAAATTAATAAAATGAGATAAAAGCAACAGAAAAGAACAAACCAGAAATAGAAATAAAACACAAAAAGCAAAAGAAAGAAAAAGGCCAACCACACCCAAAAGAAAACAAACAAACAAACAAAAAAACAAAAACAAAGACAAAAGAGATGTCAAAAATTTTTCTCCAAGTGATTGATTCAAAGGTTTCTTTCAACTCTGTAATACTGAAATCTCCCGTGTTTCAGGAAGATACAGTCAGTCACTAATAAGTCTTATTTTCCTCCCCTATCATATTTTTGTGTGTGACAGCTTAGTTCTTCCCTGACTTTTCCGCTAGGAATGGGTAGTCAAAGGTGCCCACTCTAGGACTATATTCACAACTGGCATTCCCAGTTTCTGAGCTCTCCTCTGCACTCTATGTCACTGCTTTCTCAACTTAACTTTATGGCCTGTGTGTTTGTGATGTGTTTCCCCAGTTCCAGAGACCTTTCTATACATCCTAGGATGTGGCAACCATCCACGCCAAGGATATACCTCAGGACATATCCAGAAGGGGAAAGAAACAAGACCAGTGAACTCTTTACTGGATATAAGATTTGGGGTTGGGTAGGAGGCAAGCAGTCCACTGGATATAATACCAGTACTTTCAGAACAAGTTTTCTCCAAAAAACAATCAAGACCAGTATGACTTGCCAGGATGCCAGCTGGAGAACTCAAGGTTTTCCTGATCTGAGTTTAAGTTTCTCAAGTCTATGTCTATCCCCAACCCTATACTCAATTGTACCTTGTTTTATTCACTGTTGTAAGGAACACTAGAAATCCTGAAGTGTAATTACTATATGGCTTCTCATTCCCAGAATAGTTCAGTTTTAAACAATTAACAGCTTCCCCAAATGGCTCCTGATTAAACAATTTCAAATATGGTGAGCACTGCTCTGGATTTCTTCTCTAACTCCAGCCTGCCATAAGTAAACAGTTACTTTCAAAGTAAGATCTACGTTGTGTATGGCATTTTACAGAAAGAAGCTCTCACATATTTTAATAATAACCCCATCTTAATCACCATATTTCAAATGTAAAATAGTTCATATTTTCATTTAATATTTTCAAGAATATTCAATAAGCAAAGTGAAACACAGATAAGTAACAAGATAATTGAAGAAGCTAGGGAAAAAATTTATGATTCAAATACTGGCCTCTTGACTCTGAGTTCTATCTTCTTTCCCTTAAGCCAGAGATGATATCTAAAATTTCCTTTAAAATTATTTTGTAAAGTCATTGATTTTTATCTTAACTTAAATGACATCAAAATTGAGTTCCCATTTCCGTAAACATCATTACCATCATCTGCTTCATAATAATACTGGAAGATTATAACCCGTCAGTACTTACAATTTCTACCATACTATACTTTAAATATATCATCAGATTTAATCCTTACATCTTTATGAGGCAGTATTTTACTTGCTATATTTCACAGTAAAGAACATTGAGCTACAAAGATCAAGGACTTTGTTCAAGATTATTCATGCCAGATTAAGGCAGAGCTAGAATTTTAACCCAAGACTGTTTATTTTTGAGCTTCTGCCCTTATAAGTGCTACATCATGCTGTGGCTTGAATACCAATGACTGACTAATGGGTAGTATAACCTTTGGGTTGCTAGTTCAGGAGTAAACTACAATTTACTAATTCTCCTGGAAATGCAAAGGCTGCTTTATTTTTAAATTCTTCACAGTGTATTACTGAACTGCTGGGAAAAATTTAGAAGAATGTTTCCAGGATGTATTGCCAATATACAAAAAGTTCTTCTGTCCACATTCCTTTTTCTTATCCACAAATTCATCTGAATTTTCCTGAATTAAATATTGGCTCCACTTCTGACTGTTTCTTCATGTATACAGTGTTAATAATTATACCTTCTTCTTTGTTGAGAATTAGAAAACATGAAGTTATGCAGAGGCTGAGAAAGGTTATTCCCTTTGATCACATCCCTCTCAAGCAAAGAGAAAAGTTGAATATAAAACACAATGGTCTTCAACTATCTTTTAATGTAATGGCTTTGAAATATTATAGTATACTTCAAAAATATTAAGATTTTGAGTAATATATTTTAAAATTTTTCAAGATGAAAATAAATGTGACAGAAAACACATTTTTAAAACTTGAAAGTTTTTAACCTATAATGCCATATGAAGCTACACACACATGTACACATACATATGTATATGTCCTTGATAATATCAATTTGAAATTTGTTACTTGCTAAAATGCAAAGGTAATAATTTAAGTAGTGATTATAGATTTTTACAAATGAATGATTATTGAGCCTAGCCATTTTCCTGTTTTTTGCTACTAAGAAAATCATAGATAAACTCACTTTTATTCTGTTGGTTTTCAAATCATTAACTACTTTGAATTTTTTCAACTTTAAGGCTTGTAAGAATTTGTACTCCTAATTTACAGATATATAGCATTTTAAATGACAAAAGAGTCATCAAAGATATTAATGTGTTTGTATCTCAGATATGTCTCATTGTTTAAAACTTATACTGTTTTAACAACACTCTTTATATATAATATATTCATAAGACCAAGTTCATTCTTGCATGAGTAAAACTATAACATTTTATCAGCAAGTTCAGATCTTTCACCATGTCTTCTCCCTCTTATTCTCAGGGAATTGCACCCCAAAAGCAAATGTAAATTCTCTTTGAAAAGTCTGGTCTCAAAGAATTCATAAAGAAAATAAAATAATAAGGAATAATGATGCTCAGTTAATATAAAACTATCATAAAATGAAAAATTAAAACAGCTAAAATGAACAAGAGTCACTGGAAGTAATAAAATGCAGATACAGATGAACAATAAATTTAGATATTAGACTGGATTAAAGCAAAAAGAATATGTGCAGAATGCCAGTAATGTAGAATGCAGGAGTTTAAACTAAGAAAATATGTGATTACGATATAAGTTATAAATACTTAGTAAAATTTAGCATTTTTATGATTGAAGAAAAATTTAGCAAGGTATTAAGTAATTTCTATATTCAGGTGACATTTATCTGTAAAAAGAACTACATAAAATAAAACGTCAGAGACTAATAATATAACAATGGTAGGATGCATGTCTAACCTGTACAGAGCTCTGAGTTTGAACTCCAGTACCAGTAAATAAAAATGATTAATTATTAAAATCATAAATTTTAAAATCAGGATCAAGACAATGATATCTACTGTGACCACTTTCCTGTTATTTTGAAAGACTGATAGCATAGAAAGACAAGAAAAATTGAAATTAATAAAATTTGAAGAGAAAGGAAAGAAAGCATGATTATATGTAAACTATACATCTCTCTACATAGAAGGTCAAGAAAATTCTCAAAGTATTCACATCGGTCGGAAGATTGTCCAAGATTTACTCATGTACAATAACATAGAAGAATAAATTGCATTTGAAAATATCAACAATGAACAAAAATTATTGTGTTTAATATGCCATTTAAAAAGACATTAGCAAATAGGGGAGAGGAAAGAAGGGAAAGGAAAAATATTAGAAAAGGGAAACTGGAAACAAAGTCTTTGTAAGTAGGGAGGGGTGGAAAGGTTGAAGGGAGGGCAAGGGAATGGTGAAAAAATAAGAACCAAGATATGTCATCTAAAGGTACAAATTCCCAATGATGAAAGTCATTATGTTGTACACTTAAAATGTATCAATAAACTTAATGAAAACAAAAGACATTAGCAAAGAAATAAAACTGTCTATATTTGTCAATGACATGATTGTGTATGTAAAATATCTCAAAGAATTTATAAAACTTTTAGATACAATTTATGAGTTAAGTAAAGTTATAGGATACAAGACTAACACACAAGAATCAATTACATTTTATATACTGAAAGAAAATATGTAGAAATTGAAAATAAAAAATATCATTTGCTATCCTTCCAAAGGAAATGAAATACTCAAGTATAAAATCAACAAAACAAGTCACATAGCACCAATGAAAGAAAGAAAGATCTAAATATTTATTCATAGACTGAAAGACAACATGGAACAGATGTCAATAGTCTTCAAATATATTTGTAAGTTTAATAAAATTTGTATCAAAATCTAAACAAGTTCCTCCTTAGATGCTTAAAGTGGACTTGCAGAACATGCCACCTCATCAGAAGACTTTCCAATATCTTGATGCTGTGAGAGTCATGTTGATCCAACTTGCCATCAGCTTTGATTGGCAAAGAGCTGTCTTCATCACCAGTCCCTCAAGCTCAGGCAGCGTAGATATCACCAGGTCTTTTATCACAGATAAGGCAATTCAACTGCCCCAGCAGCAAATAGATACATGTACTACAGTGGCATAGACTCTGGGTTTGACTGGCATCACCACCACCTCTAATGTGCCACTGAGTGAGACTTTACAGGTCCTTGTGGTTCTGAGACTTAGGCATAACCCATCTTTCAATGATGTGGCCAAATATGTCGTTGACAACCCTGTATCAACTTCATGTGACATAGTGTGCTGGAAGGACCTATTGACTTTGCCTTGGAACTCATTGGGGTTATGTGAAACTTTTCAAAATTAACTTTATTGGTACATATTAGTTATGCAGTACAGTTATATTCATAATTGGGATCTTGTACTTTATATGACTTATTTTGGTTCATATTTTGCCCCATTCCAAGTCCTCACTTCACCCGCTCCACCCTTCCCTGTTTACAAAGACATTGTCTCAATATTTTCCTTTTAAAATATTTTTTCTTTTCCCTTTTTCCCTTTCCCCTACTCCTGCCACTTCCTCTATTTTAGACATTTTGTGTTTGTTACACAATATCAATTACACATTTTGATCCTTATTTACACTTTTAGTTTTTCACAACAGAGACACTATATGGTACTTACACTTGTGTATCTTATTAATTTAACAGGAGTATGGCCTCAGTGTGCATCCACTTAGCTATAAATGTCTCTGGTTTCTCATTCTTTATGGATGAATAGTACTCCATTTTATTAAAAAAAACCCCACATTATCTTTATCCAGTCTCGAGTTGATGGGTAATTGGGCTGTTTCCAAGTTTTAGCTATTACAAACTGTGCCACTATAAACATGGGTGAGCATATATCACTGTGGTATGATTCTTTTAATTCTTTTGGAAAGATATCCAGCAGAGGAATAGCTGGGTCCAATGGCCTTCTAATCCTACTTGTTTGAGGTATCTCCTTATTGATTTTCCCAGTGGTTGCACCAGTCTGATCTCCCACCAACAATGAAGAAGTGTTCCTTTCTCTTCACAATGCTGTCAGCATTTGTTATTGGTTGATTTCTTAATAGCAGCCATTCTTTCTGAGGTGAGATGTAATATGAAAGGAAGAAGTTAAACTGTCATTATTTGCTGATGATATGATACTCTACATAGGAGACACAAAAAATTCTGCCAAAATACTTCTAGTCATTATTGACAGATTCAGCACAGTAGCCGGATACAAGGTCAACAATAAAAAATCAATAGCCTTGTACACAAATAACAGACTCACTGAAAGTGAAACTAGGGAAACAGTCCCTTTCTCAATAGCATCCCAAAAAATGAAATATCTAGGTTATATGAAACTTTACACTGTGAAATACTTAATGGCCTTCCCCAGGCATACTTGTACACAGAGACTCTAGAAGAGCTCTTCATCAGGTGAAGATATTGGGTCTAGTCTATCAGACTTCTATAACAGGTAACATCACTCATGACTGGTTACAGCAGTCTTGGACAACAAGGCTATTTCAGCAATATACAGTCCACAAAAATGTGGATCTTGGCCCTAACCTAATGTTATGTTGGGCATTTATAGCTGCAGGTTCAGAGAACAGAAGTTTGTGGCTTGACATTGTACCTGGAGACTGACCCATTCATGGTGACTGCCCAGAGCCATGCCAAATACCACATTCTCAGACAATAAATTAGTAACTGTGGACAAGACATCTGGTTAGAGGCCTATAGAGAAAGAGTTCTCTAACTGCTTTGTTGTTTATTCCTGAAAAGTACACTAAAATTTACTTGAGAGTAACCTCAGTTTGGATTGCCCTCTAGTACTGAACTACAACTCAGGCAGACTTCTGGAAAATCTGGACCATCAAATGCTGAAATGGTGAGTGTGACTACAGCACAGAGTTATTAAGCAGCCTACTCAGAATTTCTGGAAAGACAGAAACAAAAAGCCAGATTAGGAAAACCAGAATAAATAACTTATTATTCAATGCACACATGATGTCACAATTCAAGGAGCACCAATAGCTTTCACAAAGTCATGATCTCACCTAGTAATTAAAATAAGGTGCCAGAAACAAAGTTATAAGCATTATGGAATAATCCACAGAGAATTCTGAACAGTTGCTTTAAAGAAACTCAATGACACAAGAAAAAAACAATAAAGTGTTTCAATATTTTAACATTGAAATACAAAGATGAAAGCAATTTTTAAAATCTAAAGAATTTTTAGTTGAAATATACACCCAGCAAAAGTAACAATATGACAGAAGGTATCAGTAATGAGATAGCTCAAAGAGAAAAAACAAAGTGATGATAAAGACTGACTGTTGGAAAATACATAGTGTGAGGAAAAAACTAAAAATAATGAAGGGGAATATAGAAAGTTCACAGGTACTTTCAGACAGGATTAAAAGAGCATATATTCAGATTATTATGGTACAAGAAGCGATTCAAAGTGTCAAAAGTATAGAATGCTCATACAAAAAATAATAGCAATATCTTTTTAAAGAATTTTCCATTTATGTTCTATAGAGAGATTGGCCTATAGCTTTTATTTTTAAAGTTAATTTTATTGGTACATTTAAGTTAATTTGCAACTTTACATAATCCATCTTGGCTCTTATTTTTCCCCATTTACCTGCCATCCCGTTAACCTAATGTTAAACCCTCCATCCATGACTATCTAGAAAGATTTTGTTTCAATTATTTTTTCTTTTTCTAGCTTTAATTCCATTCCCTTCTTTCCTTTCCCTTACCGTTCCCATTTTCCCATTTTCTTCCTATTTTATATTATCTATTATACCTTTTAGTCCGTATTTATACTTTCAGTTTCTCACATTAGAGAAACTATTCAGCATTTCCACATGTGCATTGCATTTATTTGACTAAAGAGTATCCCCTCAATGTGCATCCATTTAGCAATAAATGTCTGTAATTTCTCATTTTTCATGGCTAACTAGTACTCCATTTTATTTTGAAAACTTTTTTATTTTAATTCAGTTTCTACTTTTGGGCAATTGGGCTGCTTTGAAGTTTTAGCTATTACAAATTGTGCTGCTAGGAACATGGGTGCACATGTGGGAAATTTTTTAACTAGTTGTTCCTCACACAAAGGTCTACTATCTAGAATTTATGTAGCTTTTACTTTTCATTAGGTCCTTTCCTAGTTTGGGCATCAGGGTAAGACTTGCTTGCAAGAATGGCTTTGAACATATTGTTTCTCTTTTATTTAATTAAAGAGTTTGAGAAGCATTAGCAATAGATTTTCTTGAAAGTTCTTGTAGAATCCAGCAATGAATCTGTCAGGACCTGGGCTTTTCTTAGTTGGAAGTCTTTTATTAATATTACTCTTAGATTAGATTATTTAGAATTTTCATATCTTCTTTAGCTATCTTCTTAATTTAGTTTTGGTAATTCATGTGTATCTAGGAATTTATCCATTTCCACTGAATTTTCCATTTCATTAGAATATAGTTTTTCAAAGTACTGCTTCTAAACTTTTGGATTTCAGCAGAGTCCAGTATGATTTCATCCTTTTCATTTCTAGTTGTATGAATGCGGGTTCTTTTTTCCTTGTTTTAATAAGGTTTGCTGACAGTTCATTTATTTTATTTAATTTCTCACAGAACCAAATCTTTGAATCAAGTATTCTTTGCATTGATATTTTTCTTAATACCATTAATATCTGTTTTAATCTGTAATGTCCTTCATTATATGAACTTTAGGTTTAGATGGTTATTCTTTTTCTAGAATCTTGAAATTTATCATTATGTTATTTATTTGAGTTCACTCTATTTTTCTGATGTGGGAATTCACTACTATAAGCTTCCCACAAAGTCCTGTATTAATCATGACTCATAGGTTCCAGAATGTCATGTTGACCTTATCGATAAATTTTAGATACTAATTTATTCTTTAATTTAATCTGTGACCCATTGATTATTCAAAGATGTTATTTAATTTCCACGTGTTTGCATAGTTTCTGTAGCTTCTTTATCATTGATTTCTGACATCATTGCACTATAATCCAATAATATGCATGGAGTAATATAAACTCCACTTTAAAAAAAAAAGCCAACAACAGAGTGAAGAGGAAATTCATAGAGGGGAAAAAACTTTTTTTATCTACTCTACAGACAGAGGATTAATATCTAGAAATGTAAAAACCCGAAAACTAGATCACTCTACTTTAAAAATTAAATAGTTATCAGTTTTTTGTCACACTTCATAAATCTCCAGAAGTCTCAGAGCCTAGAATAGACAACGTACTTGACATTTGCTGAGCATTCTTCCATTGTGCTGAGATATACCTTCTAGTATTCATCTCCATTTCTTCAAGCATCTTCACTTTTTCTTTTTTTTGGCTCTTGTTCCTCTGTTCACTTTGACTGAGTTTCCTCTGTGATAGAAAGATATTGTGTGATTTTCATAGCAAACTTCTAAGAGCAGACTCAATTTGCTACCACTTCTGCTATTCTTGTATAATCTAGCTTTGAGCTCCACCAAACTGAATGCAAAACATTCATTCTTTTTTTTTTTTGAGACAGGGTCTCACTATATAATTGAGACTGACTTGGAGCTCACTATGTAGCCCAGGCTGGTCTCGAACTCACAGCGATCCTCCTGCCTCAGCCTCCCGAGTACTGGGATTACAAGTGTGCACCACCAAGCCTGGCTAAAACCTTCATTCTTGAAGAGTGTATTTAAAGATTTCTTGCTAATACAAGTGTCCTGATCTAATCATCATTCTCTTCAATTACTTTGCCTGATTTGAAAATTTTGAAAACTCTTGTTCATAAAAATATAATTGCTTGTGTAATATAGAATGGGATATTAAATTTTATCCATAAAATATGGTTGGTTAGGAGGCTTACAAAAAGTTATGTATGTGAGCAACTATTGACAGCCCAGGTGAGAAAAGAAGACAGTAATACAAAAGAAGATTCACATATCATGTCTGTCATATGTTTTCTTTTTTTTTTGGCCAAAATATAACTGTATATTTTTTTATTTTTTTCTTCATTGAGTTTATTGGTACATTTTAGGTATACAGTACAGTTACATTCATTATTGGGATCTTGTACCTTTACATGACAGGTCTTGGTTCTCATTTTTTTCCCCTTGTCCCTGCCCTCCCTTCACCCCTCCTCCCCACCCCCTTTACAAATACTTCATTTCCATTTTTTCATTTTCTCATATTTTTTTCTTTTCCCTTATTACCTTTCCCCTACCCTTCCCACTTTCCCTACACATTTAGCCCCTTTCTTCCTATTTCACATTGTCTATTATATGATTAGGATCTTATGTACTATTATAGTTTTTTCACACCAGAGAAACTATTTGGTATTTACACATGTGTGACTTATTTATTTCACTTAGGAGTATATCCTCAATATGTATCCATTTTATTATGAATAAATCTAGTTTCTCATTCTTTATGGCTGAGTAATATTCCATTTTATAGAAAAATCACATCTTCTTTATCCAGTTTCCAACTGATGGGCAAATGGGCTGTTTCCAAATTTTAGCTATTACAAACTGTGCTGCTATAAACATAGGTGTGCATATATCTCTGTAATATGATTCCTTTAATTCTTTTGGAAAGATACCCAGAAGAGTTATGGCTGGATCAAATGGAACCTCTAGCATTAGCTCTTTGTGGTATCTCCATATTAATTTCCAGAGTGCTTGCATTTCACAGAACTAGAAAAAAAGAATCCAAAAATTCATTTGGAACCAGAAGAGACCTAGAATAGCAAAAGCCATCCTAGCCAACAGAGAAATGGTAGTGGGTATAACAATTCCCAATTTGAAACTATACTACAACACCACTGTGATAAAAACAGCATGGTAATGGCAAAGAAACAGATCTGAGGGACAGTGGAACAGATTGGAAGACACAAAAACAAATCCAGATGTACTCAGCTACATCATCTTTGACAAAAGAGCTGACCATCCTCAGTGGAGGAAAGATAGCCTCTTTAATAAACGGTGTTGGAGAAACTGGATCTCAACCTGCCAAAAATTAAAACCGGACCCTTATCTTTCACCGTGCACTAAATTAAAATCCAAGTGGATTAAGGATCTAAACATGAAAACAGAAACCTTAAACTTGCTGGAAGATAAGTTAGGCAGAACTCTTGAAGACATTGACATAGGAAAAGATTTTATGAATAAATCCTGAGTAGCATGGGAATTAGCAGAAGGAATCAATAACTGGGATTGCATCTTATTAAAAAGCTTCTGCACTGCAAAAGAAACCATCAACAGAACTAAGAGACAACCTACAATGTGGGAAAACATTTTTACCAGCTGCTCCTCAGACAAAGGACTATTATCTAGAATATATAAAGAACTCAAAACAATCAGCCCCCCCAAATATAAAGACCCGATTCAAAAATGGGCATCTGAAATGAACAGACATTTCTCAGACAAAGAAGTAAAAACAGCAAGTAAGTATATTAAAAAATGTTCCACATCACTGGTCATTCGAGAGATGCAGATGAAGATAACACCAAGATTCCACCTCACCCCACAAAGAATGGCTGCTATCAAGAAATCAAACAGTAACAAATATTGGCGGGGTTATGGGGAGAAAGGAACCCTTCTCCATTGTCATATATTTTTCTAAATTAACTGTTAAATGATAATTTCCTTTCGTGACCAGTATATATTCATAAATTTTGAAGACAGGATTTAATATAGACCTCTTATGTTCCTTAGAGTACCATCCTCCATTCTGCAGATCATGTCCGTTATTTTCCCATGATTAATTGTTTCCTACTGAGAGGAATGTTGTACAAACATATGTGGATCCCTGGAAAGTGGTCTGAAAAGGGAATTTAGACTGTTGTTCAACAAATATTTTGACTTTGGAGTCTCTTCCTGGTGCGTAGAGGCACAGCTAGAAGTGAGATAGAATGGAGTTCTCACAATTGTTTGGCATTTCCTTGACCATGGCATATATTCAATAAATTGTTAATATTATAAATAAGATGTTTACATCTAATGCAGTGTGCTTCAAAATATATTAATCATCTTTCTATACAATCTATTTTCTCTCTCATGTTTGTTTTTGCTAGTAACAGCACCAACTATTCCATCATTTAAGGTGGGAATTTTATAATATTTTGAGAATCTTTCCTGTCATTAATTATCTATATCTGGCTGGTGAAGTACACATGCATTCCACCTCTAGATTGTTATATGTGGACATTTTTACTTGTCCTTTTGTCTAGTTGATTCATTGCCTTAAGCCAAGATTTTTTTAGAGAAATCATTATTGAGACATAATATTTTTTATAACTTTATGGAGTACATTATCATAATAGAATACATGTATACAAAATATAATGACCAAGTCAAGGTAATAAATATTGTATTACAGTTCTCTAGAGGAAACAGAATCAATGGAAATTATATGTATAATTATGCAAGGTGGTTGATTAGGTAGGTTTACAGGATTAGAGGTAGGTGTGTCTACAATCGCTGTCTGTGGGATCAAAGGTGAGAAGTTCCATTATCCAGTAACTGCTCAACCCAAGAAAATGGAAGTCACAGAGTAACATTGATCAGGATTGCAGAACCAGTACAAGGTATAAGGCCCAGAGGCTCACTGTAGAGTCACTGGTGAAAATTTGCTTTTAAGGATTGAAGAAATTTGACACTAATAACCAAGGACAATGATAAAGACTGGAGCTTTCTAAAATGAGGACATTACTTTCTTTTTATCATTTTTATTCTATCCAGGTTATAAGCCTTTTGGTTGGTGCCACCCATATTTGTGGTGAGTCTTCTTCCCTCATTTTGCTGGCCTATGTGTCAGTCATGTGCCCAGAATCATTCTTTACTAATGTGTTAGTATTCATTAGTCCATTCAAATTGATTGCACACTGTGATTAATGATCACAAGGTCTTCCATCAATCATTACTATGTGTAAGAACTTTTGTAATATTTTGGTTATTTTGAAATGTTTCATAGTTGTATATTAGAGAAAACACAAATAATTATTCATATTTAACTGTGTTTTGTTGTTCTTTTCAAAATGACTTTTGTCCACCCTTTCATTGGCCATTCCTAATGGCTGGTTGCCACTATTCCATCTCAGTATTTTGTGAGACTGGCTTTTTAGTTTTTACAAATGAATCAAGAACATGTGGCATATGTCTTGCTGTGTCTTACTTATTTTAATTAACCCAGTTCTCTCCAACTCCATTCATGTTGTTGAAAATTCAGTATTCCTTTCTTTTTACCACTGACTAACATGCCATTGTGTATATATGCCATTTTTCCTTATTACCTCGTTCATATTTTAATAGATGGCTTATCCAGAGTTGTCTGTTTGGCACCTCTCCCATTGACTAGATCCCCTTATCGCCTAGGACAATGTTTTTCTTCTCCATATGCCTAGAGGTTATCTAGGCATCTTTAACCTACTCAGGTATATTTTGACATGAAGAGTGCTACTAGGTTAAATTGTATGGTCTTTTCCATAACAAATCAAGAGCTAGAAAGGAAGAATGACTGGATAATTCTGGGTTTGGTAGCCATATCTTATGTCTAAGTATGCCCAAATATCAGGTCTAGAGGACACCCTTAAGTTTCTGCCCATTCTCCCTCCAAGCTAAAACCTGTAAAGAAAGCTAATTCATTTTTCTGAGAAAAAAAGTATACAAGTTGTTTATGAAGACCATACCTTGCAACAGGTGCAAGGTACTGTTAAGCAAGTTCATGGTGAAGTACTATCTTTGAAATAATGCCAGCTCCTTTGAGAAAGACTGACTAACAATAACAAAATGACAGAAGAGATGTATCATTTATCATTCTGGTCTTAAGATTTCTCTTTTACAAGAAACCCAAAATATGAAAATTTTAGAGAGCAAAAAATCAAGGAGAGATGGTAGCAAATGGTAAATTTTCTGGAGATGGGAAGATGACTGCAAAAGAGAAAGAGGGGAGTGCGTGCATGGGAAAGGGTAGTAAAATGACAAGATCTGATTTCTATACATCTCAACCCCCAAGATTAATGTAATTATTATGCACCAGAAATATATGCTACCAATAAATATAAAATAAGACACTTCATTTGGTTATATCGATGAAACAGAATCCTTATTGCTATAGTTTGAATATTCACCTCTTCCAAAACTCATGATGAAACTGAATTACAAAGGAAATTTAAATTCAACATGTGTTTTGCAAAATGCGAAGAAAACAAGAAGTTGAATTTGCCATTGTAACAATATTAAGAGGTAGGACGTCTGAAATCAGATTAGGTCGTTAGCTTTTGCCCTCAGAGATGGGATTGATATTGTAATGAAAAGGCAAATTTATAATGCCTTCAATTCACCAATCAAAAGAAACAGACTGGATTAAGACCCAAAATCCAACAATATGCTGTATACAAGAAATTCACTTAATCCACACAGAAATTCATAGACTGAGAGTAAAAGGATACAGAACAGTTCTCCATGCAATGGGAGCCTGTAAAAAAGCAGGGGTAGCTATCTTATTTGCAGACAGGATAGATTTCAAACTAAAACTAATTAAGAAAAACAAAGAAGGCCACTACATCCTTGTAAAGGAAACAGTACCAGAGGAAGAAATGAGAATAATAAAAATATGCACCAAATGCTGATGCCCCCAATTACATAAAATGAATATTAATGTATATGAAAAATGAAATAAACACTGACACAATTGTAGTGGGGGACCTCAATACTCCAATGACACAAATAGACAGATCATCTAGACAAATAATAAACAACTAAATAACAGAACTGAATCAAGTCTTAGAACAAATAGACTTAGTAGATGTCTACAGAGTGTTCCATCCCACCAAATCAGAATATACATTCTTTTCAGCTGCACAAGGGTCATTCTGCAAAGTAGACCACATGCAAGGTCATAAATATGCTTAAGTAAGCAAAGGAACTAAAGTTATCCCATGTACATAATCAGATCATAGTGCAATTAAACAAGAGATCTATATCATAAGAAACTGCAAGAACTCCATAAACACATGAAAATTTAAAAAACATGATGCTGGAAAAACATTGGGTCACACAGGAAATTAAAGAAGAAATTAGACACTTTCTACAATTAAATGATAATGCCAATATAGCTTACAGGAATCTATGGGACACAATGAAAGGAGTTCTATGAGGGAAATTCACAGCAGTAAATGCCCATACTAGGAAAACAAAGTGAGCTCAAATAAACAAACTAATCCTTATCCTTAAGCTTCTAGAAAAAGAAGAGTAAGAAAATACAAAAGATCATACAAGGGAGGAAATTATAATAAAATTAATGCAGTGGAGACTAAGAGAACTATACAAAAAATCAATGAATCAAAGAGTTGGTTTTTCCAAAGAATAAATAAAGTTGATAAATCTCTAGCCAACCTTATCAAGAAAGGAAACAAAAGGCTCAAAATTCATGCAATTAGGAATGAAAAAGGTGAAGTCACAACAGATCCACCAGAAATCCAGAGGATCATCAATACCTACTTCAAAAACCTGTACTCTAATAACATGGAAAATACAGAAGAAATTGATGGATTCCTAGATACTTATGAACTTCCAAAGTTGAGTGAAGAAGATATAAAAAGGTTAAGCACCCCAATTACATTCAGTGAAATTGAAAATTTAATTAAAAGATTATCAACCAAGAAAAGCCCAAGTCCTGATGGCTTCAATGCTGAATTCTACAAGACATTTGGAGAAGAATTATCACTACTACTCTATAAACTCTTCATTGAAATTGAAAGGGAAGCAATCCTCCTGAGTTCATTCCTGGAAGCAAGTATTTGATTCCAAAACGAGGGAAGGACACAACCAAAACAGAGCTACAGGCAAATCTCCCTAATGAACATAGATGCAAAAATCCTCAATAAGATACTGGCAAACAGAATACAGAAGATCATCAAGAAGATCATATACTCTGACCAAGATGGATTTACCCAAGGGATGTGAGGATGTTTCAACATATGTAAATAAAAAAATGTTATACACTATTTTATCAGAGTCAAAGACAAAAACCATGCTATCATCTCAGTACATGCAGAAAAAGCATTCATAATAATTCAACACCCATTTATGATACAACCCTACAGATATTTGGACTAGATGGACTTTATCTATGCAAAATCAACAGCCAATATCATACTGAATGGTCAAAAACAGAAATAAAACCTTCACGCTAAAATCAGGAACAAAATAAGGATGTCCACTATCACTACTCCTGTTCAATGTAGTTCTAAAAACAGCCACAGCAATTGCACAGGAGAAAGAAATAAAAGCAATAAAGATAGGAAAGGAAGAAGTTAAACTGTCACTATTTGCTGATGATATGATACTCTACATAGAAGACCCCAAAACCCCTGTCAAAATACTTCTAGACTTAATTGACAGATTAGTAAAGTAGCTGGATACAAATTCAACACTCAAAAATCAATAACCTTCTTGTACACAAATAAGAGAAGCACAGAAAGGAAATTAGTGAAAGGTTTGCTTTCACAGTGACATCCCAAGAAATGAAATATCTAGGAATCAATCTAAAAAAGGAGACAAAAGACATCTACACTGAAAACTACTGCACGCTGAAAAAAAGTGATTGAAGAGGATATAAGAAGATGGAAAGACATCCCTTGCTCCTGGGTAGGAAGAATCACCATATTGAAAATGGCCATACTTCCAAAACTGCTATATAGATTCAATGCAATCCCAATTGAAATCCCAACAGGGTATTTCACAGAACTTAAGAAAACAACACAAAACCTCATTTGGAATAAGAAGAGACCTAGAATATAACAAAAACATTCTAGGTAATAGAGACGTAGCAGTGGGTATCACAACTCCAACTTGAAACTATATTACAAGCCCATTGTGATATAAACAGCATGGTACTGGGGAAAAAATAGAACTAAGGATCAATGGAATACATTAGAAGATGCAAAAACAATACCAGACATACTCAGCTATCTTATTTTTGAAAAATGATACAATTATCCTTAGTGGAAGGAAGATACCTCTTTAATAAATGGTCTTGGAAAAACTTGCTTTCTACTTGACAAAGATTAAAACTAGATCTCTATCTTTCACCATGCTGTAAACTAAAATCCAAGTGCATTTAAGAACTAAATATCAAAATAGAAACACTAAACTTACTGGAAGGCAAATTAGGTAGAATTCTCAAAGACATTGGCATAGGAGAAAACTTTGTGAACAAATTCTCAGTAGCATGAGAACTTGAAAGAAGAATCAACAACTTGAATCTCATTGTATTAAAAAGTTTTTGCAGTGCAAGAGAAATCACCAACAGACCTAAAAGACAACCTACAATGTGAGATAAAAATTTTACCAGCTACTCCTCAGACAAAGGACTACTATCTGGATTATATAAAGAACTAAAAAAAAAGTTAGACCCCACAAATACAAAGACCTGATTCAAAAATAAGTATCTGAAATAAACAGACATTTCTCAGACAAAGAAGTAAAAGCAAGAAATACATATATGAAACATTGTTCAACATCACTGGTCACTCAAGAGATGCAGATGAAAACAACACTGAGATTCTACATTACTCCATAAAGAATGGCTGCTATTAAGAAATCAATCAATAACAAATGCTGGAGTGGCTGTGTGGAGAAAGGAGCACTTCTCCATTGTTTTTAGGAGTACAGACTGGTGTAAGCACTGTGGAAATCAATATGGAGATACCACAATGAACTAAGATTAGAGATTTCATTTGATCCAGCTATCCCTTTGCATGTTATCCTTTCAAACGAATTAAAAGAATCATACCACAGGGCTATATGTGCATCCAAGCTTACAGCAGCACAGTTGTAATAGTCAAAATTTGGAAATAACACAAATGCTCCTCAACTGGAGACTGGATAAAGAAGATGTGTTTTTTTTAATAAAATGGAATATTACTCAACCACAAAGAATGAGAAATTAGTCATTCATAGGAAATTTATGCATATTGTGGATATATTCTTAAGTGAAATAAATAGGACACACAAGTAAATACTGAATAGTTTCTCTGGTGTGAAAATATAAAAGTTTTAAAAAGGTTCAAATGGTATAATTGAAAGTGTGAAATGGAAGAAGATAGCTAAAGGGGAAGTGGAAGGGGAGGGGAAAGGTAATCAGGGAAAAGAAAAAAATGTGAAAAAAGTAATAAATGGAAACAAAGTCTTTGTAAATAAGGAAGGGTGAAGGGTTGAAGTGAGGCCAGGGATATTGGAAAAAAGAAGAACCAAGACATATCATGTAGAGGTACAAGATCCCAATGATAAATGTAATGTATTGTTTGCTTTAAATGTACCAATAAACCTAATGAGTAAAAAAAAGAAAAGGCAAATTTATTTTTCTTCTGTCTCGATATTACCCTCTTGCCCTTGTTTCATGTGGGTACAGTGACAACAAGGCAGCATTTTAAAATCAATGAGCATCCCTCACCAGATAGAAATTATCTGGTGCTTTTATCTTTGAGTTCCCAGGTCCTAAAACTAGGAAAGCCAAAACTTTCTTGTTTAAAAATTGTCTAGTTCAACTTATTCTGTTACAGAACCCATCAAAATGGATTAAAGCAGATTCTAAGGCATGGATTTTTAGTTGTCTGTCAAGTGTCCAGTTTGTAGGAAAGTGTAATACTTATCCTCAACTTAAGTGATGCAGCTGTTTAAGTGGAAAAGGAGACCTATGAAATCAACACAGAAAAAACATTTTGCCATGTTAAATGGTTTCTTTTGGTACTGGAGCTGGTGCCAGATGGGTAATGATGGGAGCTAATTTAATAATCTAAAGAAAAGTGGTAGCTTATGGAACCATGTAAGTTAAACGCTTTCTTACTTCAATGAGTAAAAAGCATATTCAAAGAGGCTCAATTAAGGATTTCCATTGGTTTGTATAACTTATAACTTTTAGTGGACAGAGAATAGAGTTGGTTTCAGGATTGATTTTCCAGATGTAGATATTGCCTTTAAGCTAACAAATTAATTGGGTAATGACTATTTATTCACATTCAACAACTCCAAATCCTCTCCAAATCTCTCTCACTCTCTTTTCCTATTCATGACAGTAGCAGCACCAATAAATAACCAAACTACTTTAGCTGAAAACTTTGGGGTCTTCTTCACATCATTTATGGTTCTCTGCCTCATCTGTGCCTCTTCTTTATATAGACACTTTCTTCATTCTGCACTTTTTCATGACAAAAAAATGTGGGTGTGGTATGTCCAGGCACAAGTTAAGATGTCCAGAAGCAGATAGGACATAGTCACTGCTGGCAATTTTCTTTCTTTTCCTCAAAGTCCCCAGAAAAATTCTTCTCACTCATATTGACCCCAATTAGTACATAAGATCATTCCTGAATCAACTATTATGGTTCAAAAATTGCCATGGATTTGCTGGTATAGGCTTAGCAGAATCAGCTAGTGTGGCAAGTGTGACAGTATCCTTAGACTATGTCAGCCCTGGTTCTGAAGTTGAAATTGAGATGGGAACTGTGGTTGGAATGTTTCCCCTTGAGACATAGGAGTGCTTAAAGAGAAGAGAAAGATACTGAAAGAATGTCAGAGGTCTAAAAAGTGGATAAATTATGCTAACTAGATATGCAATAATGTTTACTAGAAGCCTTTTGGTCAAGAGGGAGGATTTGGATAGATTATATTTTCCCAAGGTCTGTCTCCTGGCCATAATTCAAGTTGTGTGTGTGTGTGTGTGTGTGTGTGTGTGTGTGTAAATATGATGATTTTGTTTTCAAGTGTACTATGCCTTTAAAAGTACTGGAAGGATTTAAAATCAGATTAGCCTGGGCAAATTAACACATTTTATATCACAAAATAGCTAGAAGAGAAGACTTTGAACATACCATGGAGAAGTTATAAAAGTGTAACATTATATATAGGCAAATTACCCTGGGTCAACCATTATTATCCCAAATACTCAAGTCAAAAAATCTCAATGTACCTCATAAGTATTTACAATTATTAGATGCGAATTAAAAAAAGAAATAAAGCAGCTCAATAAATAAAGACAAACAAAGGAAGAAGAAAAGAGAAAGAAAGAAAAGGGAAGAAAGAAAGAAAGAAAGAAAGAAAGAAAGAAAGAAAGAAAGAAAGAAAGAAAGAAAGAAAGAAAGAAAGAAAAAGAAAGAGGAAGGAGTCTTTAGGAGGTAATACTCTCACATTCCAAAGACTTCTTACTACCACAAAATAGTTTCTCTGAAAATTCAGAAGCTTTCTTTTCACAATTATCTCTGCCAGCTCAAGTTTTTTATTTTCTCTTTTGGAACCTGTTTTCAGTTTCATCTAAACTCTTGTTCAGACTTGAGGTTTTGATTTATTACTCTATGACTAATCTCAGTTCTCCTATTTCTGTTTTCACCCTTAAAACTACAATGTGCTGTTGTACATTGAGTCTGGAATATCTCTCAGTGGGCCATACGTTGAAGGCTTTTTCCTCGGCTGGTGGTGTTGTTGAATGGTAGTGGAAATTTTGGATGATGGGGCCTAGTTGGAGAAAGTAGAACCTTGGAGGCAAGCCTTGTAAGACTATCCCCATTTCCTTGTCTCTTTTCTTTCTTTCCACCTCTACTTTCATGAGTTGACCTGCTTTGCTCCATGACATTCCACCTCACCACAACCCAGAAGCAACAGAGTCAAGTGACTGTGGAATAAAACCCCAGAAACTCTGAGTCAAAATAAGTCTTTCCTTTTTAAAATGTATTTACTCTCATTGCTTCTTGGCCTTTTCGCTAAGATCAAGTGTGAAATGTATTTTCTGAGTTATTTTGTCACAGTGAGAGAAAGCTGACTGTCATATTTGCAGTTCTATTTATAGTTTTCTGGTATCTGACTTGGCTTGGTTTGTCTTTTATTTATGATCTCATTACTCTTGTTAAGCCTTTGTGATGTATGTATGACTTAAACCCTCTAAAATGCTTGGTCCAATTTGAGTGAAGAGAATTCTTATGAATTCATTATAACTTCCTATATAATGAGTAACAGCCATGCATATCTGACCCATTTTAAACTTTTAAGACATTTTTAGATCTCAAGTTTCATAGAATGATCTTAGTATATTATCACAAAGCTTAAATTACACAACAGTTGAAATTGGGGATAGGGATAAAATCTACTAATTCAACAACATTCACTAATATTACATCAGGCATAGTACTGGAACTGATTACTCAGAAATGAATAATCTGTAGTACCTACCTTCAAATAGCTCATATTCCTGTTGGAGGAAACAGGCAATTCAGTACATTGGAATAAATGTTTTCATGGTTGTCAGCTCCATAGGACACTGAAGAGCATAGTCAAACCTAGTTAAGGGTACAGAAAGAAAAGGCAAGAAAACTTCACAGCTCCCAATATACTGTTACCTGGCATTCACATATTTTCATATTATGTACTGTGGCAGATCTGGATAAACAGTGTCATAAGGTAGACACAGAGTGGCCGATGCAGTCCCAAAGGACCAGGTATTAAATATAGCCCTATATTTGGGATTTAATACTCTTCAGTCACTGTTTTAAATTCTGTAGAATATACTTTTAAGTTTATGTCTTGTAAGTATAGTCCAATGGGCCAATGAAGTGTTGCTCAGAGAAGAATTTCCATTTCCTGTTTTCTTCCTACTCCTCTAGGATAGTTTCTTGAGATCTTGCCCTACTCCTATCTCCAAAAATCCATAACTTCTCCCCTAACCCTCTACCAGCAGCTATTGTTGCTCTGTTCCTCCTGGTGATAAAGAAGCAAATGTGAGGAGGGTGGAGATGGAGGGTGTAGAGTCCCTAGCATTTGAGGGTTCCGAACTGTGTTGCTACTCCTAACCTGGATGTCAGCACCATTATATCTCTGGTGGGAAGTGTTGCTGAGTCTAGAATTTGGCAGGAGCAAGCCTCATTGCTTAAGGCTGATCCAGGTACATAGTGTGCCCTTGTTAGGAGTTTGCAAAAGCCTTTGGGTTTGTCCATTTATAGAAAATTGGGGCAATAGGTTTGTAACAAAAGGAAGGCTCCTGGGCTCCCCAATGTCTATATCATGTTGGATTTCCAGTGGAAACTGGAAAAAGCCACAGTCAGTAGACTTGAGTTGACAATCCCAAATGTTTGTAATTTGCATTTTCCCTGTAAGTATCTCCATGTCCAAGAAAGCACTACTTCCAGAACTGTTCTGTATTTTGGGAATCTTATTTTACTTTTTTCTTTTTAAAATTAATTTTATTGGTACATGTAAGGTATACAATATAATGAAAGTCATCACTGGAAATTTGCACCTTTATATAATCCATCTGGTTTCCTATTTTTCCCCATTCCCCTGATCTCCCTTCAACCCTTCCATGCTGCCCTATCTAAAAAGACTATTTGTATTTTTTCTTCTTCTCAATTAATTCCATTCCCCTCTTTCTTTTCCCCTACCACTCCCATTTCCCCTTCCTCTTTGCACCCTTTCTTCCCATTTCACATTATCTATTATAACTTTTAGTCCTTATTTACACTTTCAGTTTCTCACACTAGGCAAACTATTCTGTATTTACACATATGTGTCCTATTTACTTTACTTAAGAGTATCATCTCAGTGTGCAACCATTTAGCTATAAAGTCTCTAGTTTCTCATTCTTTATGGCTAAGTAGCACTACATTTTATTTAAAAAATGTTTTCTTTATACAGTCTCCTGTTGTTGGCAAATTGGGCTGCTTCCAAGTTTTAGCTATCATGAATTGTGCTGCTATGGACATTGGTGCACATATATCACTGCAATATGATTCCTTTAATTCTTTGGGGAAGATACCTAGCAGAGGGATGGCTGGGTCAAATGGGACCTCCAATTCTAGTTCTGTGAGGTATGTACATACTGATTTCCACAATAGTTGTTACAGTCTACACTCCTACCAGCAGTGGAGAAGGGTTGGTCTTTCCTCACAGCCCTGTCAGAATTTGTTATTGGTTGATTTCATAATAGCAGCCATTCTTTCTGGGATGAAGTGGAATGTCAGTGTTGTTTTCATTTGCTTCTCATGAATGACCAGTGATGTTGAATATATTTTCATATTTGCTATTTCTGCTTCATTGTCTGAGAAATGTCTGTTCATTTCAGATGTCCAATTTTGAATTGGGTCTTTAGATTTGGGAGGTCTTATTTTTGGAAGTTCTTTATATATTCTAGATAGTAGACCTTTGTCTGAGGAACAGCTGTTGAAAAATTGTTTCCACATCATGGGTTGTCACTTTCCACTGTTGGTCATTGTGCTTGCTGTGCAAAAGCTTTTAATAAGAAAACATCCCATTTGTTGATTCTTTGTGCTAGTTCACAGCCAACTGATGCTTTGTTCATAAAATCGTTTCTTACACCAATGACTGCAAGAGTTCTACCTAACTGCTCTTCCAGCCAGTTTAGTGCATCCGTTTTGATATTTAGATCTTTAATCCATTTCAATTTTATTTCAGTGCATGGTGAGAGATATAGGTCTAGTTTTAATCTTTGGAATGTTGAGACCCAGTTTTTCCAGGATCATTTATTAAAGAGGGTATCTTTCCTCCAGTGAAGGTGTTTGGCTCCTTTGTCAAAGTTGAGGTAGCTGAGTGTCTGTAGTTGTTTCTGCATCTTCTAATCTGTTCCACTCATCCTCTGGTCTGTTTCTTTGCCAGTACCATGCTGTTTTTATCAGCATAGTTTTAGAGTATAGTTTCGAGTTCAGATTTGTGATACACTCTACCTTGTCTTTATTGCCTAGAATTGCTTTTGCTATTCTAGGTATCCTCTTGCTGCAAATGAATTTTTGGATTGTTTCCTCTAGGTCTGTGAAGTATACTCCTGGGCTTTCCATTGAATCTATATAGTAGTTTTGGAAGTAGGGCCATTTTCACTGTGTTGATTCTTCCTATCCAGGAGCAAGGGATGTCTTTCCCTTTTCTGATATGCTCTTCAATCTCTTTTCTCAGTGTATTATAGTTTTCAGAGTAGAGGTCATTGCATTCTTTTGTTAGTTTGATTCCTAGGTGTTTCAATTTTTTTGGGATGCTATTGCAAAGGAGTTGTTTTCCCCATTTCTCTCTCAGTGAGTCTGTTTTTCTCATATAGGAAAGCTATCAATTTCTGTGTGTCGACCTAGTATCCAGCTAATTTGCTGAATTTAGACATTAAGTCTAGAAGACTTTAGATGGAGTTCTTGGCCTCTTCTAATTAGAGTATTGTGTCATCTGCAAACAATGACAATTTGACTTCTTGATTTCTTATCATTATTTTTTTTATTTCTTTCTCTTATTTAATTGCTGGGACTAGTGTTTTCCAAACTATATTGAACAGGAGTGATGATAGTGAACATCCTTGTGTTTTTCCTGATTTTAATGTGAAGGTTTTCAGTTTTTGGTCATTCAGTATGATAATGACTGTTGGTTTTTCATTGATGGCTTTTATCAGATTGAGATAGAGTCTGTCTTTTCCAATTTTCTGTAGGGCTTTTTATTTTTTTATCATGAATGCCTGTTGGATTTTGTCAAATGCTTTTCCTGCATCTACTGAGATGATCATATGGTTTTTGTCCTTGTCTCTATTAACATAGTGTATTACATTTATTGATTTGCTTATGTTGAACCATCCCTACATCCCTGGGGTGAATCCCAATTTATTAGGGTGTATGATCTTCTTGATGATCTTCTGCATTCTATATGCCAGCATCTTATTAATCACTTTTGCATCTGTGTTCATTATTGAGATTGGCTTATAGTTCACTTTTGTGATTGGGTCTTTCTCTGCTTTGAATATCAAAGAGATACTTGTTTCCAGAAATGAACTTGGAAGTATTGCTTCTCTTTCAATTTCATTGAAGTGTTTAAAAAGTAGTGGCAGTTTTTCCTTTCTCAATGTCTTGTTGAATTCAGCAGTGAAGCATACATTAGGAACTTGACTTACTTAGTTGGTAAGTTTTTAATTATGTTTTTAATTTCATTGATTTATAAAGGGTTATTTAGAATTTTGGGGTCATCTTTGTTCAACTTTAGTGATTCATACTTATCTAAAAATCTGTCCATTTCTTCTGTATTTTCCATCTTATTGGTGTATAGGCTCTCTAAGTAGGTAACGATGATCCTCCAAATTTCTGCTTTATCCATTGGTTGGCTAAGGTTTTGTGTATTTTATTTATTCTTTTGAAGAATCAACTTGGCTTTACAATTTGATATTGTTCTTTTTGTGCCCATTGCATTAATTTCTCCTCTGATCTTTATAATTTCCTCTCTTATATGATTTTTGGGATTGTCCTGCTTATTTTTTTCTAGAAGCTTGAGGTTCAGCATCAGGTTGTGTAAATGAGCTCGCTTTTTTTCCCTAATATGAGAATTCACTGCTATGAATTTCTCTCCTAAGACTGCTTATACTGTGTCCAACAGATTCCTATATGTGTTATTGTCATTGTCATTTAATTGTAGTAACTGCCTGATTTCTTCTTTACTTTCTCTGTGACCCATTGGTTATCCAGAAGTGTTGCTCATTTTCCACGTGTTAATAAAGTTTTTGCAGTTTCTTTGCACTATGGTCTGATAATGTACAGGGGATATCTTCAATTATTTTGCACTTTCTTAAATATGTTCTGTGAGTGATTATATGGTCTATTTTGGAGAATGATCCATGTGCAGCTAAAAATAATGTGTATTCTGATTTTATTGGGTAGAACACTATAAATATTTCTTAAGTTCATTTGTTCAAAAGTTTGAGTGAGTTCTAGTATTTTGTTATTCATTTTTTTTCTCATACATCTATTTATTTGTGACAGTAGGGTATCGTGGTCCCCCACTACTATTGTATAAATGTTTATATGATTTTTCATATCTGTTAATATTTGTTTTATATAGTTGGGCACACTAGTGTTTCAGGAATATATACTTAGGATTACCATCTCTTTCTCTTGGACTGTTCCCATTACAAAGATGTAGTGTCTTTCTTCATCTCTCTTAATCAATGTTGATTTGAAATCTACTTGATCTGCAAAGAGGATAGCTACTCCTGCTTTTTTAGGGTTCCTCTGGCATCGAGTTTTGTTTTCCAACCTTTAATTTTCAGTGTATGAGTTTCTTTTATAATTAAGTGTGTTTCTTGTATGCAGCATATTGTTGGATCTTGGTTCTTGACCCATTTGGCCTGTCTGTTTCTTTTGATTGGTGAATTGAGACCATTGACGTTGATCATCATAAGTGACATTTTTTGACTTATCCTTGTCAAGAGTTTTTCTTTTTGTTGGGTTCTTTGCATTTAAGTTCTTTTCATGACTGATGGATTCATTCTACTGGGCTTCCCAGGGTTGTAATTCTTGTTGTCTTTTCCTAGGATTTTGTATAAAATATTTTGGAGTGATGGTTTAGTATTCTAAGTTTCTAAGGTGTTCTTTGTCATGAAAATATCTTATTTCTCCACCAATTTTGAAAGACAGTTTTGCCGGGTATATCAATCTGGGTTGGAATTTGTTTTACTTTAGGTCTTGGAACATGGTTCTCCATGCTCTTCTTGTCTTGTGTGTTTGTGTTCAGAAATCTGCTGAAAAGGCTTTCCTTTGTATGTGATTTGTTTCTTTTCTTGAAATGCTTGTAGAATTTTTTTCTTCTGTTGGGTTTATTGTATGCCTATGTGTTGATTTTTTTTATCATGGATGATTTGAGTCCCATAAAAACCTCTCTTGTCTGTATGTCAAATTATTTTCCCTATTTGGGAAGTTTTCTGCCATTACTTCTGGAAACAGGTTTTTTATTTTTATATATGTACTCTGTCCTGTTTCTTCATTGACTCTGATCAGTTCTATGTTATACTTCTTTGAATTGTCTAACAGCTGCTGGATTGATTTCTCATTGTCCCTTACTATTTTAAATATTTTTTTCCTGGTCACTAATTGTAATCCTATGTTCTATATCTGAAAATCTGTCCTCACATTGGCTTGTTCTGCTCCATAAACTTTGAATGGAGTTTTTAATCTCCTGGAAATCTGTTTCATGGATTGCATTTGTTTCCTCTGTTGGGATTCCATCATGTTTATCAGCTCCTTCATTTTTTTAAATCTGTGTCCACTCTAGATTTATTAATCATGTCTTGTACTATAGGCAGAATCTCCACTTTAATCTGAGAAATTATTTCAGATTTCATTATTTTCCAGGTCCTCTTTTGTTGCCAGTTCAGGTAGTCCAGGTCATTTCATCTCTTTGCCTTTTGAGGTTTCCTTAGGTGATCTGGAAGTCTGGTTTTGAGACTTATTTCCATTTCTTCTCATTTCTATAGTTGCAGCCTTCTGTGCCTTTGTTGAGGCAACTTTTTTGCTCACCCAGTGGTCTTCATTCTCAGCAAACCACTGGGCAGTGTTTACTCTTCTGCTTACCAGTACACCAATTGCTGGGTTTTAAACGATTGCCTTCTAGATCCCTGAGCTTACCTGTTTTCTGGGCAAGCTTCTGGCTAGGTTCTATGCACACTTGGGTTGATATCGCTGTGCCTCTGGCTGGGACCTCTATGTAGCTGTTACGTGGGAGGGCCTTAGGGTGGGGGCTATGTATATCAGTTCCTGTTGTCTGCATATGTTTGTGGCTAGGGTCTTTAAGCACTTATCACTGGCATAGGGCAAGCCTCTAGCTACTGCTTGTGCATCTGTGTAGTTCTTATCCATGTGGGCCCTTGGCTGTGACCAGTGTGTGGTGGGTCTCTGGCTGAAGCTTGTGTGCCCATGCAGCTCTTTTCTAGGTGGTCCTATGGCTTGGAAAGGTGTGCCCACACCTCTGGAGTTGGGGCAAGGCCCTGGCTGGGGTTGCAACCATGCAACTCTCATCCACACAGCTGCTCCCTTAAATCTGAATGTGCTTACTGCTGGTATGGTGGGACTCTGGATCTTCTTTTACTCTTTTCAACTGAATCACATCTGGATTTTGTTTATCTGACTAGTCAGCTCAAGGTACCTTCAAAATACAAATTGTGTAAATTTTGTAATTACATACATGAGTTTAACCCTCTAATATTTACATTTTAAACTAACACTATGAAATAAATATGAATGGTAAAATTTGGGCTAAAATTTACATTTGTAATTTTTCACTTTTTAGAACATCATAGCATATGCAGTATACCTTGACAAACTGATATATGTCATTGGAAAATGGAAATACTTTACATTTTAGTATAATAAGCACCTATTTTCTGCTTTATGAACAACAGACTTTGTATTTTCATTATAGGAAATAGTGTTATTATGGAGCTGGTCATAGAAGTAATAACTTGTTACTTCCAAGTTATTGTAGGTTGATTATTTGTTTTCTCAATTCACCTCCTCTGTAGAAATCCTGGTGTCCAGTCATGGTGGCACAGAGAGTGTAAAGGCTCATGTGATAAGAAATTGAAGTTTCATGCCTTTATGATATGGAAATCAGTCAATATCCACCTCACTTCAAGGTCAATAAACTTTGAAGTAGATTCACAAACTCTGGATGCCTGCACTACACTGACATCTTGACTGCAGTGAGTGAGTGAGCTGGAACTAAGGCAATTTTTAGTTCCTTACCTACAGAATCAATTGGGGTGAGGTTAAAAACTATTGTTTTAGGTTGCTGCATTGGCAAGGTAATTTGTTATGTAGCATTAAGTAAATATAGAGAGGAGTGTTACTGGGTTTGAAAATTGATGAATAGATCATATTGATTGAGAAGTAAATATCAACCTGTCACAAAGAAGGAAGAAGGGCAGATACTGTGTATAAGATTGATCCACTGTCAGGCAAATCAATTTGATAAGTTTTTGTACATGTAGTAAGCATCTAAAAAGAAGTTGAGAATCTATACTAAGAAGATTTGGATTGTTAGACAGAATAAACAGGAAGAAGAATGTTTTGAATTGAATTGCTGTGTGAGATAATTGGTAGTGAAAAGGAAGAGGGTGTGGTCAAAATGTGGTGAATGTTTAAATTATTACAGTAAAGACACACTGCCATTAGTCCTCCTAGTGCTCCTTTCCCTTTTAACACATTTTATAATTTATCCCATTTTCTGAAGCAGTACTAGAAGTCCTCTTTTATGTCTTTAATTTGCACTGCTGTGGCAGCTTCAATGCATTCAGTGAAGCTGAATTGAATTCATCAATTCAGCTGAATTGATTCAAAATGTTTACCTATCATGGTCATTTTGATTTGGTCAAATAGCCAGAACTAGAAGTCACACTGTGCCACATTTGGTGAACAAAGTTTATGAGGACAAACCATAATGTTTTTCATAGGGCAGCCTTCCCATTGGATGACACTGTGCAGCAGTATTCGCCATATTTTTGGTCACACCTCATAAACATAGTCACAAAAACGGACTTCCAGAACTGCTTCAGACAGGAGAAATAATGTTGGGGAAAATGGGTTCAAAGATGGAGTATTTTGAGAGGGATTGGTGGTGATGTCTTTTACTGTAACAGTTTTTAAAAATTTAAACATGCAATATTTAGTCTGATTGTACCTCATAGACCTGAGTTAAAATAATTAGTGACTTTTAGAGAACGATGATAATTATTATTTTAAGTAGTTTACTTTTGTATGAGTTAAACCTCCATTATATTTTGGTAAAGTGTTTCACATATAAATTTTGTGTTGCTATTTTCTGATTTGTGGAAATTGAGGGAGAAAGGCTGGAGACCTACAAAATAATAATGCTACAAAATTTAAAGTAAAAAAAAAAGAAATTGCAGTGGAACAGACCCAGGGCAGAGGTATCCACAAAAACTTAAAGTCCTCAGCAAGTCATCAAAAATCTTGCGAAAGGCATTGGATTATCCATAGAACATAGAATAGTGATTCAAGATATACTATCTAGATCTTAAAGGCAAGAGGTAAACTAACAAACTTCCTCTTTGACTTGCAGATAATGATAGTCACATAATTGCTGTTTGTTCATATATGGGCTGATAAATATTTTCTAATATCTTGGTTTCATTTGGTCTGTATATGTCTCAAAAGTGGAATTATATTTATACAGTTGTGTTTTTATTCTGTTGTTTTGGTCAAAGTACAACAGAGCATCGTGTGTAATGAGAAAACTAATCAAAGTTGTTTAATGGTATTTTGTTACAGACTAGGGAAACATCCATCTACCCATTCTTCCAAGCATTTATGGAAACCCTATTGCATGCCAGAAAATTAGACCTGGCTCATTTACCACACATTTCACTATGTATAAGCTTTTATTTCCTGATCTGATGAAAATAGTTTCGATGTTTTCAATGACAAATGCTTCAGTTATACTGTACCTTCCACTTTCTTGTCTTCAACATGAAATCCTAGCAAAATGTAGTAACTTTTACTAAGCTTTTTCACTTGGTCCTCCACAAGGAGTTAAACAAAGTTTGTACTCGAACACAACACAATGAAAATCTTATTAATTTTGGCCCTACTAATTTGAAAGGATTTTGTTTTGTTTAGGCTTGATTTGGTTTTTTGAGACAAGGTCCCACTATGTAGTTCACACTGCTCTGGAATTCACTATATATCCCAGGCTGGTCTCAAGCTCACAGTGATCCTCCTGCCTTAGCCTCCCAAGTGCTGGGATTACTGGCATGTGCCACCATGCTCAGTTGAAAGGTGTTCTTTAATATGAAAAGAAGATATAATGGTGGACTGTGAATTATGTGGACACCACCAATTTGGGAAGACTAGCAGTCATTTTGGATGTTAGAATCAGGATGTACTACAAAGATTCCAGAAGTTTAGAGTTATAGTCCAATTCTAAAAAAAATAAAATAAAATTTACTTGAATTTTACAGTTTATCCAGACAAAAGGGAAACACATAAATTAAAAGCAACAAGTAAGGTAGAAAGTATCTGGGGATTGTTGCATTGTAAGCGATTCCCTGTCAAAAATAGTGCAGAACTGGGCAAGGGATTTAGCTCACTGGTTTTGCACAAGCACAAGGTCTTGAGTTTGATCCCCGGGAAAAAAAAATATATATGTATATAATGCAGAACCCACATGTGGTGGCACAATTCTATAATCACAGCACTCTGGAAGACTGAAACAAGAAGACAGCAAGTCCAGCCTGGGCAATTTAAGAGACTTAGTGAGACAGTCTGAACACAAAAAATAAAAAAAGAGCTGGGGATGTAGAAGCTCCAACTGTAATCTCCATTACAGGGGGGGAGGGGAAAAAAGATATAAGAAAAACAGTGATACAGATGCAAAAAATTAAAATCTAGTGTGATATTAAACTGCATTAATGGAATCATTTACAAATCAGGATTTATATTTTCAGAAGGATAAACAATGAACTGGAACATGACTAGAAGATAACAATTTGGGAAGTACATGGAGGAGCCAAAGTCCTAGGTGTGATGAATGATTGCTGCAGATAGAACTATTTCACAAAAGAACTGAAGGAGACACAGTCTCTATTTTTGGACACCTGAAGAACTGTCTTGAATGGACAAGGGAATAGGGGCTAGAATTTTTTGGGTATTTAATGGAAACAGTGACTAGTGCAATTTACTCAAAGTATAGAGTACACAAAAGGAAATAGGTGGAAATTAACTATAAAGATCTCTGTGTTAGACATGGTGATAGGTGCCTATAATCCTACAACTCTGAGAGGATGAGGCAAGAAGATGACAAGTTTTAGTCTAGCCAGGGCAACAACATAGAGAATTAATCAGACTCTGTCACAAAACAATGATATCAGCAGCAACAACAACAGCATCAACAACAACAAAAGTGATGAGGACCTAGCTCAGTATTAAAGCCTGGTGGTTAAATTGGCAGTACTTAAAAAAATCTTTAGTCATATTATAAAGGTCTTTAGAAAACAGACAGACCAAAGAATGTGGACTTTAATCATAAGATGGTAGAATCCATTGGTAGTTTTAATTATCTTATTTTTTGACAAAGTAAAATGTGGCATGTATGTGTAATAAGAGTGAATAGTGAAAAGAATATCTATGGCTTATCTTTGGACTCCCAAGATTTCCAATCCCCTTTTCCATACTTATACAAAAATGTAAGCCTGTTGCCCCTAATTTAAAGTGTAAATGATTGTGTATTCTACTTTTACTATGTGATTTATTGTTATAATAATAATTTTACTAACTTGGAAACAGCCCATTTGCCCATCATTTGGAAACTGGATAAAAAAGATGTGGTTTTTCTATAAAATGGAATATTACTCAGCCATAAAGAATGAGAAATTAGATTCATTCATAGGAAGATGGATACATATTGAGGATATAATCCTAAGTGAAATTTAAGTCACATGTGTAAATGCCGTATAGTTTTTCTGGTGTGAATAAACTATAATAGTACATAAGATCCTAATGATATAATAGACAATGTGAAATAGGAAGAAAGGGGCTAAAGGTGTACGGAAAATGGGAAGAGTAGGGGAAAGCTAATAAGGGAAAAGAAAAAAATATGAGAAAATGAAAAAAAGGAAATGAAGTGTTTAGTAAAGGGGGAGGGAGGAGGGGTGAAGGGAGGGCAGGGACAAGGGGAAAAATGAGAACCAAGACGTGTCATGTAAAGGTACAAGATCCCAATGATGAATGTAACTGTACTGTCTACCTAAAATGTACCAATAAACTCAATGAGGAAAAAAAAAGCATACAAAAATTAATAAAATCTGGTTCCTAACCTTAAATTTTTTTTTTTACTTAGCATGTCTTAAAGATTATTTCTTATCAGTCCGTATAAAACTGCTTCCTTCTTTCCATGGTCACAAGGTATTTTATTCATATGAATATACTATCATCATTTACTTGACTAGTAGTTGGGAGCCTGTGAAGGGTTTAGAATATAGATTAGACAGGATCAGGCCAGCATTTTAGTAAGTTTACTTTAGCTGGCAGAATTGGAGCACTGAAAGATTGAAACAGAGAAACCAATTAAGAGGATCAATGAGACAATATATGTGAAAGCACTTTTTCAGTTGTAATGCACTAAATAAATCTTACTTATTATGGTTATAACTCATGTCAGAGTTAACGAGGGGCATGAGATCAGGATTTCTGACTCCAAATCTAGGCTCTTCTTTCTACATCATGTTATTTGGGCAGCTACACCCATCTTTGCCATTTGTGCTTGTGGTAATGCTGACAATTAAGACTCCTATAGTGCTTTAGCATTTTCTGAGGGCTTGGTATTCAGTTTCTTTGGTTCCTCCCAGTAGCTTAATGAGTTAGATTTTACCCATAATTTTTAACTGGTGAAGTGATGGTTGAAGCTTGTCTGCAAAATATAGTTCAATAGGAGAGAATAAAAAGCATAAACTTGGGAAAAAGGTACTATCATGAGACTAGGAGGAGGAAGTAAAAAGGAATAAAGTTAGAAGAATGAGAAAAGAAAGTCTAATAGGTGGGGGGAAGAAAATAAATTTTATGCCAGAGAATTAAGGGTATGTAGTTTACTCTTTTGTCTCCCACATATACTAGCTTACAAAGTTTTTTCTCTCTGAACTTGAAATTCACTCTCAAAAACATGACTTATTCCATCCCCAAAGTAATAGGAAGGGGAGTGATGGAAAGGAGAAGATGTGGGTAAGGATTTCTTCATAATTCCCTTGACATTCTGTAGTGTCCCTATTAGGTGCTTTAAAAGCATTATTCAATCAATCCCTATGAGGTAGATACCATACCCTCACTCTACAAAGAAGACTGAAATTCAGGGTGAATAAGGGACCTACTTAAGGTAATACAGTTCATCAGTGGCAGAACTCTTAGTCTGACTCTTTCTTACCTGCTTCTACAGGCTCAAGTTTTTCCCACTGTACTACAATGGCCCTGTATAAAACTATGCAAAGGTATATCACACAAAATGAAAACACATCCACACTGCTTTACAAAAATCCAAACTCTGTCTCAGAGAGATAAAATAAGGTGTCAAAGCTACAGGAAAGACCAGGTGTGGTGGTGCATGCCTGTAATCCCAGCACTCTGGAGGCTGAGGCAAGAGGATCATCACTGTGAGTTTGAGACCAGCCTGAGCTACATAGTGAGTTCCAGGTCAGTCTCAACTACATAGTGAGACCCTGTCTCAAAAAACCAAAAATAAAATAAAAGCAACAGGAGAAATGAAGTTTGTATGACTGGCATAGAGCACAGGCTAAATTAGACTTTGGCGTGTGACAGTCTAGACAGGCCTCATGGCTGGAGGAAATGGATGGATATATTCACACTGAGAGGAAAAACTTTAAGAGGATTCTACTAGACAATTTGGGGATTGAGGATGTGACTTCTTTAGCTTCATGCTCTTTAAAGTACATGACAAAGAGCCTATTACATAGTAAATAGTAAGTTGTTTAAAGATTTTGTATATTTGTGTTTATCTAGAGAACAGAGCAATGAGAACTTTGAGTCATGTCTTCTATTAACTGTGCAGTGAATTAATCTTTCTCAACATTGCATCCATTGTATAATTACATATCTAGGTTTGAAGTGCTTTGCAATATACTTAACATTACCTGTGAAAAAATGTGTAACTAAGTGTTTTCACCATTCTGAGTGCTAAGGCTAGAGACACAGGAAACACAACCAGTTGGAATGAAACCCCCAAACAAACCCTATGTGCTCTAGGCACAAATTTTGCCCCATATTCGGACCACATATATATCCCCCTAAACAAGGAAACTCGTATGTGTAAGAATGAGCTTGGTTGTTTGGGATCAAGCCATGTAAATATCCTAATTGGGTGTCTGTTTCTCACCTCAGAGGACCTGGTGAAAAAGAGAAGAAGCTCCTAGTTTTGAAGAGCTCCTTAGTAAGGGTGCAAGGGAAATACTGCCTGTTTTGGTTATATCCAGTTAGGCTGTGAGCTAAGGACACAATAATCATCAGAAGGCTCTTTTGAAACTCTTTGTAATAAATTCTTATTGATTGAACCAGACATTTTCTAGCCATTGTGCAAGTCATTGTGGTTGGAAGTTATGATTCAAAAGATACTAAGGAGGCTCACA
Source organism: Fukomys damarensis (assembly GCF_012274545.1). NCBI lineage: Eukaryota > Metazoa > Chordata > Mammalia > Rodentia > Bathyergidae > Fukomys > Fukomys damarensis. The sequence goes on along the minus strand of NW_022900951.1, from coordinate 51,835,921 downwards.
ACAGGAAATGCATAATTAAGAAGCCAGTTATGGTTGAGTCTGGGAAGAGATAGTCAAGGAATGCTTCTGGGCTTCCTGTAGGAGATGGTGTTTGAGCTGTGCCTTGAAAAATGGTTTAGTATTTAGGGATTTGTATGGAATGGAAGAAACATAGGTGCTCAGGTTAAGAGAGGGTGTGATTTACTCTGAGTAGTAGTGACAAAGACTAGGTTGCCCAGGTGTCTGGAGAACAGGTAAATGGTCACTTTCCGAACACTGAATGAGCAGTACATGTCTTCTTTGATCAGAGAGCATCTTTGGCCATAATGTAGAGGCTAAGTAAGGTCACGAAGAGTAGAAATCTGTTTTAGAGACCAAATGAACATAAACTCAGTACTCATATTAAGAATCCAAGAAAGATAGGGACCATCTGCTCCAGTCTTTTTAATTGTCAGGAGAAAACGGAGGCCAAAAAAATTCAATTTCCTAAGATAACACAACAACTCTTAGACTTAATACTAGAAGGCAACTCTCTTGAATTTTGGGTAAGCACACCTTTAGGTTTAAAATATCTATGAATGAACACTTGTGAGAATTGCAACATTATTAGAGATTATATACATAATTTTTTCACAGAGTTACTGGCACATGATTCTAAATAGACAGGTGGTATAGCATTGTGGGTGAGAGCTCAGATCTTGAAGCCAAACTGCTGGATTTGAATCCTGGATCCGTCATTTTCTACTTGTTCGGGCATTGACATGAAGATTAAATTAATATTTGCCAAATTCTTAGAACTGTGAATGACCCATAAAATGCTATGAAAACATTTAATATGTAAATACATTTATAAGTCTTTCCTTTTGCCACTTTTGCTGCTAGTCAGGGCATGAGTTCAGTGGAGAATCACTAAAAATCTCTACCTCATCTTTCCTTCCAATGAATATGCTTTCATTCTCCATTTACTCCTAAATAAGATGAACAGAACTTTGGCCTCTAAAGGCTATAGGAGACTTTAAAAACACATCCACGTTCTCCTTATATCAGTGCAGAAAGAGCGGGTATTGTACAGACTTAAAACATTGAACTTTCTAATAAAATTATCAAGGTTCAAATCTTCAATGTTCTGTGTGATATCTGTGCCTTTGTTTCTTCACTCATAAAAAGGAGAATAAAAACATTCTCTCTCCCATATAATTTTCTGAGAATCAAATAATAAAATGCCCATAATAAAACACTTAGTTCATACATTTTGTATGAGGGTTATTTGGTAAATCGTGCCTTCTCTTATTTATTTAAATTGATATTATGCTCAAATACATATAGTGGCCTTCCAACAGAGCTGACTCTTGAACATACTTTTTAAAGCCTATTAATACAATATTTATCTGAACTAATAACCATACTCTAGCTAGATGATTGTTGTGTTGGTCCAGCTCTCACAGGATCCAGAAAGGAGAGTTCGTAACCCACTTATTAAACCTTAACTCCTGTTCACTCCCATGTGCAGAGTGTTATTTCATTTGCTACATGCATTTATCTCTACATGGGCTTGAAATTCTAGGGTGCAAGATTGCCATCAACATATATCATTATTTTACAAATCAGAAACTGAAGCTTAGAGAAATAAGGTAATTTGTCCAAGGTCACACTGCATGTTATTTGCAGAGGTAACTTTCAAAATCAGATCTTTTGATTCCAGTTAATTGTTTTCTCCCTTATAGGACCCTGCCCCAATTATCCAGGTTAAATAAGGTATCAAATTTTGTATTTACCATGTCAAAATAGCCAGATCCCTCATGTAAGTATGTGTAGGGAAGTGGAGTTTTCTTGAGAGAAAAATTAAGAACCTGTTGTAGACCTGGCATTGAGAAAAATTTGAACTAAACAATCTAGTTCAAATCTAAACTATAAAATATCTCTGAATATTTCTGTTTTGTGAAGAAGAAAGAAAGTTGGGCTGAAGACAACAGTGTGGGGTGTAATAGAATATTCAAGCTATGAAATAAGTTAAAATTTGAAGCAGCTACAACAGATTACCAGAATTGAAGGAGGAAATGGAGGGTGTTTGGGATCTTTGTATGGTACAATGAAAGGCCCATTTCCACTCCTATCCTCTGTTTCCTTGGCTATGCAATCAGAGCTCTCATATTTTACCAGTTTCTATATCACTCTCAATAATTTTATCACATTGGTACTAGAAGATCAGTCATTCTGAATGTAAAGGTGATGGGGCTGAGCTGATACACAATCACGATATTTAGGTAAATTAAAGACAAGCATAATCTCCTATTACACAGAGACTCCAAAGCAAATCTTGCTTCCTCTACCCTTTGCTTGTCAACTGGGCCTATCTCTAACATATCAGGACAAAAACAAATCTGGGTATTGGAGGATTTTTCTTCTGATTCAATAAGTCTTATCATATAATGGGTTTCTCCTCCCTAGTTGGAGGTCCCTGAGTTGACCAAAGAACCTTGAGTTGGAAGTTTATTTTTGTTCTCGCTAAGAAATAGGCTTCCAGAACTCCAAATGCAAGAAGAAAACAGCTGAGTATTGGCTCTTGCTTGAAACCAAGTGCAGAAATCAGGCAGCTCTCAGGGTCTTGGCATGGCCACGTGGGACAAAGTCAACCTTGCAGAACACATTTGACTACTTCAAATGAATTATTTTTTAAAAATAATAGTTTTATTCAACTGAAACTCATATACTATACAATTTACAAATTTAAATTGTATGATTCAGTAGAGTTTAGTATATTTGCAGACTTGTGCAACCAAAACAATCAAATTTAGATCACTTTGGTATCCCAAAATAAAACATTCAATTCACTAGCTATCATCCCCCAATCCCTCCCTTTTAAACTAGGACAACCACTGAGCTACATTCTATCTGTATAGATTTTCCTATTATAGGAATTTATTTTTTATTTAAAGTAGATCAATCTCATAGCAATCATAAAAACCTCAACATAACCAAAGAAGTGGAAATCGTGCAAATTGAACTGTCACGCCATATTGGAGTGAAACTAGAAACATATTTGGAATATAATAAATATTTTTTCTTTCCTATTATCTGTATTTTATTTTGTACTTTATATATTAACTTTTTCATATAAGAAAAATCATGTGATATTCAAGCTTGTATGAATCAATTTTCCTACAAATGCATCAGGTTTATCTTTCTTTATGGTGGAGTAGTACTCCACTTAGTAGAAATGCCACATTTTATTTATCTATTCATCTGTTGATGGGCAAACAGGTTGTTTATAACATTCAAATATTATAAGTTGTGCTGCCATAAAATGGTATACATACATCACTGTAGTATGATTTTTAAAAACTCTTCTGGGAAGATATCTAAAAGAGGAGTAGCTGGATCAAATTGAATTTCTACTTTTTGGGGGGAGTCTCCATACTTATTTTAGCAGTGCTTGTGTTAGTTTACATTTATACCAGCAATGAAGAAGGGTTCCTTTCACCTCAAAACCTCAACAGCATTTGTTATTGATTAATTTTTTTTCCTGGTACTCAGGATTGAACTCAAGACCTTGTGCTTGCAAGGTGGGTGCAGTACCACTGAGCTAAATCCACAGTCCCATTGATTGATTTCTTGATAGTAGCCATTCTTTTTGAGATGAATTCAAATCTTAATATGGTTTCATTTGCATTTCTTGAATGGCCAGTGATGAACATTTTTTCATGTATTATTTGGCCAATTGTTCATTTCAACTACCCGTTTCTGACTGGGACTTTAAATTTTAATGGTCTAAATTTTTAGAGTTCTTCGGGTATTCTTGAAGATAGTCCTTTGAGAAGTAGTTGAGAAATTTTTTTTCCTTTTTTTAGGTTATTTCTTAGATGATTGGTGGTTTCCTTTGCTGTGAAAAATCTTTTTAAGTTAACTTGGTCCCATTAGTTGATTCTTGGCATTATTTCCTGTGAAACCTAGATATTAAATTAAGTGCTTCTAGTTTAATGTTGAGATATCTGATCCATTTTGATTTTAGTTTAGTGTGTGGTGAAAGATATGGGTCTAAATTCAACCTTTGGCATGTGGACTACCAGTTTTCTCAGCACCATTTCTTAAAGAGACTTATCTTTTTCCACCACCTACAGTATTTGACCCCTTTGTCAAATACAGACTGTGTGCACCTGAAGTGGTTTCTATATGTTTTCTTGTGTTCCATTGAGTCACCAGTCTGTTTCTTCACCAATATCATGCCGTTTTTATCACTGTCACTCTATATCATAACTTGAGGTTTATGATTGTGATGCCTCCTGCCTTGTGATGCACCTTGCCCAGAATTACTTTGTTTATTCTATATTTCTTCTTCTATGAATTTCAAAATTGCTTTTTCCAGTCACTCAAGGAATATTATTCATATTTTGATTGGAATTGCAATAAATCTATATAGAAATTTTGGAAATATGGCCATTTAATCTATATTATTAATGCCTATCCAGGAACAGGAGACAACTTCCCATTTTCTGGTATCCTCTTAGATCTCCTCTTTTCAGAGTATTATAGTTTTTGTTGTAGGGGTCTTTTACTTCCTTGGTTAGGTTAATTCCTAAATGTTTCATTTTTATTGATGCTATTGTGAAAGGTATTGTTTCTGTAATTTCCATCTCAGTGTGTTTATTACTTTTGTACAGGAAAGCTATTGATTTATAAGTATTGAATTTATATCCTATATTACTGAATTTGATTATCAGTTGTAGACCCCAAAATTGCTAAAGGATTATGTCATCCACAAATAATGATAATTTATCTTCTCTATTCCTTACCCACATCTCTTTTATCTTTTTCCCTTGTCTACTTTCTTCAGCTAGCATTTTGAGAACTATGTTCAATATAATTGGTGATAGTGAGCAGCCTTGTCTCATTGCGGATTTTTAGGGAAAGCTTTCAATTTTTTTCCATTAAGTATAATGTTGGTCATTACTTTGCATAGATAGATTTTATCAGATTAAGACAAAGATCTACTCCTATATTTTGGATTTCATTTTTTATCATGAACATATACTGAACTTTGTCAAATGCTTTTTTTCAGTGTTTATTGAGATGATCAGGTGGTTTTTGTTCTTGCTTCTATTTATGTGGTGCACTAAATTTATTGATTTGTGTATTTATTTTTTATTTTTATTATTTTTTTCTCATTGAGTTTATTGGTACATTTTATGTATACAGTACAGTTATATTCATCATTGGGATCTTGTACCTTTACATGACAGGTTTTGGTTCACATTTATTTCCCATACCCCTGTCCTCCCTTCACCCCCTCCTCCCTCTCCTATCTACAAAAACTTTATTTCCATTTTTTCATTTTCTCATATTTTTTCCCCTACCCTTCCCACTTCCCCTACACATTTAGCCCTTTACTTCCTATTACACATTTCCAATTATACCATTAGGATCTTATTTACAATTACAGTTTTCCAAACTAGAGAAACTATTTGGTGTTTACACATGTAAGACTTATTTATTTCACTTAAGAGCATAAGCTCAATATGCATCCATTTGCCTATGAATGACTCTAATTTCTCATTCTTATGGCTGAGTAGTATTTCATTTTATAGAAAATCACATCTTTAACCAGTGTCCAACTGATGCTCAAATGGGCTGTTTCCAAGTTTTAGCTATTACAGTGTGCCGCTATAAACATAGATGTGCATATATCACTGTGATATGATTCTTTTAATTCTTTTGGAAAGATACCCAGCAGAGGGGTGGCTGGGTCAAATGGGACCTCTAGTCCCAGCTCTTTGAGGTATCTCCATATTGATTTGCATGGTAGTTGCACCAGTCTGTACTCCAATCAACAATGCAGAAGGTTTCCTTTCTTCCCACAATCCCGCCAACATTTGTTATTGGTTGATTTCTTGATAGCAGCCATTATTTGTTTGGTGAGGTGGAATCTCAGTGTTGTTTTCATCTGCATTTCTCAAATGACCAGTGATGTGGAACATTTTTTCATGTATGTATTTGCTGCTTTTACATTGTCTGAGAAATGTCAGTGGATATAACAATTCCCAATTTAAAAATATACTACAAAGCCACTGTGATAAAACAGCATGGTACTGGCAAAGATACAGACCTGAGGATCAGTGGAATAGATTTTAAGATACAGAAACAACTACAGATGTACTCAGCTACCTCATCTTTGAAAAAGGAACCAACCATCCTCACTGGAGGAAAAATAGCCTCTTTAATAAGTTGTGTTGGAAAAACTGGATTTCAACCTGCCAAAGATTAAAACTAGACCCTGTCTTTCACCATGCACTAAACTAAAATCCAAGTGGATTAAAGTTATTAAAAAAGAGACACTAAATGTTCTGGAAGATATGTTAGGCAGAACTCTTGAAGACATTGGCATAGGAAAATACTGTATGATCAAATCCTCAGCAGTACAGGAAGTAGCAGAAAGCATCAACATCTGGGATCTCGTCTTATTAAAAAGCTTCTGCACTGCAAAAGAAACCATCAACAGAACTAAGAGACAACCTGCCACATGGGGAAAAAAATTAACCAGCTGCTTCTCAGACAAAGGACTATTACCTAGAATATATAAAGAACTCAAAAAAATCAGCCTCCCTAAAATATAAAGACCCAATTCAAAAAATGGGCATCTGAATTTCTTTGTGCATTTAAACCATCCCTGCATCCCTGGAACAAACCCTGCTTGGTCAAGATGTATGATATTTTTGATTTGCTGCATTTTGTCTGATCATATATAATTGATAGTTTTTACATCTATGCTTATTATAGAGATTGGTCTGTAATTCTCTTTTTTGGTTGGGTCCTTTTCTGGTTTTGGAAACAGGATAATACTTGCTTCCAAAAGTAACCAGAGGAGTACTTCTACTCTTTGGATTTCATTAAAGAGTTTGAGGGGTATTAGCGTTAGATTTTTTCTTTCCTGTAGAATTTGTCAGTGAGTTCATCCAGACTTGGAATTTTCTTAGTTGGTAATTCTTCAATTACTCCTCCAATTTTACTAACTGATATTGGCTTATTTAAAATTTTTGTATGGCTTGGTCCACCTTTGTTAGTTCATATGTATCTAGGAATATATAAATATATAACAACAGAGCTCAGCTGATCTTTTGAGAGCAGCATTAAGATTTTCCTTATTCCTTGCCAATCCTTTTTTCTTAGACTAGGTATTCTTTAATAAGACTACAAAAGATTTGGTGAAATTAATTGTAGTACATCTTTCCAAAATCCTCTCTTTAGTGGTTAGTCAAGGGCAGGAAAGATAATCCTACTGAAGCCACCAAGGAAGGCTTCACTTCTTTTAAATCCTCCAAATTACCTTGTCCTCTTGCCAGATGACCATGGTTCTTATAGATTGATAAAGTTAGCCAACAGTCTTCATAACAGTATACACATTATTGATTTTATTAAATAATGAGAGATACATTCTGATTGATTGTGATTCTGACTTTAAACCCCATTATCAGCCTGGCCTGGAAGAATAATGTTTAGTGAAATTTGGGCTTCTAACCCCAATGTTTAATCTCAGAACAGAGACTGCTTTATCTACCTTAAGTAGAATAGGCAAAAAAACAAAACAAAACAAAACAACAACAACAACAACAACAAAAAACAGGTCATCAAATGTCATAGAAATATATTATGACTCCTTTTAGTGGTTGATCAGGGAATAATTGAGGGAGGAGGCTTATGTGAAAAGAGACATCAAATCAAGTATCACAAGCACTCATTTTGTTTTGTTTTTGCTTTTTTTGGAAACTGGCTCTTTCATTTTAATTATATACCATGAGCATTTTTCCATTTTAAACCCCAGGATGTTTTCCTTTACACAGATACTTATCTTTTTATCAGGGAAAGGGAGAAGGGATGATTACCAAGGAAATGATGTTAAAGAGGAAAATTGGATAATTTATGAGTTAGAGACTTATTTGCGGGGGTAAAGTAGTCATTTAAGATCAAGGGGATTAAAAACTCATAGTACTTGAATGTAGAGTAAGACCTTCACATGGAACTGCTGTAAATCACAGTGGTGTTTTGCTGTGAGAATACAGAAAAGTTAAAATATTGCTGCTGTATATGTGATGTTCCTTTGTGATTTAGGCTTAGTCAGGTAACTGGGTGGCATATAAAAAGTAATTAAAGAATTTCCTCACTTCTCTGCCTCCTTGTGAAGTTATGAGTCTTAGTGAGTCTTAGTGAACACCAGCATTTTGGCTATGCCAGGAATGAATTGGGTTACTGAAGATGGGAGAACAAACAATTCACATGATCACTATTAAACACAGTGTGCTTAATCTCAAGTGCCTGGAGCATTCTCCAGCATATAGTATACTGTGAGGAGAGGGACATGCAGCAGACACAGCTTGATAACTGACCTTTGATAGTTTTAGTGAGAAGCAGTGTCCTTCAAGTGAAGCAGACTTTGTCACAGGTTATGGGAGGCCTAACAGAAAAAAATCTACAAAGCTACAGAGTCCATCACAACTTGAGTAAATAAATGGACCTCCATTAGTGTGATTCAGTTATTCTCTGCTTATTTTACCTTAGCAGGGTCTCTTATAACTTCAATTTAAAAACAATACAAGAATAAGATTTTGTTCTCCAGCTTCAACATGATGTCTTTCAGTTCCAAGTTCTATTACTAGCTTTTATTTTACCATAAATCCTAGTTCAGATATGAGGAACATATAAAGGATTTGTTTGGCCTAGCTGACCATTTTGGGAAAAGTCCCAGGTAGTACCAGGCTATATTAAAGATTATTTGCTTTTGGTTCAGATTGGGTCAAGATGAGAGCACTTGCTACTAATACATGACAGCCAAGGCTTTAATATCATGTTATCTTTTGAAGGAGATGTAGTTCAGCAACACATCAAAACAATGGCATAATATTGTGCTTCAGAATTGAACAATTCAGGAAACATGGGCAGAGATCTGGCAGTGGATATACACAGAATAGGATATAGTAGGGAATTTATGCTTTGGGAAGTAGTGTAGCTAATAATCCTCTGGGAAGCAATGCTACCTATTCCAGATCATTGTATAGCCACCTGCTTTGTGGGCTTTGGGTTTAAACCATGAGCATTAGTGATAGGGAAAGTACCTTCATAATGGAATCTGATTTCCATGACCATGATCATTTAAGGTAATTAATCTTTATTATTTTATTTGAGCTTTCAAATAGCCTGGTTAGAGGGCTGCATACTTCCATTTTGTAGGTAAAGAAACTAAGAAAAACACACTAAAGTTAAAAGATAGGAATCACACTTGGTCAGTGTGCTTCTGAATTACATACTCTCCCAAATTTATTCAAATTTTAGTTGTTATCATTGTAAATCTAAGAACATAGATTTAACTATGCCACTCGTTATTTTATAAGTGGAAACTGTGACATAAAAGGACTCCTGTGCTAGGTCCACATTAATTAATGTAGACAGAGGATTAAGTATATTTTACGTGAAGGTAGTTGATGCTCCCAGTTTCATTAGATTTATTCTAAGATCACCACAATCCCCTTGTGGGTTTGTTACAGATAGGAAAGTCTTCCCCAAATTATGTTGTAGAAGGTCTGAGATGGAGGCAGAGAATTTCTATTTTTCATGAGATCCTAGATATTGCTAATACTGTTGGACCAAGCAGCTATAAATTGACTACTACAGTTATAAGTAAAACATAGCTTTAAATAATTGGTTTATGGCATAAAGTTTTCAGTTATCAACCACTAGCATAAAGTAATAAATATTCATATTTGAGGCTCCAGGTAGTTTCTGTGAAAGTCAACTGATACTATATATGATTTTCCTCTCCTCGACAGGCCCTAGAAAATAAAGAAAGAAAACAAGAAAAAGAAGAGTGCATAGGCCCTGGAGCCAGACTGATGGGATACAGCTTCCTTGCTTTCTAACCTCAAAAAAATCCTATGATATCTCTGAGAATTAGTTTCTTCATTTCTGAAAGGGAAGAACAAAGCTGCTTTATAAAACACTTGTGAAAATCATACAAGTCAATATATGCCAAAGCTCTTTGAAAACAAGAAGGCTTTTACATAGGTTATAGGATGTTTTTATAAACAGTATCAGGTTGCACCAGTCTACACTCCCTCAAGAGTGGAGAAGGGTTCTTTTTTCCCCATTGCCTGGCCAGCATTTGTTATTGGTTGATTTCTTGATAGCAGCCATTCTTTCTGGGGTGAGGTGGAATCTCAGTGTTGGCTTCCTTTGCATCTCTCAAATGATAGTGATGTTGGACATTTTTTAAAATAAATTTTATTGGTACATTTGAGGTATAAAATATAATGACATTCATCGTTGGAGATTTGTACTTTACAAAATATATTTTGATTCTCATTTTCCCCCTTCCTCTGCCCTCCCTTTAACCTCTCCATCTCTCCCTATTTACAAAGATTTTTTTCCATTCTTTTCATTTTCTCATATTAATTACATTCCCCTCTTTCCTTTCCCCTACCCCTTGCACTTCCCCTTTCCCCTTTTCCTTTTATATAAAGAAAACATGGGGTTTTTAAATAAAATGAAATATTATTCAACCACAAAGAATGAGAAATTAGAAGCATTTATAGCTAAATAGATGTACATTGAGGCGATAATCAAGTCAAATGAATAGGACACACATGTGTAAATACGAAATAGTTTCTCTGGTGTTAGAAACTGAAAGTGTAAATAAGGATAAAAACATATAATAGATAAATGTGAGATACTGAACATTTTTTCATATGTTTGCTCTTTCTAAATCATTGTCTGAGAAATGTCTGTTTATTTCTGATGCCCATTTTTGGATTGGGTTTTTTAATTTGGGAGGTCTGATTTTTGTTTAAATTCTTTGTATATTCTAGATAGTTGACCTTTTTCTGAGGAACAGCTGGTAAAAATGTTTTCCCCTGGTGCAACCACTATGGAAAAAAGCATGGAGATACCTCAAAAAACTAGGATTAGTGGTCCCATTTAACTCAGCTATTCCCCTATAGGGTGTCTTCCCCAAATAATTAAAAGAATCATATGACAGCAATATATGTGCACCTACATTCGTAGCAACACAGTGATAGCTAAAACTTGGAAACACCCGAATTGCCCATCAACTGGAGACTGGATAAAGAAAATGTGTTTTTATTTAATATAGAATGGAGTACTACTCAGCCATAAAGAATGAGAAATTAGAGTCATTCATGGGAAAATGGATACATATTGAAGATATATTCCTAAATGAAACAAATAAGTCACACATGTATAAATACCAAGTAGTTTCTCTGGTGTGAAAAACTATAATGGTACATAAGATCCTAATGATATAATTTACAATGTGAAATAGGAAGAAAGGGGCTAAAAAGGTGTAAGGGAAGTGGGAAGGGTAGGGGAAAGGTAATAAGGGAAAAGAAAAATGAGAAAATGCGAAAATGGAAATAAAGTATTTGTAAATGTGGAAGGAAATAGGGGGTGAAGGGAGGGCAGGGATAAGAGAAAACAATGAGAACCAAGACCTGTCATGTAAAGGTACAAGAGCCTAATGATGAATGTAACTGTACTGTATACCTAAAATGTACCAATAAACTCAATGAGGAAAGAAAGAATACTACAAGGCTGTTTTAGAATTTCCCATGTGAGTAAAGTCAACAGACCTGTTTCCTTCAGCATAGATGGGCACTTCTCCAGGCATGTCCTTGGAAGGTCAAGACTACTAGTGGACCACAGTAGACAGAGAAGGACTGTAACTGGGATGTAGAGTTATTTCTGGATCTGCTTCAGGACTAAAATTAGTGGATTTGCCTTTAGAAACATGGGCAGCCAGGTCAACAGCAAGTTTTTGTGTAGGCAAGACTGCTTCAAGACTACAGCTAAAGAGGCTGGAGCCAGTCATGGGCTGATTTATGATTCAAAGCTGGAACTGAGCTAAGCAGGCTGGTTACTCAAAGCAGAGGTGGGTGTGACTACTCTTAGATCCCTTGTTGGATGGTGCAGGCACCAGGATCGGGGCTAAATAAGGATATGGCAAAGTCCAAAATAAAACAGGGCTATTTTGGTGATATAGCTAGGATCATGGCCAGTAAGACTGCCATCTTAGTGTGGGCCTGCCATCTAAAATGTACTCTTCTGGGTATTGGGCTCTACTGAGACTTTATCATCTCCTTCCTAGATCTCAAAGCTCCTACAAAGGCACTTTTGTCCAGTGATGGCTTCCAAATTATTGTTGCTGTGAGGGAAATAGGCAAGGAATTCAGTCAACTTGTTGAAGCCACTCCT
>NW_022900951.1:51808353-51823612 GCF_012274545.1 Fukomys damarensis | reverse complement strand
ATATACATATATACTGTGAGAATATGTCTTTTGTATTAGTAAGGTCTTTTCACCTAGTATAGATATTAACCCTTTCTCTCTTAATAATATCGGAGGTTGAACTTCTCAGTCTTTTGCTTATTTTTAAATTCTCTTTTTAGTATTCATATGGTAAAATCTTTCATTTCAAAAACACTTTGTTTCCTGAGTTTAGATCTTAGGTATAAAGGCTTTCTCAATCTAGGATGGTAAAGCTGTTCTCTTTATTTTTTCTCCTGGCATTTCTTATTCTTTTTTTTTTACATTCTTGTCTGTAATCTAACAGTATTTATTATAGTGTATGTTATGATATGTATATGGATGAATATGTAAATATGAATACTTCTTTACAAATCAAGCATCATTCATTAGATAGCTTCTCTATGCTTCTTCAGACTCATATTATATGTTATTCTCATCAAAAGAAAAGTCCTGTATGTGGAATAACTGTTTCTTTTCTCTATTTTGCTTGGTTCATAACTATTTCACATATTAGGCGTCTGCATAAGAAGAATGTTTATTAAAGGGAGATTTTCTTTAATTTTGGGCAGTAGTGAACATCTCAGGAATATCTCAGTTGCTCCTAAACCTGTCTGGTCATCCAGCTTAACTGAGATGATTTTAGAAAAGAATGGCTATTATGAAAAAGGATGAAATTAACAAATGCTAAGAAGGGCATGAATAAGGAAAAACACTTATCCACTGTGGAAATGCAAATTAGAATAGCCATTATGGAAAATAGTATGAAGTTTCCTCACTAAACTAGAAATAGATCTACAATGTGATCTTGTTGTACCTCTCTTTAATACAACCAAAGGAGATGGAATCAGGATGTTGTAAAGATACCTGCACTCCCATGTCTATTGAAGCACTATTCACAATAATGAGGATGTGAAAAAAAAATAAAAGTGTCCATCAACAGAGGAATGGATAAAGAAACTGTAGTGTATGTACTAAATGGAATAGTATCATAAAAATATAAATTCCTCTCATTTTGTGACAACTTGTATGAAACTGGAGATCAGTTGCTAAGTGAAATAAGGCAGAGAAACAAACATCAGATATTCTCATTCATGTGGAATCTAAAAAAATATTCAACCTAACAAATTTTGAGAGTAGACTAGTGAATCCCAGGAAATGAGGAAAGGAGAGAAGATGGAATAGAATATGGAGTGGGAGGTAGTCAATGGATACACAGTTACAGTTTGATAAGAGGAATAATTTTTCATGTTTTGAGACACAGTAGGATTAATTCAGTTAACAATAATGCACTATATATCTCATAGTCGTAGAAAGTATTTTGAATATACTCATGAAGAAATGATAAAAATTTAATGTGATGCATATGCTACTAATTACCCTGATTTTCTCATTATTTAATGTATATATGAATAAAAATATCACATTGTGCCTCATAGACATTATTGTGTATCAAAGAAAATTATGGTGAAAAATTAAAGTTCTAGTTGAACAACATGCATAAATATGTTCAAGTGCAATTTTCAACTCTGTGTTTTAAAATTTTGCCAGTGACAAACACACCAGTATCAAAATAAACACTATCAATATCCCCCAATACCCTTAAAAATGTGCTAATTCCCATGTCCCTTGATTTAGAATATTCTCCATGATTCTGGAACAGGTATATCTGTAAACTCTCGCCTCTGGTGATTTTGGATAGTTCTCTTAGATCTCCTCAATCTCTGATATTATATGTTCAACTACCACTTGCCTGTCAGATTGTTTTTTTTAACAGTGCATTTGAAGAAGTATCAAAGCAGGTCACAGTGTCATCATTGGCCTATTCATCCTAGTATCATGCCATGTAGTCTAGATCTCTTGTAAATTCTTGGATAATAGGCAACCATTAGATGGGTTTTTACTCTTTACTCATCACTTGTCAGTTCAGGAATCATTTGACGAATTTAGGAGAACAATCATTTTTCTTTGTGTTGCACTCTATGCTGCAACGAGGCTTGTATTTTTAGAGTAATCTTCGTGTGATAGGGGATCCCATATCCAGGTTTCAATCCATGCCCAGCCTCACACTTCTCAGCCTTCACCATGACCTACTTTGCTAGGCAGGGTGTTGGCTCTTTTTCTGCTCCAACTCTAAATTTTCCAGGAATTGCTGCTGGGCTTTCCAGCTGATCCTGAGATAACCTTCAAATCTCCTATCCAGAAAGGAAGAGTGGAGATTAGAAGAATCTGGTTAAGTTTTTTATCTAACATTGTAAGGAAGGAAAAGACAATGATTATGGCTGTTCAAATGATGTAATTAAAATTTAATAAGAAACTGATAATAAGGCTAAAATTTTGAGTACCTATTGTACTGGATAAATTAATACATGCCCTTTCCAGTGTTCATAATAACCTTGTGTGATGTGAATTACTGTCACCAGTTTAGGGATCAGAGAATTGATATTCAGAAAGGTGAAATTACTTGCCTCTAAAAACATTCTCAGAAGGCCAGAGAGAGGAAGAATGCAGTGTGGCCCAAGTACAAAAACTCTAGACTTTGAAATCAGACAGAATAGAGTTCAAACTCTAACTCTGAAATATGCTAGATGAATACATTTGGGAAAGTCACATTACTTTTTAATGCTTTTCTTCCATACCTCCTCATAAGCTATTTTTAAAGCAAAGCATTTATTGGTACATTTTAGATATACATAATGATAACATTCATCTTAGTGAATTTATACATCCTGTATCTTTCTTTGTTTTTCTCCCATTTCCCCCTCCCTTTGACCCCTCTTTCCGTCCTTATATAGAAAAACTTTGCTTCAAGTTTTTCTTCTCTTTTTTCTTTTTTCTTGTCCCTTCTTTCCTTTCTCCCTCCCCCTCCCTGTTCCTCTTCTCATTTAAACATTTTCTTCCAATCTCCCAATATCTGTTGTACTATAGTAAGAATTAAATGTAATAACAATAACAACGATGGCAATGAGTAGTATAGAGTCCATAGCAAATATTCTGGAAATGGCAGCTGTTTTTCCTCACAGTTACTATAGCCTGGATTGTAATTTAGGTTTTCATACCCCATTCATTCTCTTTGTCTATTCTGTTCTTAAAGACTAGATAACTGTCCATTGCGGGTCTTTTAAGCATGGAAATGGCCTGGGAGAGACTCCTATTCAAAGCAAGAGAGCCCTATTCCTGGACCTAGTGCCTCAGCCTTATTAGTGAGATGAATGTTGACAATCTTACCTGCAAGAAGGTAGGCATGATAGGTTCTGGGAATGAAAGTGCAATTGCTGATCTAAAGTTTATTTTTTGGTACTATCTGTTACGTCTTAGATATTTTAAGTTCAATGTACCTAACACTATGAATACTTATGACATGTAAAGCTCTACACTGGAATTTTTTATTAAATATTTTCTTATGTGACCCCTGGGATATCCTGAAATATAATTTAGCATTATTATTTCTATTTATCTGAGGCTAACAGTGACCTAGAATCCAGAGAGACCTAAGGGATTGTCCTAAGGTCAAATAACCTGAGGTTGGCAAAGTTGGATTCTGAAGAATGATCATTGCCTCTCAAATTGAACTCCATGGCCATTTTAATCTCTTCAGCCCATTGTAACATTCTGAACCTCCTTTTACCTCATGCCACGTACATACAAAACATGAATATACTGTAAAAGAAACCTTCTCCATCCCATTGGCTAATCTATTTATCACCCCTAATTCTCTATAATAATTTTTTGCTTGGGACCCTCCACTGGGACATAGCTTGTTAAGTACAGCAGCTCTGTGGGACAGGGCTTGGGAATATTTCAATGCTAACAAACCTGAGTTTGAATTGTAGCTCTATCACTTATTTGATATGTGACTTTGGACAAATTAAATTCAGAATTCAAAATTTTGGTGCTTAAAACACCATAGCATATATCTTTATTGCTTTTGGAATAAAATCCATGGTCTTTATACTAGTCCACAAAGGCCTGCAGAACCAAGGCCTTTCTGATTTTATGTTCTATGACTCTCCCTTTTGCTGACAATTCTCCACTTGACCTTAGCCAAAAGGCCGAGAAGCGATTTGCTGACAATTCTCTATGCACATTTTCAATATTCTTTATCTTCTGCAAATAAAATAAACTCATTGTAACCTTAAGTTCTTTTCATTTAAGCCATGCACCCCTTTCTGCAACCCTAAATGCAACTGGCTTTGTCTTCTAAGTTCAGGTTTCAACTCAACATTTTCCCCTTAGACACACTTTTCCCAACCAGACTGTCCAGTCCACCCAGACTTCTATCCTTATTACTTCATGTTTTATACTTCATTGTTTTCTCCACAGTGTTTATTGCTATTTGAGATTTTATTATCTGTTTATGTATTTAGTTACTTATTTTCCATTTCTGTTGTACATTTATGAGAGTAAGAAATTTTCTGATTCCACGGTTATATTTTAAACATTATAAACAGCGCCTATCCCAAAAGAGTGTATAATTATTGAATAAATGAATAAATAAATTTCTTTCCAATCTGGTTTATGAAACAGAATGATCATACCTGGGTTTCTGTAGAACACTCAGTAGAGAGTGAGGACCAAATATTCAATGGTGTTTAATTTCCCTGTGCTGTTGGCTTCATGATATGCAAACTCGGCCTTGCTGGACTGATTTGTCTTGAGTGTCATAGCTCCTCGAGGTTTTCTGGTAGGCCCAAATACCTGAGCTTTGATGGCCTGAAGCCTAGAAATAGGCCTCCTATTCTCTTCTGAGTCTGAGCTTGCTGTGGGGGGCTTTCTTTCTTTGGTGTGAGGCTCACAAAATTGTCAATGCCAGTAATGTAGTTTGCCTGAACGTTCCCAAGAAATGCCCAACCCTTAATTGATATTATCCCTAAAGAGCAAAGAGAGATTTACCTCTCCCTTTTATACATGCAGGCACCACAACTGGGCATTCATCGTGACAGAGAAAGTAGAGTGGTCTTCATCAGATAACATTGCTATAAAGAACGTAGGTTATCATTCAGTAGATCCTAATCCCCATTTATGGTTAGTGGTACTGAGGCCCAAAAAGAGAAAGGGATTTTTCCTAGGAACATTAGGAGTAGAATTAAGAGACCATGTGCCTGGACTGTTGTCAGGAGCTAATTTCTGTTTTCTCCAAATAACCCCCATGCTGTCTGGACTTCTTTAAAGTGTGTGTGTAAAAAGATGAATCTGAGGTGAGGGGAGGACAAGAGATCTGTAGTTTGAAGAAATAAAATTGAAAAGCCTACTAATAGGAAATTTGGACAAAATTGACTGAAGGTGGAGATTACCCAGGAGCTAAAAAATGAACACATATAAAGTTCATATGTGAGCCAGGGACTTAGTTCAATGGTTCTGCCATCTGCAAGGGCCTGAGTTCAATCCCCAGTACAAAAAAAAAAGTCCATAGATTCAAATGTTGAGATATATGGTAATTCAATTGTTCTTTTTCATTTTAAGTTATGTCTGACAATTGCTTTCATTTGTATAGTGATAGGTTTTTGCTTTTCATATTCATTTTTCTCAGTTAATCATGAAACCAATATTGTGCCTCTTGCCATATACTACAACTTACTCCTGTTACTTTCTTCCTTCAAAATAATCATCACACTTTATTACTGTAACCATGACTGATCTTCATTGCTACTGTTTCTCTAGTACCAATTAGAGTGTCTCGTACATAATAGATGATCAATAAATATTGAATAAAGGAATTAATTTCTGTCTTACAGATGTGAAAACTGAGGAATAGAGAGGGGGAACATATTCCCAGTGTTAAATAGGATCAAAGTGACAGAGCCAAGGCTCCAACCCAGGTCTCCTGACTTTCAACCTGGTCCATATTTTTTTTGTTTGTTTGTTTTTTTTAACTGGGGATTGAACTTGGGCCCTTGAGCTTGGGAGGCAGGTGCCAGAACCACTGAACTGAATCCCTAGCCCTGGTCAATATTCTTTTTTAGTGAGTATCTTGTAACAGTATAAAAATAACAATGAATGTTATCAGTTGCCATTGTTGTGTCAGCGACAATAAATTGTCAGATTAGCCTAAGTAATAACTTTAGAATTTTATAGCTGATCCCCTACCTGGAACATGTCTCTCTACCTGTTTGATGACTCTTCTATGCATTGTTTAAGTAAATCTCAAATACATTCCTCCAGGAAATTTTCCTTAATCCTATCTTTGTAGAGATAGATCCCTTTGACTTATGTACACACATATCCTATTCTATTGTTATTATTTATTTAATTTTTATAGACAATGAACCTCTTAAGAGCATGGGCCATGTCTTCTTTGTCTTTCAGTCTTGGTTGTGACATCAGGAAATATTTCATGCATCACTCACTGCTTGCATTGTCATTTGGGATCATAGACATTCCTTTGAAAGTGTAGCAGAAATTATGTACCTAAGGTAACAAATCTTATATTTTAGTATTAATTACATTGCTTGGCGTACTTGCTCAATATATAGATTTTAAGTCTCTCTCCTCTTACTTCCAGCCTCAAAGAGATTTCAATTCAGTATATCTAAACTGTGGACAGACATTTGGATATTTTGTTCACTTCCCAGGTGATTCCTATGCAAATGGTCCTTGGAAAATGCTGTGAGAACCTCCAGACTAGTGTGTATGAGTTCTGCTATCATCAAAATGGTTCTTGCAGCCTGATGGACTTGAACAGGTAAGGCAGCGTTCAATGACAACCATATGTAGGGGTACATTTTGCAGCTGTGAATTTCAGAGGCTATTTAGTAGATTAGCTTCTTTAGATACGCATGAAAAAAGGTTCCATATGTCAATATTCTTTCTTCATTAAGATATTAATGTGTAGACCATATTGCTGTGTGAAGAACATTTAAATGATGACCAAGTAATCTGAGGTACATCTATACTGTCTTCAAATCTCAGCTGTTTATCTATAAGATTGGGAATATTTAATCTTCCTATCCAGAAGATATCTTCTTATTCTTCCTACCTCAGAGATATGTTTAAGGTTAAGTAAAATAGATCACGAAGCTAACACAGTGCCTGGAATAGAATTATAACTCTGTAAGTAAAAATGAAAACCCCTAAACCCCTGTCTCTCACAGATCTGCTGCTTAATCATTGAACTTCTTCTGTGGGGTAGTGTTTCTCTGTTGATTGATGTGAGAAGGCATTAGCAAGATGATTTCCTAGGCATATTTTTTCTAATGGTGTGGCTCTAATCTCAGTTTTGTGTTGTGTGGACTATTGCATAATGTTTACTGTCAGGTTTGACATAGAAGTTTTTTTAAATAGAGCATCATCTTTTTACTGTGTAGAGTGGCCAACCAGCCCTGGTTTGATGCATTGTCTTGTCCTTTTCTACCTCTTTGCTCTTTAACCTTGCTCTTAATTCTGCTTGAGAATGACAAAGTTCTTCATGAAGGACAGAAAGAGGGAGCTTTTCAAAGCAGGATAAGCAGGAATATTATCAGCAACGTGTGGAGTAGTTTTCTGAGTGTCAATTTGATTACATTCTGTTTAATGTCATGTAAAAGGTGTACTAGTTGGCATTTCACAGGCTCCCAGTGGGGCTGCTTTGATAGTTGTGACCAGTGCTTTGTTTGATATTAATTATAGAAAGAGGAGACAGAGGGAAGTCAGGAAAGAGTTGGTAGTTTGGTTTTATAGTTGTTTGCTTTACAAATGCAAATAGGCATAGCCATGGAAGAGTTGGTGCACCTGAAGTTTGTTGAGCAAAACTCATAAAAGAGCTTTCCAGGAGTCAGAAGAGCAAAAGCTGTAAAACAATCACCATTCCCATAGCACACTTCTAGAAATAATTACAGTGCTGCACAATATTAATGATAGGCAACATTACATTTCTCTGGCATTGACTCTGTACCAGGTACTAGTCTAAACATATTTTCACATCTTAACTCTTAAACCCCACAAGAATCAGTAAGGTATGCAGTAGTATTGCATGCATTTCCAGGTGAAGAAACATAGATATAGTTATATACCTACAGTTGCACATAAGTTATGTGACACAGCCTAGATTTGAACCCAGGATTTCTGGTTCCAGAACATGTGCTATTGTGCCTTTGCTACTCTGTACCTCAGCCTTGGATGAAAGTTCTCTGGAGGCAGGAGGCTGGTAATTCTTTGTTTCAAAGTGCTTAATTCCTGATGAGGTCCATGTCCTTTAACATAGGTAATACTGGGGAGTGTCTGACTTCTACTCCCAGGTCCAAGCAAATGCACAACTCTACTTTATTGGAATCTGTGCAGAATATTTAGCTAGGTTTCATTAATTTGGTAAAGAATGCTTGATTGTTAACCCCCTTTCCAGTACCAGGGTAAGACTATTATTTACATTTTTGGTTTTATGGAGCCCTTCCACCAACCCACAGAGTTTGAAATGTGTACTTACATTTTCAAAAGAGAAGTCTAAGGAGTGAGGTAGACTTCAGATCCATTTAGAGCCAGGTCTCTCCTCTAAAGCTCCATATTAGGCTCTGACTGCATCAGTGGAACATCCTTCTGGAAAACTCTGCTGAAAATATTCCTAGCAATACTGAGCCCAGCATGAACATATCATTTCATTTATCCTTTGTTGCTGCCTTAAGTCTCTCAATGAAACAATAAACAAGCAAGCAGAAAGCAGCTCAGGTTTTGAGGGAGAAATGAAATAAAGCCTAATTTTGGGCAATATTTTGGGTTTCCACTCTTGCAAATAGTCAATGTGCTCTCCCAGCCCTGGTCACGGATGGAAGGAAAAGGTCTTCTGTAGCAGTCGTCTAAGAGCTGGCCTAGCTTGGATGCTAAAAATTCTTTTAGTTGTTCCAGCTTTCACTTCTCATTTCTTTGGCCTTGCCAGCATTGTTCAGAGGAGGAGTTGAGAAAGATAAATTGGGGTGTGGAGAAAGGTTTTCTCAGAAAGTGATCATGCCTCTTAAGGGGTAAGACATTTTTTCTGGTTAAGTTGTGAGGAAGGCCCACTAGTCAGTGTCCCATGACAGTTTCTTGGGTGGTGGTCCAATCTCAGGGAGTGACAATTTATAGGATTTAAAACAGTATGTCTCAGGTTGGCCTGCTTATTTGCCTTTACACATCGGCAAGGGGACTTGTTCACTGGGCCATATCTCACTTCTCAAAACTTGAGACTTGTCACCTAAAATTGAGAACTGTGGAATTATGCATTTTTCAGCCAGAAAAAACAGCTAGGGTCAATTTTTCTACCATTTAACTTTATAGTATCATTCTCTACATGATTTTATTCTCCTCATTATTATCTCATGGGAAAGACACATTACACCTATCTCAGATTAATTCAGTAACTTCTACATTTGAAATGCTTTTCTTGCATTTGTTTTGGTTCCTTCTCTCCACATTTATTGTCATTTCTCTATGCTCTTACAAAGTTAGAAATAAGAATGGATAGTATCATTACATGAGAGGCTTTTTAATCCATACAGCACTGTCCAGATATATTTTATTATTATTGTTATATTGTCTAGCCTTCATGTCTGAAAAATGAGGTAACTAAGGTCTTTTGAGATAAAGTAACTTTTGTAAAGTACAGTACTCAGCTCAAATCTCAAACCCATGTTTTATAAGCTAGATACTCCATTCTTTTCACTGTGCATATTGATTCTCTTCCTTTTACAAGACTTGGTAAAAAGCATATCTCTGGTTCCTAAATATTTACCTTGTTATGATGTAGCTGCTTATCCTTCTTTTCCCAGGCTAAAATAAAAAGATTGGAAGCATTTTTCTTCCAACACTTCAGTCTTTCTAGTTCTCTGAGAAAAAGCTGTGTTCTTTGGTAGCAGAAAGATGCATATTAGGTTGAGCTCAAAATGTTTTGTTTTTTAATATTTAATTCTTGCTAAACATCATATAGTGTAGGTGAGAGAAATGAAAGTGATAATCTTTCCTCAGATACCAGGACTCCAGCATAATGAAACTCCTGTTCTATTTGAGTACGCAGAATAGGCTACTGTCAAGGGGGCGTGTGCCATAATAATGTTTTTCATTCACTGAGTGCTTAAATGTTCTAAGAACTATGCCAGGTGCTTTACAAACATAAACTTTTTAACCATTTTATTTCATTAATACATTTTTGCCATACAAAAAGTTTACATTCATTTTAGGTATATGTACATGTTTATAATGCATCTTGATTATTTTTGAATCCCTTTTCCACCTTTCAACCCTGAATCCCCTTTCATTTTTTTCATTATTCTTCTCTATTAATTTTAGTTCATGTTTATAACGTATACTTTTTGCATTCCTTTGGGTAGTTGGTTCATGTAAATGACACATTTAAAGACTTTACTTTCTCTTCCCATCCACTCTCTTGGACCCTCTTCCCTGGGCAAAATATCTATTTCCATGTCTGTTTTTATCCATCCTTTATTTTGCTCTGTGTTTGTTCTTTGCCTGGCTCAAATGTGTTATTTAAGATTGTGTGTCTCACATTTTACTTAACATTGATTTGGGAATATCCATCTTTCTGAAAATTCCTTGAATTTATCCCAATTTATGCCTGAATATTATTCCACATAGATACCACACTTCCGTTGTTCATTCATCTTTTGATAGACATATAGGCTGCTACCAGTATTTAGCTATTATAATTTGGCTGCTATAAATATTGACATGCATTTATCACCATAATATGATATTTTTTTTTTGCAAAAAGTTTCCTCAACAAAGGGACAGCAAGCTGCATCTGTTGAAATGAGAAGACAAGTTAACAAGTTCCAACGCCAGGCATCCAGATCACCTAAGGCAACCACAAAGGGCAGTGAGATGGAACAATCTGATACTCAACCAACTGGACTGCCTGAACAGGCAACTAAAGAGGATCTGAAGAAAATGAAATCCAAAATAATTTCTCAGATAACAACAAAGATTGTGCCCACAGTGCAAGACATGATTAATAAATCTAGAGAAAAAACAGACAAAAATAGGGGAGCTGAAGAAAATGATGGAATCTCAACATAGGAAATGAATGGAAAAGATGAAAGAGATGCAAACAGATATGCAGGAGATTAAAATTCCATTGAAAGTTTACACAGCAGAATGAGCCAACGTGAGGACAGAATTTTAGACACAGAAGACAGGATTGAAACTAGTGACTAGGAAAATAAATTTTACTTAAAAATACCAAGGGACCATGATAAATCAATCTACCAGCTGCTAGATATGTGAAGAAGAATAATATAAGACTAACCAGAATCAATGAAGTAATACAAAAGAGTACAAATGACATAAAAAAATTCACATAAATAATGGCCAAAAACATCCCAAGCAGGGGAAATGAAATAGACATACAGATAAATGAGGCATAAAGGACTCCAACCAGCCATCATAAAAATAAAATCTACAAGCAGGGCATGGTAGCACACACCTGTAATCCCAGCACTTGGGAGGCTGAGGTAGGATGATCACTATGAGTTTGAGACCAACCTGGGCTACATAGTGGGTTCCAGGTCAGTCTCAACTACATAGTGAGACCCTGTCTCAAAAAAATTATAAAAATAAATAAATAAAAATCTACATCTAGGCATAAAATAGTCAAGATTCCAAAACCCAAGAGAAGAACAAAATCCTACAAGCATTTAGAGAAAAGAAAAAGAAAATCACACAAAAATGAAAGCCCATCGGAATCACAGCAGACTTTACAACAAGAACTGTCAAGTCAAGGAGATCCTGGAGTAGTGTATTTCAAGACCTAAAAGAAAATAACCTCCAACCCAGATTGATGTACCCTGCAAAACAATATTTCAAAATTGATGGAGAAATAATGTATTTTCATTACAAAGATCACCTTAGGATCTTCATGAATACCAAACCAGCACTCCAAAAATTTTAAACAATATTCTAGGGAAAGACAGTGTGGATAACAACCTCTGGAGGTAAAGTAGAATGTGTACATCAGGCAGGATGAAAATTAAAAGCAAAGGGTGAGAATCCAACAAAAAGAAAAGGTCAAGACAAAGACATGTCAAGCCATATCAGTTATAATAATAAATGTTAATTTCCTCAATTCACCAATCAGAAGAAATAGGCAGAAAGGGTCAAGAAACAAGATCCAAAAATATGCTGCATGCAAGAAACACAATTCATAAAGGAACTCCTAAGGGGCCAGGGATTTAGCTCAGTGGTGCTGCTCCCTGCCTTGCAAACACAAAGTCCTGAGTTCAAGCCCTGGTAAAAACAAAACAAAAAACACCCCAAGAGATAAAAAGGAACTCCTAGACTGAATTTTAAAGGGTGGAAAATAATATTTTATGTGAAAGTAACCCCAAAAAAGCAGGAGTAGCTATCCTCTTTGCAGATGAAGTGGATTTCAAACCAACTCTAATTTAGAGAGACAAAGAAGTTACCTCTTTGTCTTAAATTGTTCCCTTAACAATGACATGGTGAACTTTTTTTCTCTATTGATAAGTCTTGGCTTGAAACCCACTTTTTCTGTAAATAGAATAGCTAACTCTGCTTTTTTTCTGAGTCCCTGTCACATGGAGTATTTTTTCCATGCTTCAACTTTCAGTCTATGAATTAATTTTTGATATAAATCTATCTTTTATATACAGCATACTATTGGATCTTATTTCTTGATCTATTCTGCTCATCTGTTTCTATTGATTGGTGAATTGAGACCATCTATACTGATGATTATAACTGATATTTATCCACTTATCTTTGCCATGTAATTTTCCTGCTGTTGATTCCCTCTGTTTAGTTGCTTGCTTTGTCTAGTAGATTCATCTATTGGGGTCCATGGAATTGTAGTATTCATTATCTCTTTTTATAATATCCTTCAGAATACTTTTGAGTGCTGATTTCATGGTCCTGAATTTATTCAGGTGTTCTTTGTTATGGAAGTATTTTATTTCTCCATCTTTTTTCATTAATTAATTTTAATGGTATATTTACGGTATACAGTATAATGACATTCACCACTGGAAATTTGTATTTACCTAATCCATCTTGGTTCTTATTTTTTCCCCATTCCCCTGCCCTCCCTCGAAACTTTCCACCCCCCATCTACAAAGACTTTGTTTCCATTTTTTCTTCTCATATTAATTCCATTTCCCTCTTTCTTTTCCTTACCCCTCCCTCTTCCCCTTCCCCTTTTCAACTTTTCTTCCTATTTCACATTATCTTTCCTTTAATTTTGAAAGGTAGTTTTGCAGGTTACATTAATCTCAGTTGGAGATTGCTTTCTTTTAGAGTTTGAAATACTTCACTGAAAGTACTCCTTAGCTTCAGTATTTATGTTGTAATTCTGATGGGCTTTCCCATATAGGTGATTCATTTCTTTTCTCTAACAGCTTCTAATACTCTTTTCCTGTATGGAATTTCTGGAATCTTGACTATTCTATACCTTTGTGTAGCACCTGGTACATTGGTTTTTCACAATACCTTGTTCTTATTAATAACTTTCTTTTTATGTGTGCTAAGTGCAAACAAGTTTTCTAAGTGTGATATTCTGTCTTCATACTGGTTGATTCTGCTGCATATACTTTCTGTAGCCTTTCTACTATCTTCTTTTTTTTTTTTTTTTTTTTTTGGTACCTGGGATCAAACTCGGGTCCTCAAGCTTGCCAGGCAGGCAGTGGAACCACTGAGCTAAATCCCTGGCTGTAATATCTTTTTGAATCTATCTCATGGTTTCCATTTCTTTCCTGTGTTGGGCATTCATGATTTCCATCATTTTCCTAACATCCCATTTTTTGTCTGTATCTACTCTACATTGATTACCATCTCTTTCATTATGGTCATAATCTCCTTAGTTATCTGAGAAATTATTTCTAATTTTATTTTCTCTGCAGCTTCGTTCAACTGCTTTTTTACTTTCACTTTTAAACATTTCAAAGTGTTTAGGTGGAGTGGCTTTTAAATCATCCCACCATACTGTCTCCTGGCTTTAATCTGCGCATGGTGGAAGTCTGGAGTTGTGTCTTGCTTCCATGTCATCTCATTTTCTGTTTTCTAAGCTTAGTTTCTTCATTTTTGCTTGTAAATTGTTTATGTTTGGTAGCTTTATTGCAAATATTGAGAACTCCTTAGTAAGTTTGTTCCTTAAAGATGTCACTTCCCTGTGGAAGACTCTGGAGTCATCTGCAGTCTCCATTCCTCAGTAAGTTTGAGCTATCTCTCTCATACCATGAGCTGGGATTCAGGAAGAAAGCACCATTTCCCTCTTCTGTATTGAGGTCCTTCTCTTCACTCTTCCCTGCAAGCTCCATTACTCACTTCAGATTCTTTCTGGGTTATGAAACCACTTCTTTCCTTCTCATCTTCCTCACATTGCTATATTTCAGCCAAGAGATTTATTTTGGCTCATCATTTCAGTCCATGATAAACTGGTTTCAAGGCTGAAAGAGGATGGTAGAGGAGTGTGGTGGAGGAAAAGTTATTCATCCATCAACTTTCAATTTTCTGATATCATCTTTAATCTCCTTTTTCAGAGAAGTGTAGTTTTCATTTTAGAAGTCCTTTATATCATTGGTTATGTTAATTTGTTGATATTTAATTTACCTTGATGTTATTGTGTATGCTATTGTTTTCTTGATTTTTTCACATTGAGTTTATTATTGGCATACATAAATAATATTATATTAATTTTTGTGTGTTGACTTTGTATCTTGCTACATTGCTGAAATTGCTTAATGATTCTCAGATAATGATTTTGTTGGAATATTTCGGTCGTCTATGTAGAGTGTCATGTCATTGTCAAATAATGATTATTTGACTTTTTCTTATACTTTTCTCTTTTATTTCTTTCCCTTGGCTGATTGCTCTGGCTAATTTTTTGAGTACTGTATTGAAAACAATTTGTGATATTGGGCATCCTTGTTTTCTTTCTTATTCTCTAAGGAGAGCTTTCAGGTTTTTCCCATTTAATACAATATTTCCCATTGGTTTTTCATAAATGGCTTTTATTAGATTTAGGTAAGGTCCTTCTCTACGTATTTTCTTCAGATTTTTAAAAAAATGTATGTTAGAGTCACATAAAGCTTTTTGTGCATCTATTGATATGATCATGTGCTCTTTTTTGCTGTTCTTTATGTGGTATTTATTAATTTTCATATGTAGAACTATCCTTGAAACTATGGGATAAAAATTACTTGATCATAATGTATGATATGTTTGGTGATGTGTTGCATTCTATTTGTCAATATATATTTGAGGGGCTGGGTATGTAGCACAGTGATTCTGCCACCTGCCTTGCAAATACAAGGACCTGAGTTCAATCCCTGATACCAAAAAAAAAAAAAAA
>NW_022900951.1:51796182-51808292 GCF_012274545.1 Fukomys damarensis | reverse complement strand
GTCAGATCTTTGGTTTGGGGTCAGAATGATGCTGGCTTCAAGAAATACATCTGGAAGCACTTTATTAGAATTTAATTGAAGATTTTGAGGAGTATTGATGATATAATGGCTTTTAGGTTTCACAGAATTTAACATCAAGTCCTAGGATTTTTTCAAATTGGTAGGACTTTTGCTTTGTTTTGTTTCTTTTGTTTTCTGTTTTTTGTTTTTTGTTTTTACCAGGGATTTAACTCTGAACCTTGTGATTGTGAGGCAGGTGGTGGCATCAATGAGCTAAATCTCCATCCCTAAATTGGTAGTTTTTTTTCCTACTGCCTTAATTTCCTTGCTTGTTATTGGATTGTTCAAAAGTTTTGTGTCTTCTTGGATGAATTTTAGTTATTCCTAAGAGTCCAGAAATCTTTCCAATTCTTCAAGATTTCTGAATTTGTTACAATATAATTCTTCATGGTAATGGTAACTATATTGTGGATTCCATTGTTATGTTATCCTTTTGCCTTGTTCATTTCTAATTGCTTTGATGTGAGTCTTTTCTCTATTTCTTTTAGGAAGATAGGCTTGCTAAACAAAAAAAATGAATAAAGAAATATCAGAGCTGAACCTTGAACATATAGACACAACAACTTTTCAACAGAATGTTCTACACCACTTCAACAGACTACACATTCTTTGTAAAAAAAACAATTTTTGGAAAAATTAATCACATACTCTTCCAAAAAGCCCACTTAAATAAATGAAAAAGAATCCAAATCACCTCAAATTTATCATGAGACCATTGTGCAATGAATCTAGAAATCAACTACAGAAATGGGGTTAATCTATTTTTTATTATTTCAAAGAACCACCTCTTCAATTCATTGATTTTTTATTTTACTTGTATTTTTTATTTTACTAATTTCCACTGTGATTTATGATTTATTCAATTAATATTGGTTTCGGCTTGGATTGTGGTGTTTTCTGAAGTATCTTGAAGTAGCTCATTAAGTTATATATTTGAGTCCACTTTGCTTTTCTAGTGTGAGCATTAATTGCTATAGCTTCCCTCTTAGATATGCTTTCATTGTGTCCCATAGGTACTGATGTTCTGTACTGACACTGTCATTTGTTAACAGAAATTATTTAATTTTGTCCTTGATTTTTTTCTGTGACTCATTGAGTATCCAGGAGTGTGTTATTATGTATCCACATATTTATAATTTTTGTGTTTTTTTCTGTAATTCATTTCTAGTTTCATTGCACAATGGTTTCATGGTAAATGTGGTGTGATTTTGATTCCTTTATATTCATTTAAGCAGGCATTCTTTTTATCAATTTTTTAAAAAGTTGTATACTTCAGAGAAGAGTGAATAAGCTATTGTGTTGCGTTAGAACACTTTTGAAAGCTATTATGTCCATATGTTCATGGGTATGGTTCAGCACTGATATTTCTTTATTGACTTTTTGTTTATTTAATCTACCTCTTTGTGAAAATGGATTATTAAGAATCACCCACTATGATTGTCTTAGTGCTTTTTGATATTTTTAGATCTAGCAGTATTTGTTTTGTGAAAATATGTGCCCAGTATTCAGTGCATATATATATTTAGAAGTGTTATCTCTTCTTGCTGGATTATTACCTTAACTAATTTTTAGTGTCTTCACTTCTTCTGGTCAGTTTTAGCTTGAGGTTTATTTTGTCTGAGAGTAAAATTGCTACTCTTTCTTGTTTTCATAATCCTGGTGTATAAAATAGTTTTTAAAATATCTTCTAATTGTTAGTCCATGCACATCTTTTTGGATTTGATGAGTTTCTTAAATGTAAAACATTGTTGGATTCAATTTTTTATTGTCTGCCAATCTTTGTCTTTTAATTGTGCAGTTGAATCTTTTAACACTGAGAGCTATTACTGTGAAGTGTTAATTAATAACATTATGCTCTGTCTCTGTTGATGATTCATTTCTCCCTTTTCTGTTTATCTGTTTGCTTTGCTTGACATATTGCATCTGTATTTTTGGCGTTGTTGATTTCATTATGTAAGTGTAGGATATACTTAAGAAATTTCTGCCGTGCTGGTTTTGTATTCATTGATCTCTCACAGTTACTTTTTTCTTCATGGAATTAATTTATGCCCCCATCTATTTTGAAGGAAGTTTTTTTCCAGATATATCAATCTGAGTTGGAAGTACTTTGCTTTTAGGGTTTGAAAGTTCTCACCCCAAGCTTGTGGTCTTTGAAGTTTGTGCTGAGAAGTCTGCTGCAGTTTTAATGGGTTTACCTTTATATGTAATTCTTTGCTTTTCCCTGACTTCTTTTTAAACTTTGATTTCTTTTGTTGGACATCTAACATTTTAATTATTATGTGTCAAGGAAATATTCTCTTTTTTTCATCATAGTTGCTATTTTGTAAGCCTTGCTTACTTGTATGTTGCCCTATTTCTTCATACTTGGAATTTTTGTTATTATGATTTTATTAAACAAATTTTTTAACCCTCATTGCTATCTTCTAATTTTCCCTAAATTCAATTAGCCTTATATCTATCTTCTTACTGCCATTTAGTATTTGTTGGATGAATTTTTCTTGTTTTCATTTCTTTTGAGGTTTCTCTGAGTAATTCATTATAGCTTTCCTTTTTGTCCTCAATTTTGGAAACTTTTTTCACATCTGTCATTTGTGAAATTTATGAATTGCATTCAATTTTTGTATGTAGTATTTATATCTGATATTTATATTCACCTATTTGTGGATTCTATATATTTGGTAAAGATATCATTCATGAATTTAACCATATTGGTCAGTTCTTCCATATTTTTGTTTTCCCCAAATTCACATGGATTATTTGTATGAAAATTCTATGAACTTTTGGGTAATGACCTCTTTGAATTCACCAAGTTTCTTTAACTCTTTTTTAGGGAATTCATAGAACTCTGCTATTGTGTAATTTATTTTCTCTTCATCAGTGCCTTCTGCATCTGTCTTAGGAGAGAAACTTGGGGTTCCTCTATTACCTTTTTTCCCATGTGCCTGTGTTTATTCATTTTTTATCACTCTACCATTTTTTGCCTCTTTTGATCATGAGGATTGAGGCTGAATAAGATGAGGAGGATTTTTAGTTGATATGAACATCTTCTTAGTAACATTATGATTTCCTATAATCTATTTTCAGCTTTGTTCGCTGATACATATTTACCCCTTCAGCTATTTAATTTAAGTGATTTGAACTCTATACTTGTGTTTTGAGAAAATAATTATTTCTAGTTTTAATAGTATTAACAGATCCAATAATACATCATCTATATGTGACAAACCTTGCACTTACATTTTCACCCATTATTGATACTCTGTGCAACCTATATTCTATTGTTACTGGCAGTTATTCTGAAGTGTAGAAGTAGAAGTGGAGGAAATATAGTGGGAGATGCATGAAAAGAGTGGCATAAGTCTATAGAGAGTAGGTAAATGGGGGAATACTAATACTGAAAAAAATCAGATGTCAGATTCTGTTGAAGGTATTTTAGACAGATTGAGTGATTAGAATAGCAGGTTTTAAAAGATATTTGTAGGTGAAAAGACCAGATATAGCAGGAGAATGATGTACTTTGGGGATGATGAAAGCTACTAGGTTGTCAGAACCTGTTTATATTTTTGTGCAGCTCTAAAGTGAAAAGGAGGTGTGGGATGACTGACGGTTTGGTTAGATAAGATAGAGAAAAAGAAGTAAAACAGAGGGAAGAAATTTAATACAGGAGAAGATAAGTGTGACTGATATAGAATAGGCTATATTAAATTAAAAACCTGGGAGGAAGAATTTAAAAAGTGGGATAAACAAGTACAAAATTAAAAAATAGTATTGGTGTGGGAGCTTGAGTTGAAGAAACTGGATATTGAAGATATACTCCTAAGTGAAATAAATAAGTCACACATGTGTAAATACCGAATAGTTTCCCTGGTGTAAATAATCTGCAACAATGCATAAGATTCTAATAAGATTACTGACATTTAGAAATGGGAACAAAGGAGCTAAAAGTGTAGGGAAGGTGGGATGTGTAGGGGAAGAGTAAAAAGGGAAAAGAAAAAAATGTGAGAGAATGAAAAGATGAAAATAAAGTGTTTGTAGATGGGGAGGGGAGGAGGGGGTGAAGGGAGGGCAGAGGTAAGGGGAAAAATGAGAATCAAGACTTGTCAGGTAGAGGTACAAGATCCCAACAATGAATGTAACTGTACTGTATCCCTAAAATGTACCAATAAACTCAATTAAAGCTTAAAAAAAAGTGAGAATAGGGAGAGAAAATAAGCACCAACTGAATCAAAGAAAAAAAAGAGTCAAGTAGGAACTCAGATCAAATATTCTAGTAAGAGAATGCATGTGTGATTCAGATGTGACTGCTTTGTAAAAAGCCTGAGTGTTCACACAATTCCCTTCTTTCTCTCATTGTAGCCTGATTGCAGACAGCCACCTCAAATTCACCAATTTCTCTTACACCCAAAACCCAAACAAACCTTCTGTAGGAATTCTTTTCACCATCTTGCAAGCAGAATCTGACATTGTCTCTGGTTTTGGCTTAGAACCAGCCCCCCCCCCACACACAAAACGCACACACAAAAATGGTTGAATCTCCAGACAGGTTCACTCACAGGAAAGGGACCATGGAGTGAAGGTGCACCCAAGCTCCAGCAGGACACATCAGGGGTCTATAAACACATTTACATGTTTCGGGGTCTCTGAAAGTGGTGATCAATGTGTTTGCTTACTGGCATGGAACCACGTTTATCAGCAGGTGATTCAACCAAAAGGGAATCTGCAGAGTCCCACAGGTGGGCGTGCATGCTCATGAGTATTCACATTCTCCCCTTTATCCTCTTTCTGCCCAAGGTTGAAAACGTCTCTAGCCTTTCACTGAATGCTGGAGAGGATGCCACTAGGCTGTTACATTTCATGCAGATTGGAATAGAAATACTGGGGAGAAGGGCCTGGTTATGTAGAGTCTGATCCAGGAGCCCAATCACAGGGGTCTGAATGCTCCATAAAGGTTGCTCCCCAAAGGAGCTAAGGGGTGAAGTGGTGTGGAAAAGCCATATTGACTCTGCTTCCTTTCTCCTATGATCCAGTTGTGATATTTGATGTGTGTATATTTCATGCAGATTGGAATAGAAATACTGGGGAGAAGGGCCTGGTTATGTAGAGTCTGATCCAGGAGCCCAATCACAGGGGTCTGAATGCTCCATAAAGGTTGCTCCCCAAAGGAGCTAAGGGGTGAAGTGGTGTGGAAAAGCCATATTGACTCTGCTTCCTTTCTCCTATGATCCAGTTGTGATATTTGATGTGTGTATATATAAGAACCACTGACCTAAATCTCCAGCCCTTCAATTTATTATTTATTAGGGGTGTAAGATCATCCCACACTACAGAATATCTGACTTCAGTGAATTCTCTCTGAGCATTGTTGATGCAACTCCTTCTCGAGTCAGCCATGTTGAATTTCATTTAAACATAATCTTATATAATCTCTACAATGACACTGAGAAGTCATTATTAGCACAATTTATAAATAAATAAACTAAGACTCAGACACCTTAAGTAACTCATACAATTTACATAGCTGTAAAACATTTGACACCACATTTGAACCTGGTTCCCTGTGAGCCAATGCCCAGGCTGATTTCAGTACACTAAGCTGCTTCTATGAAAAATAACCTTCTCCCTTTGAGATGTGGTCTGAGAAGTGGCATAATGCTTCCTTTATCCATCCATCCATAGTCTTTGAAGTTTCAATATAGTAGGACGTTAATGCCAAAAACTCACAGTGGCCCATCATTTTGTTGTGGAAATTATCCTAGTTAAGGAGTTAAGAACTCTCGGTTTCATTGGTGACCTTACCACCAAGTTATGGTGTGAATTTAGGCAAGTGACTCATTCAGTGGATTAGTTTTCCCACCTGCATAATGGAAATGACAATTGCTTGTTCTTCATTTCTCTGGAATCTTTCAGTTCTCTGAAGATGACAAATTTGTTCAGGCTGGCTTCTCCAGGAAATGGGTGAAAGATCCATTGTAGGAATAAGTTCTCTGTCAGGTAATGGTTAATTCATGTATCACTTTTCATTATGAGCCCCATTTTCAAGATTATTCCCACAGCCCAATTTGTCCAAATGGAACAAAGAACAATATTTTGACAGGTACTTATTGCCTTGTAACTTTTTTATCAGAATGAGGACAGGCAATGAGAATTAAAATCCATCTAGTTTTAGGAGTAAAAGCCTCAGATTCAATTTTTCTGGCTTGTGTCTAAAGGGCTCAGGAATCTATAAATTTAATAATTACTTTCAGGCACTCTGATTCATTGTGAAGTTTGAGATTCAGTGTTGTAGGAAAAATATCTTCTGCTACCTTACCCAAGAATTGTAGATAAAGATAAAAATGAAATTCCACTTATGAATGTATTTATTTCTCCCTTATTTGACAGGTACTTACTAAACTTATCGGTGGCATGCTATTTGAAATAAATAAGATGTATTTTTTATCTATGAGAAACAGACTAGAGAATGAGACAGATAATGAAACCAAACATTTTATGACATGAGATAAGTATTAAATATATGAGCAAAGGCTGGAAAGAGCATAAATAGTTCATAATGGGTATTTATTTAAAAAAATCCCTCTAAGATGTCATACCTGTGACAAATCTGAAGAAATGTGTAAGGGACAGAGCAAGAGAGACAACATATTCTAGGCAGAAAGTTACCTGTAAGTTTCTAGATATGTTATTTTGTCTGTTGAAATAGTGGCTATTACTGGCCCTGATGCATTCTAAATAAACTGAGAGCTATTCTTAATATTACATTGCATAATTGTATATTTCTATAAGATCTTCCAGGCAGAAATATCAATCAGAGATCTCAAGACTTGAGGAATTCAGCACAATAAAGCCACAAAGCTTAGTGCAGAACAGATAGACTATGCTACACAGTGGTATTAAATCATTCAAAGGCTAAATGCATACTCTCATAACTTACAGGAAATTTCAACTTCTTAGTGGAGGTATTCTCACCCTCAAATTACATGAAAATGTTGTATGTACTTAGGCTCCATTCATGATTTGTTCCCATGAACTTTGGTCTGTCATATTCTTTTACTCTTTTAGGCCAATAAATATTTGTAGACCAGAGCTGGATGACATATTTTAAAGCACATGTTCTAACTTTCATAATATATAAATAAAAAGAAAGGGAAAGGAAGACTTCTGGTTAACTGATTTCAAGTTTCTGAACATCTCTGAGAACTAAAGATCCTTCAGTTTTTCTAAGGTAGCCTCTTGTGTTTACATATTACCAGTGGTTTGAAGGCCCAAAGATCTAGGTGTAATGTGAGAAGTTATCTAGTTCATCAAACTAAACCAAAACAATCAAAGTAGACATTTCAAAATCCTCAGAGATAAAACATTATTACTCTCTTGATAGGCTATTCTGATCATTCTTCTTTGTGGTCTGATGGATAGTAGAAGGGCTTGGCATTAGGCTGTGTTCTAGAAGTATTTGTTGAACACATTTTTTTCAAAGGTTCTTATCAGCATTTATTTGCTTTTAATTAGCAAGTTAAGTATATATTTATCATTACAATGATGTAAGAATTATTTGAAACTGGACAACTAAAGAAAAATATCACCCATAATTCCATTATACAACATTAATATTGCTGGGGATATTTTGACTTAGGCTTTTGAAGCACATTTAAATGTAGTGTCATATATCTTCTTGTCCCTTTTTCCTTGCTTGACATTATTGTATAGTATTGTTCTAATTATGTACTCTGTAATCATAATTATTATGGCTTTATCAAACTATTAATTTCCTTATTTGGGGGAATTATAATGGAATTTTTATATTCTCTGGTTTATTTTACTTTCACTCTCTATTCTTACAAACAAGAACCAATGATTACTGGACCACAGGGAACTTTTGACTCTCAGAACCACATCCTTACCTACTTTTTAAAACTGTGTTTATGAGTTATAATATCAGTGGAAACTATATCTTTCTTTGTCTTATCTTTAAACACTAGTGTGCTTGAACAAAGTAAATTCTTCTCTCTCTCTCTCTTTTTTTTTTTTTTTTTTTGGTATCAGGGATTCAACTCAGGAATTTGAGCTTGCAAGGCAAGACAGAATCACTGAACTAAGTCCCTGGCCCAAGCAAAGTAAATTCTTATTGTTGCTCTACAGAGACTTTTATACATATTCTAGTCTTGTCACCATAGTTTAAGTGATGCTAACATGAACCCTGAAGTAGGAAATACTTAGGAAAATTCAAATGTGAAAAAAAGTTTATGAGCAGAAACGCATTTACATTACAAAGAATTAGAAGAGAACCATATTAAGAGTGGTGGTATATGCAAGATTGGGCCTATATAACAAGTGGAATACCACAAAAAAGATAATTGTACTTCACTTCCAGGGAGAACAATATAAAGGAAAGTAGTCACCTCTTCTTTGGTCTGTTTGGGAATGCTTACTGAAAATGTTACCAGTGTCTTCCACAATATATTATTTTTGGCCACAGATATGTGAGCATGTAGTTCTTCTCTATGGGATTGGGTAACACAGAGTGTGTGAAAATGAGCTTATCTCATATTAGATATGGTTTTGCAATATGATAATGTAACTGAAAGTCTCTGAGAAACACTATGTCATGGAATAATGTGACTTTAATGAGATGGCTCCTACTACATGTAAATCAGTGCAGGGCCATCAGAAGCTCCAAATGTTGAGGACACGGGGAGGGGGAGCTAGGGAGAAGCTGCAGACGTGATTTATGAAGTGGGAATGTCTGATTGGCAAGGCAAAATTTAAGAGTGGTATTTCTCCAAATACTCTTGATGATAAGGCATAGAGAATAGACCACAAGGCCCTCTATAAATATATGAAAGACATTAACACTAAGAGAAGGGAAGATATTTTCTTGGGTGGGAAAAGATGTAAGAACCAGGATTCATAGATGGAGGTAAAAGGTGCTATAAAAATTATTTCTTCTGAGAATGATTAATATGATGATAAAAAATGGATAAAAGTATATCAAGGACACTGATCAGAGAGAAGAGACATGCATCTATGGCTCTGGAATAAGATGCTTAAAGACTGCTTCTGTGTTAGGCAATATTTGACGATGAGCAGAACCAAGAGAAGGTACTAGGGAAGCCAAAGCAAGGGAGATGGACTTCTGAGGTGTCATGGTTTATGACTAGATGTCCCCCCAAACTCATATGGCCATAAGCTGTTTTGGGGGTGACTGAATCTAAAGTATATGATTGATTCACGATACACTGCTAGGCCCAAGGGCACTAGGATTAAGGTTGTGAGTGCTACCTGCCCTAAGTAATCTGAATAAAATAAAAGGGTCAGAAAGACACTTTTGAGGTCTCTTGTTACTTCTGCTGTCTTCCACTTCCATGAACTGTTGGTCCTCTGCCATGTGTTACTCTGCTTTGGAGCCAGCCAGTTATGAACTGAATCCTCTGCAAACTGTGAACCAAGTAAGCTTTTTCCCTTTTAACTTTGGGTGTTGGGTATTTTGTCTCATCAATGAGAAAAATAACAGAGGGGGCTTGAAGTAGTTATTTGTCAAATTGTGTTAAAATATTAAATGTCAACTAGTATTGAATTACTAAACTTTTTAACAATTGGTATGGAGATACAACAGTATTTTGTAAATGGGGCTGAATTTTCCCTAGGGAATATTTGACAATATATGAAATTATTTTTGATCACTATGACTAGGAATATGTTACAAGCATCTACTGGGTAGAGTCCAGGGATTTTGATAAATGTTGCAATTCACAAGAAAGTCTTCTCCCAGTCCCTCCCAACATCCTCTACACATATGAACCAAAATGTCAATAGTGTTGAAGTTGAGAACTCAGGAAATGTAGGTATAGGCAGCTGAATATAAAGCCCAAGGTGGCGTCCACTGTCATCAAGACTAATTCCATAAACAATTCCCAGTGGAAATGACTAATGCTTTCTCCACAACTCTTTCCCCTGCTCCCTTCCCACATCTCCAATCCCTCTCTGCTCCTATTGTCTCTTCATCTCTGTATGTTTTCCACACTGCCCTTGTACCATTGTTTCTCCAGGATGTTCAATTAGAAAACATTCATCCTCCTTACTCCTTTCCTCTCCTTCCTGACAGTTAGTAGTTGATCAGGTCTTCTAAATTTGATCTAATTCTTTCTCTAATCCAGCCTGTTTTCCTCATTTACTCATTTTTACAGTCTTAATGTAGGTCTTTATCAATATCTTTTTTGCCTCCTACTGTTATCTTCTAAGATTATTTCAATAATCTGTAATAGATCTTTCAGACATCACTCTTTCCCACTTCTAGTCTAATCTTTACAGCATCTTACTACTATAGCTCTGAGCATATACCACTATATCTGGGGTACGCATTCAGAAAACATTGATTCAATTAATAAATAAAAATTAATTCTGTTATGTCTTTGTTCATTAGTTCTGAGTGATTCCTTGCTGTCTACAGAGTAAATACAAAATTCTGTAGCACATAAAAAGTTCATGAAATATCTTGTGAAAATTCACACCAAATCTCTGTGCACAGAATTTAGGATTAATTTGGGGGGTGTACAAGAAAAATAAAGTGAATGAAACCTATAAGAAAATTCCATGACGTGGCATGCAAAATCATTCAAAATATATCAACTTAACGTATTGGTTTAAATCCATGTGCCACCCCCAATTCCATCTTACTACTATCTACCTTATATTTTCATACAATGAATGAATGAATTCTCATCTCCCTGCATGCCATATCCTTTTCAACTTCATGTTTCTCAAGTGCTTTTTATGAAACACTGCTTGTCCTTAATCATCTTGGGCATTTTCTCTTTTAATGATTCTCAACATATAGTGAGGGAGTGGGATTATTAGGGGGCTTCAAAATAAAAAGTCCAGATCCAACTTCACATTACCTAAATCAAATATAGGAGGAATAGTTAGGCAGACATATATTTTATAACAAAAATAATTTAAAATTTAAATGTCCTTAAGTATATGTGTGCCATTCTGTAGCCATTACATTCTGTTCTGTATTTGTCAATTCTATCATCACCACAGTTTTATTTGTCTTTCCACAGAATTATCTATTGTTTTTATTTATGTATTTATATTAATGTTCACACACTCTTTTCTCTCATCACTCTTCAATGAACCTCATCCATTATTTTAAAAATTGCTTATCATGTGATTCAGTTATAAAATTTCCATTTTTTTCTTCGAATTTTTTGTTTCCTTGATTAAAATTTTATTTATCTTTTCCTATCAAGAATGTTCACCCTTACTCTTTGGAGCATTGTTGTACTAGTTACACGAAAGCTTTGTTTAGTAATTCCAACATTAGTGTCATTGCAGAGGTGGTATTTGTTGATTAGCTTTTTCTTTATGAGTTGAGAATTTCCTGTTTTCTTTTTCATTTCTATCCTGAGTAATTTTCAATTGCATCTTGGATATTATAAATATTGTCATGAGAATGCAAGTTTTGTTTAAATTCAGAGAAGGTTGATTTGTTTTTCATGAGTTTAAGCAGACAATTCACTCTATTTAGTTAATGCTACAAATAACCTGCCTTGTGTGTGCTGTGATTTCAGTGTCAGCTGAACTAGTTTATACTCCTACCAACAATGTATTTGGCTGTCTTTCAGCAACAATTTTCTCCAGCATTTTTATTGTTTGGGTTCTTGTTGATAATCATTCTTTCTGTAATAAGATTTTTTTTTTATTGAGTTTATTGGTACATTTAGGGATACAGTACAGTTACATTTATTGTTGGGATCATGTACCTTTACATGGCAAGTCTTGATTCTCATTTTTTTCCCCTTACCTCTGCCCTCCCTTCACCCCCTCCTCCCCTCCCCATCTACAAACACTTTATTTTCATCTTTTCATTCTCTCACATTTTTTTCTTTTCCCTTTTTGTTCTTCCCCTACGTATCACACCTTCCCTACATCTTTAGCTCCTTTCCTCCCATTTCTAAATGTCAGTAATCTTATTAGAATCTTATGCATTGTTGCAGAATATTCACACCAGGGAAACTATTCGGTATTTACACATGTGGGACTTATTTATTTCA
>NW_022900951.1:51781238-51790559 GCF_012274545.1 Fukomys damarensis | reverse complement strand
GGGTCCTTGGGTCCTTCCTGGGTCTGTTGTCGCGCAGGCCGGGAGCTCCCGCGCAGGCCGGGAGCTCGCACGCACGCCGCCGGGTGATCGCAGACCCTGTAATAAGATTTGATCTCAGTGTTGTTTTAATTTGCATTTTTGGTGTGTTTTTTTTTAATTGAGACAGGGTTTTGCTGTCTATAGTTCAGGTTGGTCTTGCACTGATCATGTAGTGCAAGCTAGTCTCAAACTCATGGCAATCCTCTTGACTCAACCTCCCTCTCCCACTCAAGTGCTGAAGTTACAGTCTTTCACAACCATGCCTTGCTAATTGGCATTTCTTGAATGATCAGAGAGGTTGAACATTTTTTCATGTATTTATTGACCTTTTCTGCTTCTTCTTCTGAGAAGTATCTATTCATTTCAATTTCTCTCATTTAGATTGGGTCTTTTATTTTGAGAAGCAAACATTTTTTTTCATATAGTCTAGATATTAGTCTTATGTCCAAGGAATAGTTTGCAGTTTTTTCTCATTCCGTATGTTGTCTCTTCATTCTGTTGTATGTTTTCCTTGCCATGCAGGTAGATTTTATTTGACACAATACTATTTGTTGATTTTTTCTGGCATTGGAAGTAGGTTTCTCATGAATGAATTTTATTATCAGGATTTTCATCATGAAAGGATGCTAGAATTGTCAAAGGCTTTTTCTGTGTCTCCTGAGATGACGTTGTGATTTTGTCCTTGATATTGTTCACATGATATATTATGTTTACTGATTTGTGCATATCAAATGATTCTTAAATGGCTGGGATGGAGCTTACTAGGTTTTGATTTATAATCTTTTTGATGATTTGCTGCATCCTGTTTGCTAGCTACTTGCTGAGGATATTTGCATCTAGTTTACAAAATAAATTGCTTATAGTTCTCTCATTTGGTTAGATTCTCATCTGGTTTTGGAATTAGGATAATGCTAGCTTCCAGGAATTACTGTAGGAGTATCGTTCCCTATTTTTTTTTCAATCAAAAAGTTGAGAATATTGACATTGTATACTGAAGTTCTTGCAGAATTGTGTTGTGGGATTTTTTTGTGTTGTTGTTGTTGGTAGGTTTTTATTACTGCTTCAATTTCATTAACAGTGAGTTTTTTGAGTTATTATATTTTCTTGGTGTACTCTTGCACATACTCATTTTTCTTATAGGGCACTCACAGCTATAAACCTCCCCCTAAAAATAGTATCATTTTGTCCCATAAATTCTAGTGAGTTGTACTGATATTATCATTTGATTTTAATACCTGCTTATTTCTTCCTTATCTTCTGTGACCCATTGATTATTTGAGTCTATTATTTACTTTCATTTGCATAATTTTTGTGATTTCTTTTGTTACTGATTTCTAGTTTCATTGGGTGACACATTATAATATGCATTGTATCATTTCAATTCATTTGCATTTATTTTAGCATGCTTCATGGGAAAGCATATGGTCTATTTTAGTGAAAGTTGCATATACTGCTGAGAAGAATGTGTGTTCTGTTGTTGTTGGTTGGAACACATTATAGATATAATTTAAATGTGTTTGTTTAAAGGTTTGATTCAACTCTGATTTTTCTTTGCTGATATTTTTTCTGGTAGATTGGTCTGTTTTTGACTGTGGGGCATGTCATTTGCTATAGTTGTGTTTTTGTTTATCTGGTCTTATATGCCTAGTAGTGTTTCTTTTATGAAGTTGGATGCACTGGTGTTCAGTGCATATATGTTTATAATTGCTAGCTCTTTCTATTGAATTCTTCCCTTGACCAATATGTATGTGACCTGCTTTGTCTCTTCTGATCAGTTTCAGATTGAAGTCCACTTTGTCTGAAAATAGGACAGCTACCTTTGCTAGCATGGTATATTTTTCCATCATTTGATTTTTACCTTATGTATTTCTTTTGGATTATATATTTTTCTTGTATACAGCATAGTTTTGGGATTTTTTTAAATCTCATTGTGTCAATCTGTGGTTTTTGAAAGGGAATTGAGACCATATATATTGAAAGTGATTACTGAAAGATAATGACTTATTCCTGCCATTACATTACTTTCCTGTTGCTAATTATTTTTGCCCTTCTGCTTAAATTTTTACCACCTTGTTTATTCATTCTATTAGATTTTTAAAAATCATTATTTTAAAAATCATTGTTTATTTTTTCTTTGTAGGTTATCTTTGAGAATTTTGAAAATGATAGTTCAGAGGCCATGAATTTCTTTTTTTTTCTTTTATTGAGTTTATTGGTATGTTTTAGGTATACAGTACAGCTACATTCATTATTGGGATCTTGTACCTTTACATGACAGGTCTTGGTCCTCATTTTCTCCCCTTGTCCCTGCCCTCCCTTAACCCCTCCTCCCCTCCCCATTTACAAACACTTTATTTCCATTTTGATAGTTCAGAGGCCATGAATTTCTTTTTTTTTCTTTTATTGAGTTTATTGGTATGTTTTAGGTATACAGTACAGCTACATTCATTATTGGGATCTTGTACCTTTACATGACAGGTCTTGGTCCTCATTTTCTCCCCTTGTCCCTGCCCTCCCTTAACCCCTCCTCCCCTCCCCATTTACAAACACTTTATTTCCATTTTTTAATTTTCTCATATTTTTTTCTTTTCCCTTATTCCCTTTCCCCTACCCTTCCCACTTTCCCTACACATTTAGCCCTTTTCTTCCTATTTCACATTGTCAATTATCTCATTAGGATCTTGTGTACTTATAGTTTTTCACACCAGAGAAACTATTTGGTATTTATACATGTGTGATTTATTTATTTCACTTAGGAGTATATCCTCAAAATGTATCCTTTTTCCTATGAATGACTCTAATTTATCATTCTTTATGGCTGAGTAGTATTCCATTTTATAGAAAAACCACATCTTCTATATCCAGTTTCCAACTGATGGGCAAATGGGCTGTATGACTGGCTTTTTGAGACATGGTCTCATTGTATAGTTAGAATTGTGACTTAGTAGTTTGCCATATTAGAAACTAATTGTGTTTTAAGAGCTCCCCTCCCCATGTCTGCAAGTACCAAAAGGTCCCAGCGCAGGCTACCGCACTAGTTTTTTTCTTATACCATATTTACTGATGAACTGTTTATCCCTATTCATCGAATCACACCTGTGTGCCCAGGTTTTATTTTAGCCCAAATGCTGTAAATTTATTTTTTCCAAACAATTGATATCTTGAGCATTACTGAGCCAACAAGATATCAAAATAATAAGTTGTCTAAAAGTCACATTTCATTAACAAATGATCCTCAGTCACAAATTTACAAATGCAATTTGGGGTGGGACTAAATAGGAGGGGAGTTAATCCACACTGCCTCAATTAACTTCAACTTCTGAATAGAACTCTACTTTTATTCATTTGACTTTGAGCTCTCTTGAAATTTTCAGGAAAATTACAACTGATAATGTACTGCAAGATCTTGAAGCAACATAATATACTATGGCTAAGTTACATTTGGTTTCCATATTAGCTTTTATGAAAAGATGATGATTGTGGCAAAGGATATTAAATTGCTCCACCAGTCAAACCCTGGGAGTTCTAACTTTCTCCCTATTCATCGTGTAGAAGTGTCAATAGCCACCTCCACCAAATCCCTTGTTACTACCAGCCTCCATCACTGCAGCTGCATCTTGCATGATTACTGCTAAAGCAAGAGCTTCCCAGCCCTTTTTATTTCTTAGTTTGAGACAGGGTCTTGTTATATAGTTCAGACTGGCTTTCATTCTTCAATCCTCTTGCCTCAGTTTCCTGAGTTTCTGGAATTATAGCTGTGTACTGTAACATTTGGTAAAATTATCATTATTTTTAATACTTCCATCTTAACATGTTGGGCCAAAATTTAAATTTGACCACCATTACACTAATACACTTTCTGTGCTGTCTATATCTACATCTTTACTATAACAATGGGTTTTATATTTTTCCATGCTATTGTATTAATGATGGTGACTAATCTTTTCAACATAAGAAGTCACGTTAATATTCTTATAAATCAGTGCTCATGATAATAATTTTCCTAGCTTCAGATTTTCCAAGAAAGATTATTTTCCCTGGGTTATTTTGTAAATTATTATTTTTATTTAAATTTTACATATTGGATAATGTTAGAATTATAAATGCAATTAATGCTTTAGTGTTCTAAACATAGGGCAGTGACTACAGTTTACAAAAACCTATTATGTATTTCATGAACAATTATATGAGAGGAGTTTGATGGTTTCAAATAAAAAATAATGAAGAGGAGATGGAAATATACCTTCATTTTCTCAGTACCCACTGTGACCATATGTTTAGAAATATCACTTTAATTCATTAAGGGTATTCTTCCTGGGTATAATATACTTGGTTGGTAGCTGCTTGCCTTCTGTCTCTCTCCTTTCTTTCTTTCTCTTTCTTTC
The DNA here is from genome assembly GCF_012274545.1 of Fukomys damarensis. Lineage (NCBI taxonomy): Eukaryota > Metazoa > Chordata > Mammalia > Rodentia > Bathyergidae > Fukomys > Fukomys damarensis. Next base: position 51,786,135 of record NW_022900951.1, on the reverse strand, counting down.
TTTCTTTCTTTCTTTCTTTCTTTCTTTCTCTCTCTCTCTCTCTCTCTCTCTCTCTCTCTCTCTCTCTTTCTTTCTTTCTTTCTTTCTTTCTTTCTCCCTCACAGCATTTTGAGTATATCATCTTACTCATTTCTGACCTGCAATATTTGTACTGAAAAATCCTACAATAGTTTTTTTTCTTTTTTAAAACTAATTGAGTTTATTGGTACTTTTATTTTCATTGAGTTTATTGGTACATCTAGGGTATGGGGAAAAAATGAGAACCAAGATCGTTCATGTAAGTGTACTAGATGCCAATGATGAATGTAACTGTACTGTATGCTTTCTACCTAATTTACTTTCCAGTAAGTTTAGTGTTTCTGTTTTGACATTTAGATCTTTAATCCACTTCGATTTTAGTTTACTGCATGGTGAAAGATAAGGAATCTAGTTTTAATCTTTGTCAAGTAGAAAGGCAGGTTTCCCAAGACCATTTATTAAAGAGGCTATCTTTCCTCTACTGAGAATGGTTGGCTCCTTTGTCAATGATGGGGTAGCTTCTTGAGGGGGTTTGGAGTAGAAGTGAAGCTATCAGTAAGCCCTGAAATATATGGTAGTCCGAGAGAATAGGAGCTTCATGCAAATCTTTCATTATTTAGACCCTTTAACAAAGCCACTTAAAAAATTTAATGGTAGTCTTGCCTCTGTCCTACCAGGTGACCTCACATATAGTAAAATTGCCACATGTTCTCTCCCTTCCTAGTCAATAGTATTTTGTGTATTTTCAAAATAGTGGGCTCTATTAGACAAGACCCTAGACAGCACCATCTATTGATTTTTCTCACATGTTTACTCCTACATTTTATTACTGATTTTTATAGATCTTTCTTAGTCAAAATCCACATTATCAACCAGGATTTTTAGTGTTCCAGTACATTTCAATGTATTGAATGATGTCTCTGAGACATTTAAAAGGCTGAATGGTAGTACTCCATTTTATAGAAAAACCACATCTTCTTTATCCAGTCTCTGGGAAATGAAGGCAAGGCAGAGGTATGGGGAAAAAATAAGAACCAAGATACATCATGCACAGGTACAAGATCCCAATGATGAATGTAACTGACTGTATATCTACAAAGAACAAATAAATTTAATAGGAATAAATTTTAATCAGAGTAGTATTACCATAAAAAATGATGCTGAATGGTAAAGTTTTATGTGAACATTTTTTCAGGAGACATCAATTTCTTGATTTTATGTAGAAATATTTTTGACAGCATTCATTCAGTGATGTCCATCAGACTCACTTAGGAAGCTTATAACAACTTTTAGATCCCAGAAGTACACAGACATGTTAAGTCAGAATCACTATAGCTGATGCCTAGACATGTATATTTTTAACATGGTCCTCCAGTGATTCTGATGTACCACAAAGTTTGAGAACCACTGATTTAATAAACTCATTTCTTCTTGTACCATTTTAAGTAAAGGAGAAATGAGATCCATGAAGTGAATGTGACTTTACTAATGTACAAACAAAGGAATGTTCAGAAGGAGAAGTGAAGATATCATTTTAATTTCTGAAAGTTATTTCTGCTTAAAAATTACTTTGTTGCATGCAAAAGTTATATTTGATATCTAATAGCCAGCTGAATTAAACTTTTGTGGCCTTGACCCTCAAATAAATCAGGCTTTGTCACAAACACATCAGCTTTTGTTAGTACCAACGCTATAATAAAAATAGAAATAAAAGCCGCAGATTAAACTACTTCAACACTAAAATGTCAGGGAGTTTAGCCTTAGGAGGCCCAAGGGACTTTAGCATTTTCCTCCAGGTAACCCCTGAGGCCACAAGCCAGTTAATGTCTCTGGGGGTTAATTGAGCTAAAAATAAAATACAAATTGTACTTGAGGTTCTTTTTCTCCCCTTTATATTTATACAGTCTTTAATTAAAAGATATATTTCATGAAGAATCAGATTAGATCTGTGTGGGATTAGATAAAAATGAATAAGAAGTTTGCATTCCCCCTGTAGCTCTCCAGCTGCCGCTGTACAAGATATTTCCCAGGGTTTGAGTCTTAGCTCAGATTCTTTCCAAATTTTGAGTGGGTTCAGATACTTTTGAGATGGGCTCTTTCATCCATGTCAGAAGAACAGTTTGGTTCCTTGGCTCCTCTCCAAATTGAGGGCAGAGTCTTTGAGGCCTTTATATTTTCTCATTCTGAAACTTCAATCAGGAGAGAGAGAGAGAGAGAGAGAGAGAGAGAGAGAGAGAGAGAGAGAGGAGCATAGAGATGCAGAGGGAGGCAGAGGGAGGCAGAGAGAGAGATATTTTTCCATCAATGAATAGCCAGACACACGTACACGCACACACACACACACACACACACACACACACACACACACTGTTAGTTAAGACAAAATTCCTCATAGTGTTATAAAACAAACTCTATAGTGATTTAGTAGTAAATTATGGCAGAATGAAAATGGACATCAGTGAATGAGGTTCTAGAAAATGGGCAAATAAGGAGTAAATGGAAGATGAGAGGGAGCAGGCACATCGGAAGCAGAAAATAAGTGATGCAATAAGCGAGGATGATTCCTGGAATTTTAAAACTGACTCAGCTGCAGACAAAGAGGCTTTCCTCATTTTTAAAATTGGCATTTATTTAAAAAGCTGTTCAGGTAAAATGTGGCCTTAAAAAGGAGAAAATGTTCTAAGTTGATGTCTTGTTACAGTTACACCAATCTACACATTTGTCTGTCTATGTCTCATTTTCTTATGAAACTCTTCACTTCCTACTGAATCTGCAGTGTTGCTAACGGAGTCAGGTATTAAGAAACCTAATATTTTGCTTGTATAGTCTTAGGCAAAGCTAAGAAGGTGGTTTTGACCCATTGCCTTGCAACATCTCCAAAGAAGGAAAGCATAAAAGTACTGACAGGATATTTTGAAAAGCCTTGGTAGTGAAAATAAATCTTCTCACATATCTTGGTATTTAGTATAAATAATTGCTTCTACCATTATCTGAAGTAGGCAAGACTTGAATACTGAATTTTGTTGAAAAGGGTATTTACTGAGAAGACAGGATGCTAAGATCCAACTTTGACTTTCCCATGGACCCCATTGTAGGATATGTGGCCCTCAACAATTCACATGACCTTTATAGAGTACATGTAGGCTTTTCTCTTGGAGCAATTGAATATTACAATCTCCTGAGAGGTAAGCAATCTCAGGTGATTGGATATTTCTGTACCAAACAATCTGACTTGAACTGAATCTTCTTACTTATCCATTAAATATGCTTTTGATATTCTTTTCCGCCACACCTTACATTACTCTTTCATTACTCTTCCCCATTCCCTTCATTTCATCACATCCACTTCCTCCTCAAAGCCCAGTTAAAGCACCAACTCTACAAAATACTTCGCATGTGTCCCTTCAGGGTTCTTTCCCTCTCTTCTACATGTGGATGTTAATATCACCTTTTTGTTGCTTTTATCAATACATTTATTTCTGGCTTGTTCAACTAAACTATAAATTTCTAGATGTAGGGACAGTACTCTACTCAATGAACTCTGTTAACAAATGTAAAAGTTCTTTATTATTGGCAAGTATGACAATTAGCTTATGTCAATTATTTCAAAAGACAGTTATAATATAGTAAAGATGTTTTGATGCACACATATCTGGGTGCTGATACTGGCTACTTCACTTAGGACCTGTATAAATTTAAGCACGTTATGTAATCGGTTCAGGTTCACTTTTCTGACTTGTCAAATGGAAATAACAATCTGTACTTTCCCAACAAATTGTTGTGAGGATGAAATGACATTTATGAGTGTAGCTATTTTGTAAATTTTCATGCATTGTATAAATGCAAAAACTATTAAATAATATAATTCAAATATGAATCATCCTGACTGTAACACATTGAAGGCGATAGGAAATGTTTCTTGAAGATTGTGATGATAAACAAGAATGATTAATAGTACTGTTTACATCTTTGTAGACCACAGAAGGGAACAGACACGGTGTTAGCCTCCAAAACTTGTTTGTAGAAGTTAATTTGTCTGATTTGTCCCACTTATTTGCGCAGAGTATCAGAATGGAAGAGCTCTAAGAGAATATCCAGTTAAAGTTCTTTAGGTTGCTGATAAGGACAGCGATCACCAGAAAGAGAAAGGAACTGCCCAAGGATACATAGTAAGTCAGACAAGGGAACAGAGTGAAGTAGATTCTAATAAAAATATAGTTACAGGGCTGGGGATTTAGCTCAGTGGTTCTGCCGCCTGCCTCGCAAGTGCAAGGTCCCAAGTTCGATCCCCAGTACCAAAAAAAAAAAGAAAAAAATAAGTAGTATATAAAAATATAGTTACAAATGACAATTTTTTCTTGACAGGTCATAGATTTTTGAAATGTCCACTTAAATAGCGCAGTCTAATTACTGAAGATGAGTAAATACCCAAGGTCACACAGACAAGAAATAAAGGAGCCAGGACTTTATTCTAGTTCTGTCAGCCTTTCAAGCCTTACTGCTCTCCTCTTCAAATCATGTTCTCTTCTAACATTTCTATCTTTTCATATTCATCACCAACATGGAAGTCAGAATCAAATATTTCCTTCCTTGTCTTCTAGTATTAAGCAATGGTGTGAGAAATGTGGTGGTAAGTTTGTCATAAAGTACAGATTGATACATACTGAAGCCATGTAATTCAGATACAGGTCAGGAGACAAGCAAAAGTGAGTAGCGTTAGGCTTGGGCTTAGCCACTCCTTTTCTTCCTGCGTATCATTAATGAGGAAAATTACCTAAGTGTTCAGTGTATAAATGAGACAATACTTTAACATCTCCAAGCCTCAAGCTCTTTATCTATAGAATGAGTATATTAACAGTATCTACCCTATTGGATAGTT
>NW_022900951.1:51774348-51778118 GCF_012274545.1 Fukomys damarensis | reverse complement strand
ATACATATTTATATATATATTTATATATGTATTATATAATATTTATGTAATATATATTTATATAACATATTGTACTTAGAACAGCAACTGACACATAGTATGCCCTCAATAAATAGTAGTTATTTTCTTTTTTTGTGAGAGTTGTTCTGAAATTTTCTCTTTTCTTTCTTTTTTTTTTCTTTTTTTCTTTTTGGTACCAGGGATTCAACTTGCGCCCTTGTACTTGCAAGGCAGGCACTGGAACCACTGATCTAAATCTCCAGCCCTGAACTTTTTGATTAGTACATATTTGCAGTACATGTGTTTCTTGTGTGGAGTTGGTTGATACATAGCACATCTTAATTCCTTTTTACATCTTCTTTCCCTTTCCTCCCTCCCCTCCATCCATCTCTTGATGCCCTTCCTATTTGACAAAAAGTAGTCATAATTTCCTAGCATCTTATCTTTCAGTTTGCTATTTATTTATTTAATTAAGTTTGTTCAATTAAGTTTATTGGTAGAAGTACCTCAAACAACTAGGCTTGGAAATCCCATTTGACCAAGCTATTCCTCTGTTGTGTATCTTCCCAAAAGAATTAAAAGTATCATACCACAGTGATATATGCACAACCATTTTTATAGCAGCACAGTTTGTAATAGTTAAAACTTGGAAATAGCTCAATTCCCCATCAGCTGGAGACTGGATAAAGAAAATGTGTGGTTTATTTAAAATAAAATGGAGTACTATCCAGCCATAAAAATGAGAAACTAGAGATATTTGTAGCTAAATGGTTGCACATTGAGGCCATACTCTTAAGTGAAATAAATAGGACACACGTGTGTAAAAAATGAATAGTTTTTCTGGTGTGAAAAACTAAAATCTAGGGATCAAAATGTATAATTGATATTGTGAAATAGAAAGAAAATATTTTGCTCTTTATAATTTGAATTTAACTGTTGTTACTATATAATCTGGAAAGTCAGGAGATTCACTAAGAAAAGTACAAGTAAATTATGATGGCTAGATTGAGCTGTTCAAGCTATATTTAAGAGGCAAGTCTAAGTATATATTGTCCATATAATCCTTCTTCATATATGAACACAGATGGGTTTAATAAAAATATTTAAAAATGATTCACCTCACAAATACCAATTAAAATACTTTTAGCGTTTAGAGAGGAAAATTCCCCCAGAAAGTGATAGAGATGAGGATGATAGCCCTTTTGTAAAAGGTCATTTTATGTGGTCCTTGAAAAACAAATTTTAAGATTTAGAGAGTCCGAGGCAGAAAAAGAGCAAGTGATGCATAAAGGCTGAACTTGGAATAGAAAATATTATAGTATTACTTAAGCAGTATGATATTTCATTTAAATAGACAGAGATACAACTGGGATTGTAGATCATGACCAATTTTGGAAGACCTTGGAATGGCCAGAAGTTTGAGGCTTTGTTTCTAATGGTACTGAGATTTAGTTAAAAGATTTTGACCAAGGTAGTAATGTGATAAGTGGGGTTTCATTATTGTTGCTATAGTTGTGGCCAGAAGTTGGGAGGCTGTTGAAATGATTGAGAGAAGAGGTAAAATATCTGTATTAGAACAAGGTTAGTGTAGATGGAACAAGTAGACTTATGATAGGATATGATAATGTGAAAACAGAATCTACAGAACTTAGTAACTGGGATGAGATGGTGAAAAGATATAAGAGTATGCACTTTGAGCCTAGGATGTTGACACTAGAGATAATTCCCTTAACAGTGATAAGTGATACATGGATAGAAGAGAAAATTTAAGGGAAGAATAAGACCCAGCTTTCTTCATTTCATTCTGTTTTAATGAAGACATTCTAGAGAGATTATAAAGTCTATTGAGTTTAAGCTTGCCACGATATGGCTTCAATCTTCTCTGCAAGGATTTCTTTGAGTGGCTATACAGTAACCACATACACACACCTCCAATAACAAGAAACTCAGTACTTATCAGAGCAGCTTATTTCTCCTTTCACCATTTCAATATTTCTTTTTTCTCTTAAATTGAATTCTGTATCCCATGCTTTCTATCTATTTGTCTGGCTTTATTTCTTTTAGAGTTGAATGTGAATATTATTCATTCTCTGTATGGAAGTCCTTTAGACAATGGAAGGTAGCCATAATATGGTTAGCCAAATAATGTCTTCAGACATTGTGATAGTGTGAGTTTGTCTCCTGAATGTAGGTCTTTTGGCAGAGTATATAGGACCTCAGATCTTGGAAACATTCTCCTCTTCTGAAAAAGTATATGAACATCCAATTCAACAAACATTTCATCTCTTTTGCCATGGAGACAAAACAATGAATAATCAACCTCCCTTTAGGAATTATAAAGCTAGTAGGAATGTAAATATTAACTGAATAAATTATAATATAGAATGACAATCACAAAGACAGGATCAAGTATAGGATTGCTTGAAGTTGAACAAAGATTGGAGGTTGGCAAGCAGATCATTAAGGTCAATAGCACTACAATAAAACAGTGTAGTATTTACTAAGCTTCAGGGGAAAATAGTTAAGGATAACTTCAGTACCTCTATCTGCAGTGGTTAAATATATGGTGATGCTATTAATCAAGATATAGAATACAGGAGGAGTAAGCTTTCTGGATATTGAGGGAAGGTAAATGTGTTTTATTTCAAAAATTTTTATCCAATGATTCTCTTCCACACAGTACTTTTGTGTCATTGGTCTAAGACACAGTTTTGCCATACACCATACTGTGAGTGATGGGTCTTTTGAGTGGTTTCCAGGGGAGTGCTGCTGTCCAGGGCATCAGATTGAAGTCTCCTTCTCTTCTAGCCTTTGGAGATGGGTGGTGATATCAGCTTCCAGATTATTGTTGGTGTTTACCAGAGCCTTACACTCCTAGGTCGAATGCTTTCCCTCTGCATGTGTTGTATGTGGCAGTTCTGATTCTAGGTTCACCATTATCTGTGGAGTTAATCTGTTTGCATAGTATATTTGGGGTCCACATCCCTCAGACTGTTTCCCTAGCTTGTCTTCATGTCTCTCATCAAGGCCACATCAATTTCCAAAGACTAGACACTGCCTCTTAGCTCCATGAGCATCTTTTTGCAGCTCTCATCTCAGCACACTGTGAAGTTACCACACTGGCACCCTTCTCAATGTACTTTGAGCAGTAGTTGTCCAGCTTTTCTCAGTTCTTGTGACATCATGTCTAGATGTCTGCCATAATTGTGCTGAGATCCTGAGATTAGGGGGCATCTATCTCCAGTGCTGGCAATCTGGGCTTGGAGGCCTTTTGCTTTTTCTTTGTGATGTAGTTCTTCTTCATGAACAACATCTCTTCTCTGAATGCCTCAATTTCTGTCTGTAGTTGTAGCCCATAGATGTTACTTTCTACAGATGATTATATGGCCAGCTCTGACTTATACTTGACTCTAAATTCATTAGCAGTAGAATAGAGTTCTCCATTTGCAAAAATGGTGGACTTTTTCACAGAATTTGCAAAAATCTGAGGCCTGGTCCCCAATTTGGACAAAATGATGACCTGTAGAGGAACATCAAGAACTCTTAGAGAACAAGTGTCCCCAGGTCAGAGATAGGGGCACTACATCAAGATCTGGGGATCCTTCTCTAGATGATCTTGGATCTTAGCTTCCCAACTTCTCTTTTCTCTATGGTATCTGGCAATAAAATACTTATAATATCTAACTGAACCTTTATGTGCATCTTCTCTGCTACACCATTCCAAATCTTCAGCCAACATCACAATCACACAATTACATATATATATATAT
>NW_022900951.1:51759972-51774243 GCF_012274545.1 Fukomys damarensis | reverse complement strand
ATATGTACCTATATACATACACCATATACAAAACAAAATGATGGAGTATAAGTATTAATCCAAACAAAATTTGAATTCTAGGCTGCCTCATTATTATTTCCTACAAATTTTCTTTTTCTATTTACAGGTTTTAGTCATTATAATAATCAGAAATATGCCTTGCAAACTCTCACTAAGCAGTAAGTGTCACAGCTGCTCAGTTTATAAACAAGTGTTGCTTTGCATTGTATTGTACACAAACTGTGAAACTAGGTTTCTTTATGTAATCAAATAGTACCCTTCCCCAATAAGAGGCATTAGTTAAAGAAAAAGATGGGATATTTTTCATTTGGTGGTTTGTCATATGGAGTATTGGAAAATTGTTTAGATCATCTAAATTTATCCTATCTACATTGGCATAAATGTAAAAATGATAACCAAGAAATTACAAGTCACCCAATCTTTTTTCGCTTCTTATTTGACTGGGAACATTTCAGTGTGATTCTTACATCATTTGAATAGTTAGCAGTAGTTTCATGACATTTGAGTAGAAATCTCTTTTTTTCCTTCTTTTGAAAAGACATTTGCATAGGGAAATGAATAATTAAACACTAAATGGTCAAATTTAGTGTAATCAAAATTACTGCCCCTTTGCATGGTCTACGACTGTAGCTGGAGTCCAATCCAGTCTAATATACTATGCTGCCACTGTTACATTTTAAAATAAATTAGAAATTTTAATTCAATGAATGTGGAATGTATATATTTTTACCTATTATTTCCACTATGCAAAACTAAGAACTCATGGCATAACGTATAAAGAAAGTATATGACTTAGAAAGATGGAATAAAGTAAGCAGATTAGCTGGGACCTGCAAGACTCAAGGAGCAACATCCAAGTGAGTTTTCTAGATTTTATTTTGCCACATATATCCCATGCTGGTTGCTAAAGAAGCCTTTAACCCTGAAAAGTCGTCAGATTAAGATAAAGACTAAACAAAAGCTTTTTCAGTCTAGCTAAATTACTAGGAAAGGGGCAATTTAGCAATATAAAATGTTTGGACAATCACCACCCTCCCCTAGGTAGACATCACTGTGTCAGCAAATTCTGAAAGGGAAACCTAAAATTTCATCCTCACCAGGCTAGAATAAGGCTCTTAAAAACCCTTGTCAAGGAGGTATCAGAGAAAGCTTAGTGAGAAACTACACATTTCATCACACTGGGCAGTATTGACAACCCAATCCACACGTAAGAGTAGAACATACAGGAAACCTGATCCCTCCCCCCTCTCTCATAGTACTGCATCCTTTTCTCCTTAAGATTATATCAGAGGGTTAGGACATTCACCAGTGTCCCATGTCCAACAATAATGAATTCAACTCTACTCTGTGATGTCAGTAGATGACACATGATGAGAAGTACCAAGGCACTGCTAGCCCTTCCAGGCAGGGATCAGTGGAGGCCTAGTGGGGGGTCAGAACTCTCTGCTAAGGAGTAGCAAAATGTTCCCCAATTATTGTTGACTTTCATTGAAATCCTAGTGGGATCAATATTTCTACTCCCACCTGGCAATAATGAAGTCATATACAGTTTTTCGTCTTCCAGGATGATGTGAGAGGGAGCCGGCTAAAACAGTGTAGATAAGATTAAGAACCTCATGACACAGTACTGAAAAGGTTCAGGCATTGTTCTAAACTTACTCATTATATCTAGGAACAATAAGATCTCAAAGAAAATAAAAAGACAATCAAAAGGTTCTAAAACTGAGATGATACAATATTAGAATTATCTGACAAATATATGAAAACAACCATCATAAAAATGCTTCAGTAAAACAATTACAAAAAATGAAAAAAGTCTCAGTAAATAGTTTACATACAAAACATAAGTAGCAAAGAAAATCCTGGAATGTTTAGCACTGAATAATATAAAGACAAAAAAGTATATAATGGATGGGCTTGACAGCACAGTAGAGGAGACATATAAAAGAGTCAATGAAGTGGAATATAGAAAGATAGAAATTACTTAACCTGAAGAAATTTCACTGATAAAATGAAGAACGTTAGGGATCTAGAGAACTGTAATAAAGATGTAACATTCATGTTATCAGAGTCCCAAAGGAGGGTCATAAAAGGTGGCGCAGAATAGTAATTGAAAATGTAATGGCTGAAAGCTTTGTGAATTGAGCAAAAACTTAAACTTACAGATTAAAGGTGTTGAGAAAATCCCAAGTAAGACAGAATCAAATAAATCTATGCAAAGGCTGATTTATAGTCACATTTCTTAAAGACCAAATAATTAAAACAGTGAAAGAGAAATTACAACATACTTACAGATGAAAAATAATTCAAAAGGTAGTGTATTTCGTATCAAAAAATGAATGCTAGACAGAAGTGGCACAATATTTATAAAGAGCTGAGGAAAATATCTATCAATCCAGAATTTTGTATTCAGTAAATGTATTTCTCTTTCAATAATGAAAGAGAAATTGAAATATTCTGTGCTCAAAGATCACTAATAGAAATTTTTATGAGCCTAATTTTAAAAGAAAAGTATGGCTAAAGTTCTCTAAACAGAAAAGAAATGATTAAAACTGGAACCTTGGGACATCGGGGAGAACATGAGTAACAAATTTGACTATCCTCTTCCTCTTCCAATTTAAAGGTTGTTTGATGGTTTAAACAAAAAAATTAATTACATTGTCTGATGTGTTTTTGATATAGTTCTCAGTATATGCAGAAGAAATAATAATATGTTTATGTTAACTATGGGGTAAGGTAATTGGTAGAATGAAAACAATATTTGAAAATATTGTAATATGCTTCAAAGAAAGATAGAAAAAAGAAACATAAACGAAAAGATAAAGAACAAAGTAAAAAATAAAAACTGAAATAGTGAATTTAAATCCTAATAGGATAATAACTACGTGAAGTGTAAATACATAAAATAGGCCAGAAGAGTGCTTTACTAGTTCCCTAGGCACCTCAAAAGCTATTGAAATTGACAATTTTACTGTCAATATTTAACGGTTTAACTGTTACAAGATTTAAGTGTAGAACACAAAACAAAATGTTCAAACAAACCATAGGAGAAATTTTCTGAGATCTGGGGATTGATGAAGTCTTACACAAGACATAAAATCATACTTCATCAAAAATAGGCAAATATTGGTTTTTCATCAAAATTAAAAACAAACAAATAACTCTTTCACAGTGTGTGTTAAAATATTTCAGTTAGGAATTTGAAAAGTCAAGCTACATATTAGGATAAAGTATTTGTAAATCACATATGTGACGAAAAGCTGTGCTATGGGCTGAATACTGTGTCTCTCCAGAATTTGTATGTTGAAATACTAACCCCTAATATGATAGCAACTTCAGGAGTAATTTTCACAGAAAGGTGTAGCCCTCCTCCTATGAAGTAGAATCTCATAGTGATACTAATGCTTTTAAAAAAGAGGAAGAGGGCTGGGAATTTAGCTCAGTGGTTTTGCCTACTACCTCACAAGCTCAAGGTCCCAAGTTTGATCCCTGATACAAAACAAGAAAGAAAGAAAGAAGAAAGAAAGAAAGAAAGAAAGAAAGAAAGAAAGAAAGAAAGAAAGAAAGAAAGAAAGAGACATGAGATCTCATTCTCCTCTCTCTGCCTTATGAAGAATAATATAAATGGATAATGAATCTGCTAATGCCTTGATCTTGGACATTTCAAACTATAATTCTGAGGAATAAACATCTGTTATTTAAGCCACCCACTCTATGACATTTTTGTTATGTCAGCCCAACCCCAGAGCATCATATCTAAAATACATAAACATTCTGAAGACTCAATAGTAATAAAACAAAAAATCCAAAAAGCATGAAAGATAAATAAATCTTTCATTAAAAATATCAAATTCTGAGTGGGGATTTAGCTCAGTGGTGCAGAGCCTGCCTGGCAAGTGTGAGATCGTGAGGTCCTGAGTTCCGTCACCAACCCCCCCCAAATATATATATACTAACTCAACTCCATAAAAAGTCTTTCAATACTCTTAGTCATTAAGAACATGCAAGTTATGAACACTATGATATATCTAAAAGTCTATTATGTTTTATTAATATTTAATATTTATTAATATTAATTTAATATTTTATTAATATTAAAATATTAAATTGTGGTAAGAACATACAACAAACTGGATCACTTATACATTGCTGTTGAATAATTAAAATGATACAGTTACTCTGGATTAGGCACGGTGGCACATGCTTGTAATCCCAGAACTGGGAAAATTGAAGCCGGAGGATTGCCACAAGTTTGAGTCCAGCCTAGGCTTCATAGCAAGACTCTGTATCAAGAAAAAGAATGTCACTCTGGAAAACATTAATTAAACTTCACCTCATCTTTGGCAATATATTCCTAACTGGTATGAATGCCTGACAGTTCTATCTTCTGAATCTTAATTCTCTATAAGCACTCTCAATTGAGTTTTATTTCCTAATTCCCAGCACAATCAGTATTATAATTGTTTGAGATTCTTTCTCTCTATTTATCAGCACATGTTGCAGCATATAACATTTATATTCCTTGTGGGAAGTTGGTACATGTATGTAACACACTTTAATTCTTTCTTTCATCTACTTTCCCTCCATTACTAAATTAGAAACAGCCCATAGCCAGAGAATATCTGCTTTTTCAGACTTCCTAAAATCTGGAGCAGAGTAAAAGCTCGGGAAGTGTTTGCTGTAACTTTCAGCTAAATCCTCTTCCTACCCCCAGTTTCCCTTGGCTCTCACACCCGGAAGGGCTGAAAGGTAACTTTATGGATGTAGGTGGGTGGAAAACAGAACCTTGTTCAAACCGTGAAAGTGCTTGGATCATTATACTGTAGCCAAACTGGCGGCTTCTTAAGGTGCCCTGGTTTTAAGGCCACAGTATGGAAAAGCAGGACTACTGGTAAGGGCTTCTAAAATGAGGAATTGAGTTGGAGCTATCTGTGCACAAAGCTGTCCTTCCAAATTGACCATCATGATGAGCTGTCCCTTTTTCTGCTTTGAGTTTGGATTTTTATTCCTTCATCTGAGGATTACTTTACTGTGCAGCACTTTATTTATTATTTATTTATCCTTTGATATTTTAGAACCATGTCTTCTACCTTAAAAGCTTGGCAGCAGAAGTCCAATAAAATATATCATTAATTAAAGACATCTAAAATGATGAGCAGAAATCATAATAAAGAAGAAAAACAAGTAGGGCAAAAATAGCTGCCTCGTCCATTGCACATTTTTGTCCAAGAGGTTATACATTGATTCCAGTATTCCTTGCCATACAGGCTTTTACTGAGCACCTATTCATGGAGTTCTTTGGGTTTTTTAATATATTCAATAAGAATGAATAGATGTACAATGAAAAGATAACCCAAAAACCTGTGGCATAGCTGTGATGATCTTTAATGAATGAATAAAAAATTTCTGTTCTCACTCACCATCCGTGGAATATGGTCTTCACTTGTCAACCACCAACAGGAATTACCTCAGTTGAAGAGATGTTCCTTGCTTAAGGCTAGGCCTCCTGTTCAGGGTGAAGACAAGTTGTGCCTCCAACAAATGGTAGAGAAGGTCATATAAATGTCTGTCCACATTGCCTCTACTCTGAAATACCATTCCAGCTTCATATGTAACCCAGGTTTCTCTGTCCAGTCCTGCTTTATTCCCTTCCCTTCTGCAGTTGTTCATTTAAAAAATGCTCAGTATATTGTATTGCCTCTATACTAGTCTCTAACTCTGCTTTGCAGGGACAACAAACCATATAGTTTTTCTTCAGGATTTCCAAAGTGGATTTTTGTTTATTTGTTTAAGTTTTAGTTTTATTAGTACACATTTGCAGTACATAATGATTACATTCATTGTCTGGAGTTTGTACGTGTACATAATACACCTTAATTCTTTTTACATCCCTTTCTCCTCTCTTCCCTCCTTTCGCCTCCCATCTCTGGTCTTCCCATTTGCAAAAAATTTACATATTTGACTTTTCAGCTAGGCTGTGATATTTTCATGGGCGATGACTTTTAGGCCTTACCCTTGTTTGCCCTATTGCTTAGCAGGCACCTATTATATATTGAGTAAATGTTGACAGAACTTAGTAGCCCTAATGAAGATATAAGTACTAGAGAAAAGAGAAATTTCAGAAATATGGTGATTCAGTGAAGGTAAGCACTGTGTTGGTTTCTTTCTTCCTTTCCATTCCTTTCCTCTTTTCCCCTCCACTACCCTACCTTCCTCCCACCCTTCATTTTAAAGTTCAGCAATCCTAAAATGTAAGCATTTTTAGCCTTCTTATTAGATTTTAGGATTAGCCTGGTCTGGGATGGTGGTCTGTGCTTTATGACACTCTTGATTCTTGGATCCTCCTTGAGAAGATTTGTGAAAAGGTCCAGAAATAGGACTCAGAGTCAGAAGGTAGTAGTTTTCAGCAAGCTCTTTATAATATAACAAGCAAAGTATAGTATACTCTAAGCAAGACTGACTTTTATTGGAGAAGACAGTACAGTCTAGAGAGATCTAAGTGGGTAAAGCCAAAGGTAGCAACTGCCCTAGGGACTGGGTTGGGTTTTCGTTTAACTTTCCTAGAATTTGGCGAATGGTCAGGGACCATGGCTAACCAGGTTCTTCCAATCAACTGTGAGGCTCTGCCTTTACTTGAAAAAAAGAGCTTTTGAACTTAAAGGGTGCTGCTTTGAGCAAATATGGTAGGTAATGCCTGGATAAATACAATACAAATGCATGTAAATGAAGTTTCTCAGGTCAAGTGGGATCAACATCAGTCAATATGGGGCTTGATCTCTTCTCAAGAGGTGGGTCTGCCTAGGATCCAGGGTTGTGAGGCTGAATATGTGGGGCAACTTGAAAGAGGTGCTATGAACTCTTCTATAATCTAAAGGTTAGAGGCTTAGGAAACCAGTATTTTCTTGAAAATCTATTGCTTGGGCTCAGCCTCCATTCACCCTGTTATAGCTTATATCTATCTATCTAACTGTTTACTCTATCGGTCTCACTTTTTAAAGGTACAAACTGAGCCCCATCTTAGTGTGTAAGTGGAAGCAGCCCACAATTTTTTTTTTGAAACAGGGTCTCAGAACTATGCAGCCCACTCTCGTCTAGAACTAACAGTGATTCTTTCTACCATTATAGGATTGCACCACCATGCCTAATGGGAACCCCGATTTAAAATGAAGTGTGACTGACCTCAAAAGTTGTCTTTAATAGAGACCAAAAGAGATGGGTCCTTCAAACTTTTCTTTCTGGTTGCTTGTGTATATGGTTCTTTTTTCCTTTCAAAATTTTAAATGAGAATTTTTATTAGTCTATGTGAAAAGAGTATGAAGTTCTGGAACTTTATAAATGTAACAAAGAGCAGTATATAAGATTATATTTTGTATATTTACACTGTTAAGGTCTTTGTCAATCTCTTCTTATTACATTTCTTTTTCTCATTAAAAATTGTACTATATAATATAATGTACAGAAAGGGGAAAAACAGGTAGATTACATAAATGTATCATCACTGAAGTCATGAGACAAAATATTACTTTCATCTAAACTTTCCTTGTATATTTCTGGTAAATTTTAGCACTTACATCTCTCCTACTGGTAATAATAATTTGACTATTACAGCTTACTGTAATTATTTCTTCCTTTCTTTTTAGTGCTTCGCATAAGCAATTTGGAGCATGGATGGCCACAGTATGGCTTGTGAGTATAATCTGATCTACTACTTGTTTTTTAAAGTAAAGTTTTATTGGCACCCAGCCATACTCCATTATTAATATATCACAGAAAACTGCTTTTGCACTGCAATACAGTTAATTAGTTGCAACAGAATCTATGTGGCACAAAATTTAAATATGTACTTTACAAATAAAGTTTCCTCATCCATGATATAAATTGATTTTTGCTATTTTCAAATTTATATAAAAAGGATTATATAATATGTACAATTTTGATACCTACTTTCCATCCCAATACTACATTTGTGTGATTAATTAACAATGAATCTTAGGCATTTCTTGGGATCAACTACCAATGTAAATCTAACTATGAATTGAATGCTCATTTTTCACTTTTTATGAAAAGACATTTCCTACCTGTATTATATACTTTTCTCAGTGCTGGGATAAAAATACCTGACACCACAAATTTAAAAAAAGTTTCTCAGCTGACAGTTTGTAGAGATTTAAGTTCATAGTCTAAAGGCTATAAGGCAGTTGGGCATGGCAGAGGGGCATCACAGAGGAGAAAGAGCTCATGGTGAAGCAGACAGATTGCAGCAAGCAGCAGCAGCAACAACAGCAGCAAGGCAGCCTTTCCCTTTTATTCCATCCAGACTGTCAGCCTTTTGGGTGATGCCACTCAGAACTATGGCAATTCCAATCAGTAGACTAATTTAGTACCAAAACTCCTTAATCAAAGTATCTTACACCCTAGATCCAGCCTCCTACAAAAGTCACAACTATAAACACATAAGGCTTTAAGGGGATATCTTGATACAAGTCATAACATTCTGCCCAGGTCCCCAAAAGACTTATGTACATCCATTTGTGCAAAAGACATTTAGTCTAACACTAAGAGTTGCAAAGTCCCAACAGTTTGAGCATTGCTGAAAAGTTCAAGTTCAAAGTTTTCTCTGAGAAATGTAAGGGAAATTATAAGCTCCCATGCAAATGAAAACAAAGTTAAAAACATCTAACACACAATGGTACAAGATAAAAATTCCCATTCCAAATAGTGGGACAGAGAAATGGGACAAAAGCATGTCCAAAACCCATCATGGCAAACACTGAGTCCTGTAGTTCCATTTCCAGTATCCAGGTAAATCTGTGGTAAGGTGTGAAATCTGAAATGGTTTCGTTGGTTCTGTCCCTGTGGCACCACCAATGGTTTTTAGCTTTCACAGCATCTCTCTTGAGCTGTCTTTGCTCACTCGTTGCAGCTTTACTCAATCCATGTTACTGGTTTCTTCAATCTTTTAGAGTCTCCACTGGACCTTTAACTTTTTAATCCCACCTTTACACATTGCCCTGTCAGGGGCATACTGCCTGGATTCCCACTCCTTTTTCTGAAACATAGGTGGAAGACTTTCTGACTTCACAACGCTTGGATTCTGCATGCACCTAAAACCAGTACCATGTGGATGATGCCAAAGTCTACCACAACCTGGAGCAATAGCCAGGCTTCCTCCTCTCTTGGCTGTAGGTGTGGAGTGCCTGGATTTCTGAGCACTTTGAAACCAATGCCAAGGAGCAAACATGGTGTTCTGGGTGTGTCTTCTTAAAATAAAATTTTTCATCTTTGCAATATCAGGGCTGCAAAATATGGAGTTCTGTTGGTACTTGTGATGTTCTCAGACCATCTTTTCTATTGTCCTTTTCCTTTTTGGCAACCAAGTTCTCCCCTGAAAATCTTTGCTCTTTCTATGCAGTTAACAACTTTGCTGGAGCTTCCTTTCTGGCCAAATTCAAAATATTTCAAATCATTCCACTGGATCCTTTGATCTTGATTCTTAACATAGATCTGGCTAAAAGCCTCCAATTTTAACCATGCCACTGCCTCAACATTAGACTGCTTGGAACTTCTTCCGCCAGATAAATAGTCTCAGACAAAGTCTCCAAACAAAAGCAAAATGCAGACAAATTTTCTGTGAAAGAATATCATGTATGATCTAGAGTCCAATAGCCAATACAGTCTGTTTTACCAACAGATAACTCTTGTACATTGTCTTTGCTGGCAGCGATTCTATCAGCATTCTGGTGTTCTCAGCTCTTAACAGAATCTCCCAACAAGTTCAGCTTATAGCTTTCCAGGGCTGTTGTGTCAGTTGTCACCCCAAAACCTCTCCAAACTCTTTCCACAAGCCAGTTCCGAAGATTCCAGAACCACATGGTTAGGTATAGTCACAGAAATGGTTCCACTTCTGGTACCAAAATCTGTCTTAATTACTTCTCTTGTTGCTAAAAAAAAAATAACACACACACACACACACACACACACACACACAGGTTAAAAGCAAAAAGGTTTATTTCAGTTCCCAGTTTTTAAGGGTTTTAATTCATAATCTGTTGGCTCCAAGGCAGAAAGTCATGGCAAAGGGGCATTGTAGAGCAGGCAGAAAAAAATCAGCAGTAACAGAAGCAGCAGCAGCAAATGAGGGCAATAGCCCTCTTTATTTCACTTATATTATATCCAGACTAACTATCCTTAAAGTAGGTAGCACTCACACCTAGGCTTGGGCACACTTAATCCCAGCATCAAGCTCTTAATCCAAGATCGACATCTTAAATCCTAGCATCATTCACCCTACCTCCAGCCAACTCTGAAAATCCCCACCTGAGGCTTTGGGCTACATCTAGACACCAGACATAACAACTATGTAATAGAAGCACATCAGATAGGAAGTTCTATCTATGTGTGTGATAATGAAATTTGGTAAGATTAAATTTGTAATAAAATCTGAAATTAGGACAAATGTATTTTTATTTATAATATAATTTTCTACCTTCTTATTTTGAATACATGGAATAAGGCAAAATGATTTAAGAAATGTACATTAATGTATAATTTATTTTTACAACATGGTAAAGAAGGGGTAATATAGTTACATAGAAAAAATTTGGGTATATTATTGAAATTAAGTTATTAAACTGAAACTAATTGTTGTAATTCATGTTAATGGAAATACACAGAATAACCTGTAAGAAAATACCTCAGAATCTAGTCAGGCATCTTGGTGTGTGCCTTGTAGTTCCAACACTCAAAAGGCCATGGCAGGAGGGGGGAGAAGATTGGGGGAAAGAAGAGAGGAAATTAAAGGGAGGAAGGATAAGATCCTACAAAACAGACATGAAGACTTCCAGGAAGATGATGGAATGGTGAGCAGCACAGAAACAGCCTCTTAGGGATTTGGAGTCCAGGTGCTGGAATATAGCAACATGAAGAAGATAATGAAGAAGGAAGTGGTTCTCTGAGATCCAGCAAGGCTCTGAAGGGAGAATTGGAGCCCATGAGGAGAGCAAAAAGAAGGACCTCAAGGCAGAAGAGTGAGATGGCAAACAGGGCTTTCTTTCTGAACATTAGCTTGGGCATGGGACAGGTGGTTCCAACCAGCAGAGAAATGGTGATTACTGGTCACCTCAGAGGCCTCCATGGAGAAACATACCATTGGAACAGAGGAGTGGTTGCTTCAGACTGCGGTGTCTGGTGAGTGATTCCATTCAGTCTGGTTAGGGCATCCACAGGAGAGGGCAACTGGTTGTTCACTATACTGAAAGGGGCCAAATGAATTCGAAACTCAGATCAGCTGCAAGTTGGCTGCATCTAGCAGCTCTCAGGAGTAGACTGAGGTACAGACTTAGGAGACACCCACAGTTAGGGAGTAGAGTTTAAGCTAGCAGGAGGCACCTGGAGTGTTGTGGGCTGAACAACTCAGGTCCCAGCCTCACAATGAGAAATCAGAAACAGGCTAAATTTCAGTGGTGTTGAGATGTACATTTGCTGGGATTTCCCTGCTGGTTTGCTGGGACCAATCATCACAGTCATGAGTTCTGTCTGATTCCTTTGTATACTAGTGACAACAGAGGCATGCCTTGAAGAGGATGTTTTTTTTTTTCCTTTTCTTCCTTTGTTGTTGTTTTTTATTATTTTTCTCTTGATCATTTCTTCATTTTTATGAATGTTATCATTTTTTTCTAGATTTTTGGGTTCTGTTTTTTCCTTTTTACCCTCCTGACATTATCTGCAGTTCCCCAAAGCATGTGTGATCTTTCTTTGTCTTTCAACCTTGCTTATAATCTCTCACTCTTCTTCAAATTCTCTGTTTTATCCCCTCATCACTTTTAAATCTTCTCCCCTGAGGGTAAAATCACCATATTGAGGGGATTCTTCCTGCGTACAAATTTTAGGTTTGGTTTAAATTTAGTAATATAACTACAAATTGTGTTAATACAGTTAAAGTTGGCAAATTAATAGTTACAATAACTTCTCCTTTTCAAGGCTGTGGTGGATGCTATTGCTATTACTGACTTTACTACTTTAGCCAAGGTGACATCACTGTTCTAATCAGTTGTTCTTCCTTGTATGCCAAGACCAAGTTTGTCTGAGGGTTATAAAAAAATGCTATAAGCCAGTTCCAAAGAGCCAGGGTTTAGGCCAAATAGGCAAAAAATTCTCATCCTCAATAAATTTAAGAGGTAAGATCGTGCAACAGCCATTTCATAATTAAGGATTCTCAATACTATCTATAAAGCTACCTACCATAACAATTTGCAAGCAACTATGCAGAAGCTGAACTAAAAAATAAAGCAAAATGAGAAGTCACTGAAGCAAGATGTAACCCAACTTCTAGCTTGCCCAGGGCAAACTCAGCAGGCAGTGAGGTGGAACAATTTGAAAGCCACCCACATGGACTCTCTGAAGTGGTAACAGTAGCAAAGCAGATGAATGAGGCTCTAGCAAAAATAAAATTAAAAATAATTTCTCAGATAACTACAGAGATGATAGTCATAACAAATGATGTGGTTAGTGAATCTGGAGTAAGTACATATAAAAAAAATAGAGGATCTTAGGAAAATGATGGAAACCATGAATACTCAACACAGGAAAGAAATGGAATATGTAGCACAGATATCTAAGAGATTAAAAATTTTACTGAAAGTATACCTAGCAGAATCAATGAATATGGGGACAGAATATCATATCTAGAAGACAGATTTGAGGTAAGCAATTATGAAAGGAAAGATTTCCTTCATTAAGTTTATTGTTACAATTTAGATACATAGAATAATCACATTTATTTTAGAGAATGTGTATCTGTACATGGTATATCTTTATTCTTCTCTTTTGCCATTCCCCTCCCCTACCTTCAAACTTTTCCCCTCCTTATTTAGAAAAATTTTGTTTCAATTTTGTCCTTTTTTTCTCTTCTCTTCTTTCCTTTCCATCTCCCCCCTTCTTCCCATTTGAAAATTTTCTTTATATTTTATATTATCTATTATGTATTATACATAATATATTTACACTTATTTACACTTTCAATTTCTCACATCAGAGAGATAATGTGATATTTATACTCATGTCCAATTTATTTCACTTAAATGTATGGCCTCAAGGTGCATTCATTTACCTGGCAACCATGAAAAGAAATATTTTTTTAAATGGCAAGGAAGCATAAAAAATCCATCAAACAGCTGGTAGATGTTGTAAAAAATAATACAAGATTGATTAGAGACAATGAAAAAGCAGGAGATAGCAGAAATGACATAAATTATTTTTACAGAATTAATGGTAGAAAACTTCCAAGCATAGAAAAATAATTTGATATATAGATAAGTGAGGCATATAGAACTCCAGTTAGTCATGATTTAAGAAAAAAAACTATGCTGGGCCATAAAACAGTCAATATTCCAAAAATTTAACACTAGAATTTCAAGACAAAAACCATATGATCCTCTCAATAGATGAAGAAAAAGCATTTGACAAGCTCCAATACCTATTTATGTTAAAAATCCTACAGAAAATTGGTATAGATGATTTATTTCAATCTTATAAAAGTAATCTATGATAAACTAACAGCCAATATCAACTGAAAACATTCAAGCTAAAATCAGGAACAAGAAAGGGATGTCCACTGTCAGAAATTAGGTAAGAGAAAGAAATAAAAGAAATAAGGATAGGAATGGAAGAAGTTAATTATCATCATTTGCAGTTGGCATAATTCTCTACATAGAAGACCCAAAAACTCCACCAAAAGTATTCTAGATTTGATAAACAAATTCAGTGGCATAGCTGGATACAAAGTCAACACTCAAAAGTCAATAACCTTTCTGTATATGAGTAAAAAACTCACTGAAGTGATGGCATCCAAAAAATTGAAATACCTAGGAATCAATTTAACAAAGGAAGTAAAAGACCTCTACACTGAAAACTACAGTACTCTGATAAATAGATAGAAAGGGTTATGAGAAAATGAAAATATATCACTTGATCTTGGATAGGAAGAATCAAAATAGTGAAAATGGCCATACTCCAAAAATTGTTATACAGATTTAATTCAATCCAAATCAAACTCCCACTGCAAATCACACAGAAATAGAAAAAATCAAAAAAATTAATTTTAAACCAGAAGAGACCTTGAATAACAAGGGCAATTCTGGGCAACCAAGCTAAGGAAGCAGATATCACAATTCCTGATTTAAAGTACTATAAAAGTAATGTAATAGAAAGAGGCACTGGCAAAAAAAAAAAAAAAAAAAAAAAAAAAAAAAA
>NW_022900951.1:51759038-51759829 GCF_012274545.1 Fukomys damarensis | reverse complement strand
AACACAAAAAAAACAAACAAAAAAAACCAACAGATCAGAGTACCAATGAAACAGACTAGAAGTTTCAGAAAAAACTCCAGATAAACTCAGCTACCTTATCTTTGACAAGTAGCCAAACACCTGGAAGATGTTAATAAATGGTGCTGGAAAAACTGGCTTTCACATGGTGAAGATTGAAACTAAAGCCATATCTCTCACCACACACTAGCCTAAAATGAAAATGCATCAAAGTTCTAATTTTAAAACAGAAACACTAAATCTGCTGGAAGAGAGAATAGGTAGGATTGTTGAGCACATAAGAGTAAGCAAAGACTTCAACAAAATCATGATCACACAGAAAATAGTACAAACAATAAACTGAGACTCCATTTCATTAAAAAGCTTTTGCACAGCAAGAGAAACCAACAGAGTGAAGAGACAGCCCACAGCATAGCAAAAATAGTTTTTACTAGCTATTCATCAGAAAAGGACTACTATCTAGAATATATGAAGAACTCAAAATAACCAGATTCCACAAATTTTAAGACTCAATACAAAAATGGGCATCTGAAATGAAGACATTTATCTAATGAAGAAGTAGAAACAACAAATAAATATATGTAAAGTTGTTCAACATCATTGGTAATTCAAGAAATGCAAATTAAAACAATACTGAGATTAAATCTCACTCCAGAAAGAATGGCTACTATCAAGAAATCAACCAAGGCTGGGGATTTAGCTCAGTGGTTCGGTGGCCTGACTTGCAAGCGCAAGGACATGAGTTCAATCCCTGGTACAAAAAAAAAAAAAAA
>NW_022900951.1:51755593-51759021 GCF_012274545.1 Fukomys damarensis | reverse complement strand
GAGGATGTTTGGAAAAAGGAACACTTCTCCACTCTTTGTGTGAGTGTAGACTGGTTCAATCACTGTTGAAATCAGTGTGGAGATTTCTCAAAAAAACTAAAACTAGAGGTTCCATTTCACCCAGCTATTCTCCTTCTAGGTATTTTCTTCTAGGTCAAAGAATTAAAAGCATTGAACCAATCAAACCATAGTGATATATGCAAAACCATGTTTACAATGGCACAGTTTGTAGTAGCTGAATATTTGAAACAGCCCAAATGTTCATCAACCAACAAATGGATATGGAAGATATGTTTTCTTAAACAGTGGAGTACTACTCTACCATAAAGAAGGATGAGCTTCAAACATTTATAGCTAAATGGATGGACTTTGCAACTATACTCTTAAGGAAATAAATCAGACACACATGTTTAAATACCACATTGTTTCTCTGGTGTGGGAAACCAAAAATTAAATGAGCTAAAATGAATAATAGATCTTAGGAAATGGGAAGAAAGTGTTTAAATGGGGATGAGAATAAGGTTGAAGAGAGGGAGAAAGCAAGGAAAGGCAAAGTTTTATAAAAAGTGAAAACAGAAGGAAAAAATGGAAACAAAGCTTTTGTACACAGAGAGGGCTGGAGGCTTGAAGGGAGGGGATAAGGATAAAAATGAGGCAAGAAGCATCACATACAGGTATAAATACCCTGTGATGAATGTTGTTATTATATATGCCCGTAATATACCAATAAATTATTTGCTATTAAAAACCCACAGAAAAAGAAATCATCTATAAAAGAAAACCCATCAGAATCACAGTAGACTTCTCAACACAAATGCATAAGTAATGAGAGCTTGGAGTCAAGTATTTCAGGCCCTAAAATCAAACAACCTCCAACCAAGATTGGTGTACTACTCAAGCTATCTTTGAAAATAGATGGAGAAATGAAATACTTCCATGACAAAGAACACATGATAAAATTCATGAGCAGAAAACCAACACTCAAAAATATTGTGAAGGATATCATAGAAAGATATAAAAAAGACTATAACTTCAAACACCCCAATATAAAGAAACAAAGAGGCAAGGCAAGCAATTAAACAGAAGGGAAATAAAGAGAACAGGCCAAAGTAAAATAACATGACAAAGATAGCAGCACATATCAGTTATAACCATCAATGTAAATGGCCTTGATTTTCAAATCAAAAGAAACAGATGGATGAAATGGATCAAGAAACAAGATATAATAATATTCTTCATGCAAGAAACACATTTAACTCAAAAATGAATTCATAGACTGAAAGTCAAAGTATGGAAAATAGTACCATATGCAACAGGGACCAGAGAAAAGCAGGGGTCGCTATTCTATTTG
Organism: Fukomys damarensis; assembly: GCF_012274545.1. NCBI lineage: Eukaryota > Metazoa > Chordata > Mammalia > Rodentia > Bathyergidae > Fukomys > Fukomys damarensis. The sequence goes on along the minus strand of NW_022900951.1, from coordinate 51,757,670 downwards.
AAGAGAAAGTGGATTTCAAGCCAAGATTAATCAAGAGAGACAAAAAAGTTCACTACATACTTGTTGATGGAAAAAAACAAGAGGAAAAAATGACAATTATAAACATATATGCACCAAATGCTACTGTACCCAATTATATAAATCAAATATTAACACATTAAAAATATCAAATAAGCACTAATAGAATAGTAGTGGGGGACTTCAATACCCTAGTGTCAAAAATACATAGATCAACTAGATGAAAACTCAAGAAAAAAATAGTTGAACTGAACCAAACTTTTGAACAAATTGACTTAGCAGATGTCTATAGAGAGTTCCACCATAGTATTAGAATGCATATTATTCTTAGCTGCACAAAGGATGGTCTTCAAAAGAGACCACATACCATCTCATAGAATATACTTAATTAAAGACAAAGAAGTTGTAACTATACTATGCATATCATCAAACCATAGTGCAATGAAATTAGAAATCAGTGCTTAAAGAAACCACAAAAATTGAATAAACATATGGGAATTAAATAAATCCCTCCTGAACAATCAATGGATCACAGATAAAATGAAAGAAGAAATTAGATACTTTTTACAATTGAGCAATAACATGGGTACAATATACAGGAGCTTATAAAATGCCGAGAAAGCAGTCCTCTAAGGGAAATTTTTACTGGTGGATTCACAGATCGGAAAAAGAGTGAGTTCAAATAAACAATCTAATGTTGAAAGGCAAGCTTCTAGAAAAAGAAGAGCAAGTGAAGACAAACTTCAAGTGAGGGAGAAATTTTAAATATCAGAAGAGAAATTAATGTATTTGGGACTAAGAAAACAATACAAAGAATAAGTGAATAAATAAGTTTGCACTTTGGAAGATTAAATAAAATTGACAACCCTTATCCAACCTTATCAAAAAAGGAATGAAAAGACTTGATCCATGCAATTAGGAATGAAAAAGTTGAAATCACAACAGACCCTGAAAAAATCCAGCAGATTGTCAATTCTTACTATAAGAACCTATATTCTAATAGAATGGAAAATACCAAAGAAATGGACAGATTCCTACATATGTAGAAATTACCACAGATGAATTATGAAGATAAAAATTCTGAATAACTAAATGTCAGTCAATGAAATGAAAAATTTAACAACAAAGAAAAGCCCAAATCCTGCTGGATTAGGTGATGAAATCTACAAGAAACTTAGAGCACATCTAATGGCACTACTCCTTGAATTATTTAATGAAATCAAAAGGGAAGGAATACTCCCATACTCATTTCTGGAAATAAAACATTACACTGATATGAAAACTAGAGAAAAATCCAACCAAAAAAGTTAACTACAGGCCTATCACCCTAATAAACAAAGACATAAAAATCCTCAGTAAAATACTATCAAACAAAATGTGGCAAATCATCAGAAAAACTATACACCATGAACAAGTAGGCTGCATTCCAGGGATGCAGGGATGTTTCAAAATGTGCAAATACATATAACAACCCATATTAACACAGTCAAGGACAAAAACATCATGATCACATCAACAGCTGCAAAAAATTCGTTTGATAAAGTTCAATACCAACTCATGATAAAACCCTAGAGAAAATTGGAATAGATGGTCTTTATCATAACCTGATAAAATACATCAATGTCAAATCAACTGCCAATATCCTACTAAATAGTCAAAAACTGAAAGCTGTCACTCTAAAATCAATAACAAGATAGTGATGTTCTCACTGGTCATTCGAGAGATGCAGATGAAAACAACACTGAGATTCCACCTCACCCCACAAAGAATGGCTGCTATCAAGAAATCACACAATAACAAATGTTGGCGGGGTTGTGGGGAGAAAGGAACCCTCCTCCATTGTTGGTGGGAGTGCAGACTAGTGCAACCACTATGGAAATCAATATGGAGATACCTCAAAGAGCTTGGACTGGAGGTTCCATTTGACCCAGCCATCCCTCTGTTGGGTATCTTTCCAAGAGAACTAAAAGAATCATATCACAGAGAAGTATGTGCACCCATGTTTATAGCGGCACAGTTTGTAATAGCTAAATCTTGGAAACAACCTATTTGCCCATCC
>NW_022900951.1:51743150-51755045 GCF_012274545.1 Fukomys damarensis | reverse complement strand
AAAAAAAAAGATAGTGATGTTCACTATGACGACTCTTATTCAATACAGTTTTGGGAACATTGGGGAGAGCAATAAGAAAACAGAAAGAAATAAAAGGAAGAAGTTAAATGATCATTATTTGTGTATGACATCACACTCTACATAGAAGACCTCAAAATCTCCAACAAAAGATTTTTAGATTTAATAAAAATATTTCGTAGCTTAGCTGGATATGTCAAAACTCAAGGATAAATAGCATTCCTGTACACAAGTAACAAACTGAATGAGAGATAAATTAGGGTGACCACACCTTTCACAATAGCATTAAAAATAAAGTACTTAGATATCAATCAAAAGAAAGAAATAAAAGACCCTTACATGGAAAACTGCAGTACTCTTAAAAAGAGATCAAAGGCAACATCAGAAATGGAAATATATTTCAACAACATAATAAAACAACATAGTAAAAATGGCAGCACTGGGCGGGGGTTTAGCTCAGTGGTGCCGCTGCCTGCTTTGCAAGCACAAGGTTCCAAATTCGATCCCCAGTACAAAAAAAAAAAGGCAATACTACCAATATTGTTAGACATTTTTAAAACAATCTTGTTCAAAATTTTAGTACAATACCTCGTAGAATTGGAGAAAACAGTTCTTAAATTCATTTGAACCAGAAAAGACCTAGAATAGCAAAAGCAATTTTGGCCAAAAAGGAACACCTGGGGACATCACAATCCCCAAGTTGAAACTATACTACAAAATTACTCCCATAGAAATAGCATGGCACAGTAAAAAAACAAAACAAAACAAGAGCTGAGGATGAATGGAATGGTTTAAAAGATGCAGAAACAACTCCAAACATACCTCACCTTTGAGAAAGGGGCCAAACACTTTCACTGGAAGAAAGATAGCCACTTTAATAAATTGTGCTAGAAAAATTGGCTTTTGGCATGCTTAAGATTAATCATAACCCATACTTTCACCATACACTAACCTAAAATTGAAGTGAATCAAAAATCTAAATATTAAAACAGAAACACTAATTCTCCTGGAAGATATAATCGGCAGAACTCTTGAAGTAAGAAGTATAGATGAAGTCTTTATGAACAAAAGCCTAGTTGCACAGGAAATATAAAGAATCAACGCTGGAATTTCATCACAATAAAAAGCTTTTTCATAGTAAAAGAAACCAAGAACAGAGTGAATAAACAACCTATAGAGTGTGAAAAATTTTGCCAGCTATTCCTTAGAGAAAAGACTATTATCTAGAATATATAAAAAACTAAAAAACTAAAAAAATTCAGATTCCACCAAATTTAACGATGCAATCCAAAAATGGGAATCAGAAATGAATAGACACTTCACAGATAAAGAGGTGGAAATGTCAAATAAATATATTGAAAAAATGTTCATCATCACTGGTAATTTGTGAGATGTAAATTAAAAGAACATTAATATTCAATATTTTTACAGAAAGAATGGCTATTATCAGGAAATCGACTAATAACAATAAAGGGGAACCTTTTTCCACTGTTGGGGACATGTAGGCTGATTCAACTACAATGGAATCCCATGTGGACATTCCTCAAAAACCTAAAGCTAAAGTTTAAATTTGACCTTGCTGATCTCCTTCCTAGATCTCCTTCCCTAGATAACTGAAACATCATACCACACCAATTTATGAACACTCATATTTATAACAACACAATTTATAACAGCCAAATCTTGGAAACAGTCCACATGCCTGCCAATTAATTAATGGATAAAGATTTTTTAATATAATGGAGTATTATTCTACCACAAAGAAGGATAAACTTGAGACATTTTTAGGTAAATGAATGTACCTTGAGATTGTACTCCTAAGTGAAATAAATTATACACATATTTAAATATTGCATTGTTTCTCTGGTGTGAGAAACTGAGAAAGTCAATAAGGACCAAAGTGTATAATAGGTATTGTGAAAGAGAAAGCAGATGTTGAAATGGGAAACAAAGGAGGGTAAAGCAGGAAAGGAAGGAAGGAAGGGAGAAGAATAAAAACAGAATACAAGAATAAAATGGAAACTAAGCTTTTGTAAATAAGAATAGAGTTTGAGTGGAGGGGAGGGAATTCCAGTGATAGAAGAATAAATATATATCATGTGCAGGTGCACATTCCATATGACTAATTTTACCTTTGTGTATATCTAAAATGTACCAGTAAAATGAATAAACAATAAAAATAATATAAAGCATGTAAAAACCACAAGATACAGTTCAATAAATAATTTATACCAATAAAATGATATGTTATATAATTATAAAGTATTTAAATATTTAATTTATTGCAATAGATATAAATAAGCAGAAGATTTGTAAAACACAGCAGACTTGTGTTACACTATAAACTAACTGGATCAAACATACATTTATTTTTTGAAGAATCTATCCAACACATTGATCCAAACAATAGCAAAATGAACAGTATTCTCAAATGAACATGTTGTCATGTAAGAAGTCTCAAGAAGTTGAATAATATTGAAATCATGCAAAGAATGTTTTCTGAAAATAATAGTATAAAATGAGAAATTAAAAAGAAATGTCTCCACGGAAATTTCATAAACATGGAGGAATTCAACAACACAATCTGAAACAGCCAAAGATTGAAGGTATATATCACAAATACAATTATAAAATAATTTTAAATTAACCAATTTTAATGCAATATATAAAAATTCATGAAATGCATTTCAAAAAAATTATCAGAGACAAACCCATAGCTGTAACATACTATAATATGAAAGAAAATAATCCTCAAAGAAAAGGAAAAAGGAAAACCTTAAGAAACTTCAAAAAGAAGAGCAAAATAAACTAAACTCAAACAAGCAGAACTAAAAAAAAAACATAAATATTGGAGTGAAAATAAGTGAAACAGAAAATGAAAAAAAAACCCAATAATAACATTAAGAAAACAAAAGTTGCTTCTTGGAAAGATGAACAAATAAATAGAAAGAAAGGTAAAAGAATACAATTAACAATTCTATATCAAATATTAGGTAACTTGGTTACATGAAAAAATGATTGGCATAGCATAAACTATGAGAACTGGCTTTAGCAGAATTACCACATCTGGATATAGTTATAAAAAAAAAAAGTAAAGAGTCTGACAAGATTTACCCAATACACATGAAGTCAAGTTAGTAATCTCCAAACTTGCCACAATGAAAATTCCAGGAACAGAGATTCACTTGTGTATTCAAAGATTTATTTAATACCAGTCCTTCACAAATTCTTCCAAAATACAAAAATAAGGAAATACTTGCTCACTCATTGTCTGAGGCCCATATCACCCTGACATCAAAATTATGTAATCACATCACAAGTGCAGAAAACTGTATACATATATATCCTATATGAATACAATTATAGAAATTCTTGAATGAAAATGAACACATAACCAACCAACTCTTTAAAAATCACTAGTCAGGAAGAAATCGGGAAACAAATCCACAGTCAAATATCACATCACTACCATTAAGATGGCTATCATAAAATAATCACAGAATTTGGAGATGTGAAGAATTTGCAACTCTAGTACATTGTTAGTGGGAACATAAAATGATGCAGCCAATATTGGAAGACAGTTTGGCAGTGCTTCAGAAGTTACACACAAGGTTACCATATGATGTATTTCATAGCAATTTTACTCCTAGGTGCATCACCAAAGAATTGAAAAAATACATTCATAGCAAGGTTATTTATATAATAGCTGCCAAAGAGATATAACCCAAGTGTAAACTGATGATGCGTGGATAAACAAAATATGATGTATTGAAAATTGGAATGTTTTTAAGCCATAAAACCTCATATAAAACTGATTCATGCTATAGCATAGATAAAATTTTAAAAATATGCCAGGTTAAAGAAGGCCAATACAACTGATGACATGTTATACAATTTCACGCATATGACGTATCCATAATAGGTAAATTCATAAAGACACAAAGTATATTAACATTTGCCAGGGACAAAAGCATGGAGATTTGGAAATGACTACTAGTGAATATGGAGTTTCATTTTGAAATGATGAAAATGTTCTGGAATTTTGTTATTTTTCACAACACATTTGTATTTCATAATAATATTGCACAACTCCATGAATGTTAAAATTCACTGAAGTGTATTCTCAAATGGTGAATTTTTATCATACGCTAATTTTATATCAGCACAAAATTACAAAGCCAAAGTCCAGTAGGCCTTTGTATGTAAATTAATAAGCTGACTCTAAAATTAATATGAAAATACCACATTTCTAGAATACCTAAAACAACAAAGTTTATAGACTTTTACCACCTGACCTCAAGAACTTGTATAAAGCTTCAAACAATGTAAGCCCCAATCTTGCAGTAATCCTTCATTACTTTAACCATTCTATTAGGTAACTAGTGATACCATATTGAGATTTTAATTTAAATTTATATAATGAGTGATTATGTGGAATTCACTTTTACGTGTTCACATGTCATTGATCTCCTTTCCTTACTGTATTATTTGCTCAAAATTTCCCCTTTAATTGGGATGCTTTTCTTTCAGTTGCAAAATGTTCTTCTGCATTCTAGACCTATATTCTTTATGAAATATAGGCCTTACAAATATGATCTGCCAGGTTATTACTTTCCTTTTTCTTTTCCTGTGTCTTTTAAAAAGAAATTTTATACCATGTGAATTCCAGTTTAACAATTTTTCTTTTATAGTCTGTGTTTTCAGTATAGTGTAATATTGACACAAAAATTTATATATCTAAAACAATGAAATATAAGAAAAAAATTAGGAATAGACTTATCTATATAATAAATTAAGTTTTGATGATAATGCTAAGGAAATTTGCTGAGGAAAGGATGATCTTTGCAACAAAATTTTCTGAGAAAAATTTATACCATTGGAAAAATGAAAACAACTCATATCAAATTATACCAAAGTAACTTGAAATAGATCAGAAGCCTAAATGTGAGAGCTAAAACTACAAATCCTTTAAAAAGAAGGAAACAAACTTGGTGACTTTTAGAAAATATTTTTATTTGTTTGTTTTTTGGTTTTTGGTACCTGGGATTGAACTTGGGTGCTTGCACTTGCAAGGCAGGCCACTGAACCGCTGAGCTAAATCCCTGGCCCAAGAAAATATTTTTAAATGAAATGCAGAATCCACAATTAGCTTATCTAAAGATGTAAGGGAAATAGAGATTTTAAAATATTTGGATATATAAAGAACTATAATATGATAAAATGAGTATTTAATGTCAAAGGATCACACACATGCATCTATATCATTGGAAAATAAATATTTACTTTGAAATTCTGTTGTTCAGCTTTCTAAATTAAATCTAAGTTTTGCTTCCTATTTTTCTTTTTTACTAACATATTTAAGGCTCAAAATTTCATCAGTATTGCTTTGCTTGTGACATATGGATTATGACATGTCATCTATAATTGATTAAAGAGCAAAAGAGAAAATGTGAATATAGTTGCCTGAATACTGATAATGGTTATTTTGGGAGATTATAAGTTACTTTTTCCACTAAATTCATTTTCTCTCTTTCATGAAAAGAAATATTACTAGTTTTTCTGGTTAGCAAAATCAAGAGGTTTTGCAAAAATATACCTTAAGCTTTGTCTAACTTATAGAAAGGAAGGCAATTTATTTGTAGAAAAAGTATTTTTCTTACCTCTAATTTTCTACTTGTCTACATTTTATAGTGTATACATTTTAACAAATGGTTGTGTTATGGCTTGTATCCTGATGACCCTCAAAGCCTCATGCTCTCATAGGTGGGACTGTTCTGGGATTAATGATATCGGGATTAAGGGTGTATGGTACTAAATTTGTTCACTGATTGGAATTAGCATACATATAGGTGGCATCGCCTATAGCCTGAATGGGATAAAAAGATAGGATCATTGCTACTGCTGCTGCTTGCTGCATTCTGCCTGCCAGGTCATAAACTAATTTTCCTCTGTGATGCCCCCTTTTCCATGCCACCCAGCCTTGGAGACATTTGAGTATGGGCTGAAACCTCTACAATCTGTCGGTAGAAATAAACCTTTCTTCCTTTAACTTGTCAATGTCAGGTATATTGCCTCAGCAATGAGAAAAGTAACTAAGACAGATTTTGGTACGCAACATGTGGGCCATTCCTGTAGTGTTTACCTGGCAATGTGGTTCAGGAACCTTTGAAATTGGTTTGCAGGAGGAGATTGGAAAAGTTGGGAAATGCCAGCTAAAGAAGCAGCTCTGGAACTCTGTAGCCTGACCTTGATGGGAGGTTTTTGTCAGAGCTCAAAAGACCAGAATGCTGATAGAAATGAAGTTAGTAAAATCCAGGCTAAGGAGGTTTCAGTTACAACGAAAGATCACATTAGCTGTTGAGCTCCAAATCATGTATTTATACTTCAGCAAAAAAAATTGTCTACATTTTGCTTGTGGCCAGAGATTTTGCCTGAGACTGAGACTAAGATTGACTAATCTTGCAGAAGACATTTCATGGCAGTCTAACTTTGAGGCAATTCCATGGCTATTATTGGGTGCTTTTTGCCAGATACATACTGAGAACCAAGAGCAAAGGGCGTAGCAGAATGATTTCAAATATTATGAGTTTAGCTGAAAGAAAGCTTCAGTACAGTTATGGCCTGCAAAGATGGAACAGAGGAAAAATTAGGAGCTGAAAAGACTAGAAAAAAAAAGCCAAGTATTTTACAAGGAAACAATAGAAAAAATAACCTGGGGATGAAGCAGCAGAATTCACACTTTGCAAGCTTAAAATTGCAAAGCTGAAATATTTTGCTTTCAGAAGAGAGCCCCAGAGCACCATGTTCCAGAATGGTGGCAGCCTAGTGAATTTGTTCCTCAAGGTTGGGTTCAGAGTGCTCAGCAGCCCAGGCACTCCACACCTACAACCAAGAGAGAGGAGGAAGCACAGATATTGCTCCAGGTGATGGTAGACTTTGACATCATCCACATGATGCTAGTTTTAAATGCATGCAGAATGCAAGAGTTGTGAAATGAGGAAGACTTCCACCTAGGTTTCAAAAGGCCTGCGAAGCCAGGCAGTGTGCCCCTGAGAGAGCAGTGTGTGAAGATGGAATTTTAAAGCTAAAGGTGCACCGGAGATCCCAGGATATTGAAGAAGCCAGTAACGTGGATTTTCTGAAGAAAGCTTCAAAGAATGAGCAAAGCCAGCTCAAGAGAGATGCTGTGAGATCGACAACCAAGGATGGTACTACAGCAGTAGACTAAAGTAGCTCATTGATTGCAGTTAGCATAATTCTGTGTGGCACCACCCAAAAAGCTAATGGCCTGTATGGGATAAAAGGGAAATGCAGACTGCTCCTGATCCTTGATACTTTCCTGCTTTCTGTTTGTTCTCTGTGGTGCCCCTCTACCATGCCACCCTGCTTTGGAGACAGCCAATTATGAACTGAAATCTTTGCAGACTGCGAGGCAAAATAAACCTTTCCTTGTTTAATTTTGGGTGTTTGGTATTTTGTCTCAGCAATGAAAAAAGTAATTAAGACAATACTGAAGAACTCTAATATTTTTGGTAGGGTATTTCTACACAAGATAGGTTTCTGTGAATGTCTTAATTTATCCTTCATTTTTAAAAAGATATTTGAAAATATAGAATTATTTGTTGATAGAGTTTTTCATTTTCGAACTTAAGTATGATATTTTATTGCCTTTTGGCTTTCATGTTTTTGATGAAAAATTAGCTTTAGTTGTTATTGAAATTACTTTCTACGTAGTGATTTATTTCTCTTTTGCTGTTTTCAAGATGTATTTGTGTTCTGTCAGTTTGATTGTTATATGTCTAGATGTAGATCTCTTTAACTTTATGCTACTTGGAATTCTCTGACCTTCAAGAGGATGAGCTGACTAAAATTTTTCAATGAATTTAGGAATATTTGGGCCATTTTAATGTATCTATATTACTAAAAGCTTATTTATATATTCCATCTCTTCTTTAGGCACTTTCATCATGGTCTGTAATTGTATGTATTTGTTCGTTATCTAAATTATATAGTTTGCTGGTATAAAATTAGTCTTAGAATTCCCCATTATGTAAAATGTCTGTAGTGATGGAACGTCTTTCATTCTGAATTTAATAAGTTGAACTTCCACTGTTTATTCTCAGTCTAATTGAAAGTATTTCAATGTTCTTGATCTTCTTGAGAGTTGACTTTCAATTTTGTTAATTTTCTCAATAATTTTCCTAAATTTTATTTCATTTATAGTCACTCTAATACTTATTATTTCTTTTTATTCTTCTTGCTTTGGATTCAGAGTGTTCTTTTCCTAGATCCTAAGTTTCATCTCCCTACTAGCTAAATTTTGGAGTGTTTTCTCCCATCCTTTTGCTTTCGAAGTATATATCTAGAAATAAACTGAATAATGCAGACAACATATATTTGAATTATTTTTAATCAGTTATGCCAACTCCTTCCTCTACATTGGAATGTTGAATTCATTCATATTTCATGTAATTACAGATAACATTTTATTTGTTATTTTGCTCTTTCTAATATGAATGTCAGATCTTTTTTTGTTCCTTCATTACTGCTTTATGTTGAATATTTTTAGTGTATCAGTTTTACTTGATTTCATTTAATTATTATATTAATGCTTTCTCTAGCCAATCCAGAGCAATCTAGTTGATGTTAAATTAAATTTATTTCAGGTTTATGGAAACATATTTTTCTACTATTGTAATACAAACTGTACTTTAATACAGCCACATTTAACATGGATTTTATAATCACTACTTATGCTATTTTAAAAACTTATGGAAAGAATAAAGTAACAAACAGAATTATTTTACATTTTCTATATCTTTTTTCATTTTCCAGTGTAGTTACTAACATTCTGTATTTATTCACGTGGATTTGAGTTTCTCCTAGTGTACTTTCCTTTGAGCGTTAAAGATTTTTTTAAAAATTCCTTACACTGATAATTTCTGGAGATAAATTATTTCAGGTCTGCTATATCTTGGAATGTCATAATTTCTGCCTCATTTAGAGAATAGTCTTGTTTAATTTATATCTATTAATTTCCTGCTAGGCACTGCTTTAGCTGCAGGTTATGTCTTTGCATGTTATGTTTTATTTTTAATGTATGTCAAATTATTCATGATTTCCTTTGATTTTTTAAATTTGGCTTATTGGTTATTCAGAGTCTGGTGCTTAATTTCCACATATTTGTGTTTCCCAAATGTTTTATGATTATTTTGAATTAAATTCAATTGTGTTGGTGTACTTTCAATTCTTTTGAAACATGTTTAGTGTTTCTTCAGTATGTCTTATAGGGAGAGCCTCTAAGAAAATTATTTTGATTTTTGTTTACCTGGGAATATGTAAAATTCTTATACATCTATCAAATATGATTTTCTGTCATTTAGTGGTTGCCAATATTTTTTTAAATTTTTATTTTAGTAGTACAATTTTGCATCAAATACATTTTATAATCATCTTGGGGAGTTGATGCATGTATATAATACAAGGATTATTTTGTCATTTTTTCAGCTTTAATTGAATGTATTGGTACATTTTCGGGATACAGTACAGTTACATTCATTGTTGGGATCTTGTACCTCTACATGACAAGTCTTGATTCTCATTTTTTCCCCTTACCCCTGCCCTCCCTTCACCCCCTCCTCCCCTCCCCATCTACAAACACTTTATTTTCATCTTTTCATTATCTCACATTTTTTTCTTTTCCCTTATTACCCTTCCCCTACCCATCCCACCTTCCCTACACCTTTAGCTCCTTTCTTCTCATTTCTAAATGACAGTAATCTTATTAGGATCTTATGTTTCTTTTGTCATTTTTAATCCTCTTCTATTTCCCACCCTTCTTCCTCCTCTAGTTCTCCTGTCTTCATTTGCATTCTTGTTGATATTGTTAATCACAGTACATATTTAAGACATTTAATATTCCCATTCATTGAGACTTTTAGTACCTTGTACCTGGCATATTTTTACAATACCCATTTTCCCATACCCTCCACTTCACCCCTCTCCCTTGGTCCCCTGGACAAGAGATCAATACCCTTCTCTTAATCTATCCTTACTTTATTTTTCTTCTAGTTCATACTTTGCCATATTCAGATGCGAGATATGATAGAATATTTAAGTTCATAAGTCTGATTTATTTCACTCAGCATTATATTTTCTACATGCATTTTCCTACAAATGTTTCAAATTTATCTTTCTTTATAGGTAAGTAGTATTCATTATATATAGATGCCACAATTTCATTATTCAGTGATCTGCTGATGGGTACACAGGCTGTTTCCAAGATTTAGCTATTTTGAGTTATGCTGCTATAAACATTGGTATTCATGTACTGCTGTAGTATGATGTCTTAAGCTCTTTAGGGAAGATATATAGAAGGGGGATGGCTGGGTCATATGGAATTTATAATTCTAATTCTTTGAGAAATGTTTATACTGATTTTCATTATGGTTACACTAGTTTGCATTCCCACCAAAAATGTAAGGCATTTTTTTTTTCACCACAACCATGCCAGCACTTGTTACGCTTTGATTTCTTGATGATTGGCATTCTTTCTGGAGTACGATGGACTCAGCATTGTTTTACTTTGTATATCTTTTGTGGCCATGATTTTGAACATTCTTATATTTATTTGTCACTTGTACTTTCTCTGTGAAGCGTCTTTTCATTTCACTTGCTCAGTTCTTGGCTGGGCTTTTAATTTTACAAGGTCAAAATTTTTTGAGTTTTTTTAAAATATGCTACATATTGGGCTTCTGTCTGAGGAGTAGCTGGGAAAATGTTTTTCTGTGCTGTTGGTTCTGTCTTCACTGAATTAACTGCTATTTTTGCTGTACAAAAGCCTTTTAGTAGGATATAATCCCTTCTGCTTTTTTTTTTACTTTTAAAAATTTATTGGAAGTTATTTTCTCTAACTTCATCTTTATCTCTGAAACTCTTAGATTATAGAGTACAGAAGCTCACTAGAAATGCCCAGCACATGATAAATGAAACTACTTTTGTGTAACACAAATATATTTCTGCGTCATATTCACTCAGGCTTATGTACTGGTTTCATTTTACAATGTTGAACATGCACAAATTGGCTTCAGCTTTTTGTGATTCAACTTGCTTATATTTCTTGGCTGTCTTTTGTTATTTTTTTAAACCATTATTTCTCATGTAATTGCTATTCTATTTAGAAAGCTCTTTCCTATGCCCCTGTTCTCAAGTGTTTTATCTATTTTATTTTCCAGTAAGTTTAATATTTCTATTTTCATATTTAATGATCAATATCAATTTTAAAAAATTAGGTTCCTTTATTTTCTACTTTGTTCTGTTGATCCGTGTATTTGTTTTTGTTCCAGTACCGTACTATTCAAATAACTATTGCTTTTAAATATAGCTTGAAGTCTGGCATTGCAACACCTCCTGTTTTGCTCTTGCCCAAATTGCTTTTGCTATTCTAGGTCTATTCTGGTCTCATGTAAATTTTAGTATGGTTTTTGGTAGTTCTGTGAATATGATGTTGGCATTTTGGTCAGGACTGCATTAAATCTGCATAACAGTATGGACATAAGGCAATTTCAAAATCATTTATTCTACCTATTCAGGAGTAGGGGCATCTTTTGGTTTTCTGATGTCCTCTTCAATCTCAGTATTTCATTTTTCTTGGAGCTACTATGAATATTATTGTTTTCATAACTTCCTTCACATCGAGATAAATATTGGTATGCACAAATGCTAATGATTTTTGTATGTTGATCTTGCATCCTGCAATATAGCCGAAGTTGATTAATAATTCAAAGAGCTTTTCGGTGGAGTTCCTTGGGCTTCTATATAGAGTATCTTGTCATTTGCAAATAATGATAATTTGAGTTCCTCCTTTCCTATATATAT
>NW_022900951.1:51739776-51743044 GCF_012274545.1 Fukomys damarensis | reverse complement strand
ACATGATGGGGGAACCTTTTGTTTTTATGCCTGACTTTAGCAGAAGTGGTTTTAAATTTTCTATATTTAATACAGTACTGTTTGGTATTTGCCATTAACAGCTTTTGTCAAATTCAGATATGTCCTATACTTATTTTCTTCAGAGGTGTTGCCACAAAATGGTGTTAGATTTTGTCCAGAGATGTTTCTTCATCTGTTGATATGATCATATCATTTTGACCTTGCTTCTGTTTATGTGATGTATTACATTTGTTGATTTATGTGTGTTGAACTTTCCTTGCATTTCTGTGATGACACCGACTTTATGATGTGCTGCATTCTATTTGCTAATATCTTGCTGAGGACTTTTGAATCTATGTTTATAAGGAGCTTGACCTATACTTATCTTCTTTAGTTGGATTTTTCTGATTGATGGATCCATAAATGAATTTGGAAGTAGTCCATCCCTTTTAATTTCTTTGAAGAATCTGACAAGTATTGGTAATATAATATCTTAAAGGTTTTTAAACATTCAGCAGTGAATCTGTCAGTCCCTGTGCTTTTCTTAGTTAGCAGATTCTTTTTTATTGTGTATATTTCACTGATTATTTTGTATATTTATGTCTTCTTTGTTTAGCTTTGATACGTTGTAACAGTAAAAATCTGTCCATTTCTTCAAAAATTTCTAATCTGTTGAAATACAGTTTTGCAAAGAAGTTACTAACTGCTGAGTTTCAACATTGCCTGTTGTGTTATTTTTTTATCTATAATTACACTAATGTGAGTCTTTTTGTCTTGGTAAGTCTGGCTTATCTATTTATTTATTCTTCCAAAGAATCAAATCTTCGATTTTTTATTTTTTAGAAAATTCCCCTCTTTAATTTTGGCTTGGAACTTGTTTGTTATTATTTCTCAAGTATCTTAAAATTCCTCATGAGGTTATTTATTTGAACTTCCTCCATTTCCCTAATGTGAGCATTGATTTCAATGAATTTTCCTCTTCGTATAGCTTTCACAGTGTCCCAAAAGATTCAGTGAGCTGTAAAACTATTAACTTCCAGAAATTTTAAAATTTCTTCTATGATTTGTTGTCTAAACTATTGGTTGTTCAGAACTATGTTATTAATTTGCCAGGAATGCTTACCTTTTCTGAAATTTCTTCTGTCCTTGGTTTCTATTTTCCTTGCAAAGTGGTCTGATAGTATGCATGGACTGATTTCAATACTTTTATATTTACTTAAGTAAGCTTTGAGGATTACTACTTGATCTATTTTGGAAACAGAAATCCAGAGGATAATCAATACCTACTTTGAGAACCTGTACTCTAACAAAATGCAAAACACAGAAGAAATGGACAGATTTCTAGAAACTTATGAATTACCAAAGTTGAACAAAGAAGATAAAAACATTTTAAACATCCCAATTAAAATCAATGAAATTGAAAATGTAATTAAAAATTTACCAACAAAGAAAAGCCCAGGTCCTGATGGATTCACAGCTGAATTTTGCAAGACATTTAGAGAAGAGCTACTGCCATTACTCTTCAAACTTTTCAGTGAAATTGAAAGGGAAGCTGTACTTCCAAATTCATTCCTGGAAGCAAGTATCACTTTGATTCCAAAACCAGGGAAAGATGCAACTACAAAAGAGAACCACAGGCCAATCTCCTTAAAAAATATAGATGCAAACATCCCTAATAAGATACTAGCAAACAGAATACAGAGGATCATCAAGAAGATCATACATTCTGACCAAGTCGGATTTATTCCAGGGATGCAAAGGTGGTTCAAAATGTGTTAAGTCAATAAATGTAATACACTATATTAACAGAGTCAAGGACAAAAATCACATGATCATTGCGATAGATGCAGAAAAAGCATTCGACAAAATTCAACACCCATTCAGGATGAAAAACCTGCAAAAAATTTATATCTCAACTTAATAAAGGCTATCTATAAAAAACCAACAGCCAACATCATATTAAATGGCTAAAAACTGAAAATCTTCATGTTAAAATCAGAAACAAGACAAGGATGCCCACTATCACCACTCCTCTTCAATATAGTTCTGGAAACATTAGTCATAGCAATTAGATAAGAGAAAGAAATTAAAGTAATAAAGATAGGAAAGAAAGAAGTTAAATTGTTATTATTTACTGATGATATGATACTCTACATTGAAGACCCAAAAAAACTGTACCAAAAGACTTCTTGACTTAATTGACATTTTTAGCAGAGTAGCTGGATACAAGGTCAATACCCAAAAATCAATAGCCTTCTTGTACACCAATAACAGACTCAGTGAACAAGAAATTAGGGAAACAATTTCTTTCATAATACCATCCACAAAAAATGAAGTATCTAGGAATTAATCTAACAAAAGAAGCAAAAGACCTCTACATTGAACACTACAGCACTCTGAAAAAGGAGACACAAAAGGATTTGAGAAAATGGAAAGATATCCCCTTCTCCTGGGTAGGAAGAATCTACATAGTAAAAATGACCATTGAAATCCCAACACTACACTTCACAGAACTAGAAAAAATAATCGAAAAATTCATTTGGAACCATAAGAGACCTAGAATAGCAAAAGCCATCCTAGGCAACAGACACATGGCAGCGGGTATAACAATTCCCAATTGGAAACTATACTACAAAGCCACTGTGATAAAATCAACATGGCAGTGGCAAGGAGAGAGACCTGAGGGTCAGTGGAACAGACTGGAAAACACAAAAAGAACCCCAAATGTACTTAGCTACCTTACCTATGACAAAGGAGCTGACCGTCTCCACTGCAGGAAAGATAGCCTCTTTAATAAATGGTGTTGGAAAAACTGGATTTCAATCTGCCAAAGATTAAAACTGGACCCTTATCTTTCACTATTCACTAAATAAAATCCAAGTGGATTAAGGATCTAAACATTAAACCAGAAACACTAAACTTGCTGGAAGATAATTTAGGCAGAACTCTTAAAGACGTTGGCATAGGAAAAGACTTTATGAGCAAATCCTCAGTAGCATGGGAACTAGCACAAAGAATCAACAAGTGGGATCTATCTTATTAAAAAGCTTCTTTACTGCAAAAGAAACCATCAGTAGAACTAAGAGACAACTAAAATGTGGGAAAGTATTTACCAGTTGCTCCTCAGACAAATGACTATTATCAAGAATATATAAAGAACTCAAAACAATCAGCCCCTCCAAATATAAAGACCCAATTAAAAAATGGGCATCTGAAATGAACAGACATTTCTCAGACAAAGAAGTAAAAGCAGCAAGTAAATATATGA
>NW_022900951.1:51725801-51731816 GCF_012274545.1 Fukomys damarensis | reverse complement strand
AAATTTCTTCTGTCCTTGGTTTCTATTTTCCTTGCAAAGTGGTCTGATAGTATGCATGGACTGATTTCAATACTTTTATATTTACTTAAGTAAGCTTTGAGGATTACTACTTGATCTATTTTGGAAACAGAAATCCAGAGGATAATCAATACCTACTTTGAGAACCTGTACTCTAACAAAATGCAAAACACAGAAGAAATGGACAGATTTCTAGAAACTTATGAATTACCAAAGTTGAACAAAGAAGATAAAAACATTTTAAACATCCCAATTAAAATCAATGAAATTGAAAATGTAATTAAAAATTTACCAACAAAGAAAAGCCCAGGTCCTGATGGATTCACAGCTGAATTTTGCAAGACATTTAGAGAAGAGCTACTGCCATTACTCTTCAAACTTTTCAGTGAAATTGAAAGGGAAGCTGTACTTCCAAATTCATTCCTGGAAGCAAGTATCACTTTGATTCCAAAACCAGGGAAAGATGCAACTACAAAAGAGAACCACAGGCCAATCTCCTTAAAAAATATAGATGCAAACATCCCTAATAAGATACTAGCAAACAGAATACAGAGGATCATCAAGAAGATCATACATTCTGACCAAGTCGGATTTATTCCAGGGATGCAAAGGTGGTTCAAAATGTGTTAAGTCAATAAATGTAATACACTATATTAACAGAGTCAAGGACAAAAATCACATGATCATTGCGATAGATGCAGAAAAAGCATTCGACAAAATTCAACACCCATTCAGGATGAAAAACCTGCAAAAAATTTATATCTCAACTTAATAAAGGCTATCTATAAAAAACCAACAGCCAACATCATATTAAATGGCTAAAAACTGAAAATCTTCATGTTAAAATCAGAAACAAGACAAGGATGCCCACTATCACCACTCCTCTTCAATATAGTTCTGGAAACATTAGTCATAGCAATTAGATAAGAGAAAGAAATTAAAGTAATAAAGATAGGAAAGAAAGAAGTTAAATTGTTATTATTTACTGATGATATGATACTCTACATTGAAGACCCAAAAAAACTGTACCAAAAGACTTCTTGACTTAATTGACATTTTTAGCAGAGTAGCTGGATACAAGGTCAATACCCAAAAATCAATAGCCTTCTTGTACACCAATAACAGACTCAGTGAACAAGAAATTAGGGAAACAATTTCTTTCATAATACCATCCACAAAAAATGAAGTATCTAGGAATTAATCTAACAAAAGAAGCAAAAGACCTCTACATTGAACACTACAGCACTCTGAAAAAGGAGACACAAAAGGATTTGAGAAAATGGAAAGATATCCCCTTCTCCTGGGTAGGAAGAATCTACATAGTAAAAATGACCATTGAAATCCCAACACTACACTTCACAGAACTAGAAAAAATAATCGAAAAATTCATTTGGAACCATAAGAGACCTAGAATAGCAAAAGCCATCCTAGGCAACAGACACATGGCAGCGGGTATAACAATTCCCAATTGGAAACTATACTACAAAGCCACTGTGATAAAATCAACATGGCAGTGGCAAGGAGAGAGACCTGAGGGTCAGTGGAACAGACTGGAAAACACAAAAAGAACCCCAAATGTACTTAGCTACCTTACCTATGACAAAGGAGCTGACCGTCTCCACTGCAGGAAAGATAGCCTCTTTAATAAATGGTGTTGGAAAAACTGGATTTCAATCTGCCAAAGATTAAAACTGGACCCTTATCTTTCACTATTCACTAAATAAAATCCAAGTGGATTAAGGATCTAAACATTAAACCAGAAACACTAAACTTGCTGGAAGATAATTTAGGCAGAACTCTTAAAGACGTTGGCATAGGAAAAGACTTTATGAGCAAATCCTCAGTAGCATGGGAACTAGCACAAAGAATCAACAAGTGGGATCTATCTTATTAAAAAGCTTCTTTACTGCAAAAGAAACCATCAGTAGAACTAAGAGACAACTAAAATGTGGGAAAGTATTTACCAGTTGCTCCTCAGACAAATGACTATTATCAAGAATATATAAAGAACTCAAAACAATCAGCCCCTCCAAATATAAAGACCCAATTAAAAAATGGGCATCTGAAATGAACAGACATTTCTCAGACAAAGAAGTAAAAGCAGCAAGTAAATATATGACAAAATGTTCCACACCACTGGTCATTTGAGAGATTCAGATGAAAACAACACTGAGATTCCACCTCACCTCACAAAGAATGACTGCTATGAAGAACTCAATCAATAACAAATATTGGTGGGGTTGGGGGGAGAAAGGAACCCTTCTCCATTGTTGGTGGGAGTGCAGACTGGTGCAACCACTATGGAAATAAATATGGAGATAACTCCAAGAGCTGGGACTAGAGGTTCCATTAGACCCAGCCATCCCTCTGCTGGGTATCTTTCCAAAAGAATTAAAAGAATCATACCACAGTGATATATTCACACCAATGTTTATAGCAGCACAGTTTGTAATAGCTAAAACTTGGAAACAGCCCATTTGCCCATCAGTTGGAAACTGGTTAAAGAAGATGTATTTTTTCTATAAAATTGAATACTACTCAGCCATAAAGAATGAGAAATTAGATTCATTCATAGGAAAATGGATACATATTGAGGATATACTCCTCAGTGAAATAAATAAGTCACACATGTGTAAATACCAAATAGTTTCTCTGGTGTGAAAAACTATAATAGTAGATAAGATCCTAATGATATAATTGACCATGTGATATAGGAAGAAAAGGACTAAAGGTATAGGGAAAGTGGGAAGGGTAGGGGAAATGTAGTAAGGGAAAAGAAAAAAATATGAGAAAATGAAAAAATCAAAATAAAGTGTTTGTAAATGGGGAGGCCAGGAGGGGTTGAAGGGAGGGCAGGGACAAGGGGAAAAAATGAGAAGCAAGACCTGTCATGTAAAGGTACAAGATCCCAATAATGAACATAATTGTACTGTATACCTATAATGTACCAATAAACTCAATAAAAGAAAGAAAATGAACAATGTGCTACCAAAATTAATCACATTTTGTTGTAGAGGGTTGGAAAACTCTGTGAATATCTATTAAGTCCATATTTTCAAGGGTGTGATTCAGCTCTGGCAATTCTGGTTTTTGTTTGTTTGTTTATCTATCTCTTTTCAAAAGTGGGCTTTTAAAATCCCTAGTATGGTTTCGTTTGTGTTTATTTGATCTTTTATGTTCAGCAATTGTTTTGTTTTATGAAGATAGATGCTCCAGTATTCAAGGCATATATATTTATCAATGTTATGTCTTCTGGTTTAATTGTCCCCTCAAGTAGCATGTAGTGAACGTCGTGGTCTCTTCTAACCAATTTTAGCTTGAATTTTACCATTTCTGATATTAGATTTGCTATTTGTGATGGTTTTTTGGCCACTGGTGCATAAAATAATGTTTTTTCAGCTTTAATTTAATTTATTTTGTTACTGCATATATGCAGTACATAATGATTACATTCACTGTAGGGTATTTGTATATGTATATAACACAATTCAATTTCCTTCTTTTCCTCCCTTCCTCCACTCTTTTTTTATTTTTGCACCATCAGATTCATTTGTTTATTTTATAAGACAACACAAAGTTAATTATCATATATATATGTATATATATATATGTATATATATGTATATATATACATATATATATATACATATATATATGTATATATATATATAAAAAATAAAATACAATTTTGATATATTTTCTGAACCAGTTGATAGCAATAACTAAGTCCCCTTGGCTGAAGTATCGCAATCATCAATGACAATTCTCAAGCACAAAGTTGGTAAAGACAAGTTTATCCTAGTATTTATCTATAATACATATCTACTCAACAAAGCTATTTTACCACCTTTCAAAATAGAAGAATATTTAACCATATCAAGATATAGTTAACTATCTATATCTATTTGTAGGGATAAGTGGTGTGGCTATGTAAGTATGAAGAACAAAGAAATAGGTTATGAGAATTTGAACAGTGCTATACAGAAGGAAAATGGTATTATTTATGTAAAAAGTCCTATTTAGTAAAGAAAAATTAGTGTTTTTTCACTAAAATGGAGTACTACTCAGCCATAAAGAATGAGAAACTAAAGACACATATAGCTAAATGGATGCACGTTGATCCTATATCTTTAAGTGAAATAATAGGACACATATGTGTAAATATCAAATAGTTTGTCTAGCATGAGAAAATGAAAGTGTAAATAAGGACTAAAAGGTGTAATAGATAATGTGAAATAGGAAGAAAAGGTGCAAAGAGGAAGGGGAATTGGGACAGGCATGGGAAAAGAAAGAAGGGAATGGAATTAATATGAGAAATATGAAAAAGGGAAACAAAATCTTAGTATATAGGGAGGGTTAGAGGGGTTGAAGGGAGGGCAGGGGAAATGGGGAAAAATCAGAAACAAGATGGATTATGTAAAGGTGCAAATTTCCAAAGATGAATGTCATTATATTTTATACCTTAAATGTACCAATAAAATTATTTTAGAAAGAAAATAATAACAGAAAAAAAAACTATGATAGGAATTATTAAAATGAATGGAGATTAAACTAGAGGAAAAGAGAAAAAGAAGAAGTACTCTGCAAACAGTTTGAGAGATAACTAGAATAGAGATAGAGAAATATGGAGGATCAATTCAAACAAAACAAAGTTATATTTTAAAAAGGGTGAATAATAAAATGGGTGATACAAGTCTGAACTCTCCACAAATAGTAAATAATAATAATTATATTATACAATTATAATAATTATGTTATTATTATACCAATGGAAGACAGAAGAAAAAAGGCCTTAAATGAAGGGAGAAGAGAAAAAACACAAAAGAAAACAAAAACAAATTCCTATATATTTCCAGAAGGATGTTTGCTTCCTAAGTCTGCAGTCTTTAATTTTACACATCACATTCCTCTTTGTTCTTCTTTATAGTTTGTAGGACTGTGTGGAGATTTCTCAATTCACTGGGTCACCTGTCTGTATACCACTGTTTGAGACAACTGTCTAAGCTGTCAAACTAGCCCAGGAAAGCTGTGAAGTGTTGAATTTTGAGGCCTCTGTTATGGATTTTTACTGGTTGTTGGCTAATACTGGGTACCTGATGAATGTTCCAGTGTCCATGGGATCAACTCCAGACACCAGGTGTTAGCTCTTGGCACCCAGAGGATATAGAAGTGTACCCAGGACTGGTGTAGCGAAATTCTAGGTGATTTCCCATGACCTTCATGAAAACTAGGCAAAAAAGGCAAACCCTCAACCTTTGCTGCTAAGCAGGCCAGGACTGGACTATTGTAATGGGCAGGGACTGTACCTGGGACTCTGGCAAAATAAAAGTGGGAGCAGTGTGTCTGGTGCTGAACAGATGCTGTCACAGTCCAAGTGTACCAGGTGTGACTCTTGAGTGATTGCAGACCCATGCTACCCACAACTCTTGCTGTGTATCAGACAATGCCTCTGGCAGTTCTGAGATTTGAGCAGATCATTGAGAGCTGTGTGTAGATTCAGATAAGCCCACAGTCCCAAGTTGAGACTCAAATAGCAGCAGTATTACCTTTGTGTGCCAGATAAAAATTCCAATTGTCATGGGATAAACTTCAGGCTCCCAGCATGCCCAGAGTCCAGTAATGAAGACTCTTGACTCAATCAGTGATTGCTTATTTATCCTCTCTGAGTCTGATCATACAGGTAGGGAGGGGGCATCTCACTCCACTGATCATTCACCCCTGGTTTGTACTGGTGAAAATGCTGCAGCCTCCTCACCGTTTTTAGAGGAATGGGCTTATATATCC
This sequence comes from Fukomys damarensis, assembly GCF_012274545.1. Lineage (NCBI taxonomy): Eukaryota > Metazoa > Chordata > Mammalia > Rodentia > Bathyergidae > Fukomys > Fukomys damarensis. The sequence goes on along the minus strand of NW_022900951.1, from coordinate 51,726,014 downwards.
CTAAGTTCATCTTGTGAGGCTAGACTCTGCCACACTTCTAATCCTGCCAGCTATCTGGAAAGTTCTCAAAATGGCAGTTTGCCTGGTGTGCGAAGTCAGAGGCCCTACAGGCCAGCCCTGTCAGTCCACTTTCCTTTTGTATAACTCCTATGCTTATATTTTATTCAACTACAAGGCTCTTCCTTCAAACTTTTTTTTTTTTTTTTTTTTTTG
>NW_022900951.1:51696839-51725640 GCF_012274545.1 Fukomys damarensis | reverse complement strand
TTTTTTTTTTTTTTTTGTACTGGAGCTCGAACTCAGGCCCTTGCTGCTTGCGAGACAGGAGCCGGAACTGCTGAACTAAATCTCCACTCTCAAACTGATTTTTCTATCAGGGTATTTGTCCCTTTCCTTCTGCCAATTATCTGTGTTTTTAGTTGATCATCTTTGAGTCTCTCAGATGTTACCCCTCCATTCAGCCATGTTGGATCACCTCTGCCAGTATTTTTCTTTCAGCACATTGATCATTTCATTCTACCTACTTTTGGCCTTCATTGTTAATGATGGAAAATCCGTTTTAAACACTTTGAGAATTCGTGTGTGTGTGTGTGTGTGTGTGTGTGTGTGTGTTTGTGTGTGTGTGTGTGTGTGTTACTAGCTCTCTGTTGCTGCTTTCAAGATCTTGTTTTTGGTAATTTTAGTATTATATATGTTGGTTTCATTTTCTCTGAGTTTATTTACTTAGCATTTGTTAAACTTCTTTTATGAGTAGAATACTACTTTTTTAAATTAATTTGGGAAGTTTGTGACCACTATGTATTTAAATATTCTCTCTGAATCTTTCTAGCTTCTTCTTCTGGTGTACTAATTATTTTAAAAATGTTATTTTGGGGCCAAGGATTTTAGCTCAGTGGCACCCAACCCTACCTGCAAGCTCAAGGTCCTGAGTTCAATTCCTGGCACCAAAAACAAACAAACAAATAAAAAAGTGCTATTTGGATTATTTAAACTTTTTTTTTAAAGTTTAGAACTCTAAGAAAGTTGATTTGCATACTTTTTTCAGTGATCTCATTTTATTTATTGAAGTAAAGATATTCAGATATCCTCTCTACAAATGCAAAGATTCCATGATGATCTTGTCTCTTCCAATCTATTTTTGTGTTACTTTGTAAAATGTTCATATAGAATATTGACTTTAGTACAACACCAAGTAATCCAGTGTTCCATATAATATGTCTTATTAACTATTATATAGAAATTATGTTTAAACAATTATATTCAACCCATCACTTTTTTAACATTTATTAATTTTATTCATACATTTAATGTATACAATATAATGACATTCTCTGTTAGCTATTTGTATCATTATATAAACAATCTGGGTTCTTAATTTTTCCCCATTCCCCTGCCCTCCCTTCATCCCCTCCCTCCTGCCCAATCTACAAAGAATTTATTTCCATTATTTTTTTATTTTCTCATATTGATTCCATTTCCTTCTTTCCTTTCCACTGCCCTTTCCATTTTCCCTTCCTCTTTGACCCTTTTCTTCCTATTTCACATTTTCTATTATAACTTTAAGTCCTTACTTACACTTTCAGTTTTTCACACTAGAGAAAACATTCAGAATTTACACATGTGTGTCCTATTTATATCACTTAACAGTATCTCCTCAATGTGCATCCATTTAGCTATGAATGTCTCTAATTTATCATTTTTAATGGCTGACATGTATTCCATTGTATTTAAAAACACATTTTCTTTATCCAGTCTCCATTTGGTGGGTAAATGGGCTGCTTTCAAGTTTTAGCTAGTAAAAATTGTGCTGCTATGAACTTGGGTATACATATATCACTATGGTGTGATTCTTTAAATTCTTTAGGGAAGATACCCAGCTAGGGTATAGCTGTATCAAATGGGACTTCCGATCCTAGTTCTTTGAGGTATCTCCATTCTGCTTTCCATGGTTCAACCAATCTATACTCCCACCAGCAGGGGAGAATGTTCCTCTTTCAGCAAAGCCCTGTCAGCATTTGTTATTGATTGATTTCTTGATAGCAGCCATTCTCCTTGGGGTGAGGTGGAATCTCAGCATTGTTCTCATTTGCATTTCTTGAATGACCATTGATGTTGAACATTTTTTCACATATTTATTTGCTATTTCTACTTCTTTGCCTGAGAAATATCTATTCATTTCAGATGCCCATTTTTGAACTGGGTCTTTAAATTTGGGAGGTCTGATTTTTTAATTTTTTTTTATATATTCTAAATAGTAGACCTTTGTCTGAGGAACAGCTGGTGAAAATTTTTTCCCACATTGTGGGTTGTCTTTTCACACTGTTGGTGGTTTTCCTTGGTGTGCAGAAGCTTTTTAATAAGAAAAGATCCCACTTGTTGATTGTTTTGCTAGCTCATGGACAAGTGAGGTTTTATTAATAAAATATTTTTCTACGCCAGTGTCTTCAAGAGATCTACCTAAACTCTCTTCCAGCTGACTTAGAGTTTCTGTTTTAGTATTTAAATCTTTAATCCATTTTTATATTAATTTAGTGCATGGTGAGATATATAGGTGTAGTTTTAATCTTTGGCACGTTGAAACCAGTTTTTACAGCACTATTTATTAGGGGGTATATCCTTTCTCCAGTGAAGGTGTTTGACTCCTTTGTCAAAGATGAGGTGGCTGAGCATGTCTGGAGTTGTTTCTGCATCTTCTAATCTATTCCACTGGTCTATTTCATTGCCAGTACCATGCTGTTTTTATCACAGTAGCTTTCTAGTATAGTTTCAAATTGGGGATTGTGATAACTTCTTTTTATCGCCTAAAATTGCTTTGGCTATTCTAGGTACCATCTGTTTCCAAATGAATTTTTGGAGTGTTTTCTCAAGGTCTGTGAAGTATGCTGCTGGAATTTCCATTGGGTTTCCACTGATCAGTACAGTAGCTGGGTACAAGGTTAACACACACACACAAAAAAAAAATGAATAGCTTTTCTCTACATGGAAAGCAGAACACTTTAAGAGAGATGGGGCAATCAATTCCTTTCACAATAGCATCCAAAAAATTGAAATACTTAGCAATCAGTCTAACAAAAGAAATCAAAGATCTCTACTCTGAAAACTACAGCACTCTGAAAAAAGAGATTGATGAGGATATTAGAAAATGGAAAGACATCCCTTGTTCCTGGGTAAGAAGAATCAACACAGTGAAAATGACCATACTTTCAACCTATTACTTTAAAACTGCTAAGATAGCCCTTCAATGATTATCAAAGCACTTTTGTAAAATATCAATTTCTTACAGTGTCTTTCAACAAATTGAAAAAAATATGAGGTTTGTTCATTTTTTTATATACAAGGAATAAAACATCTTGAGTGGAAAAAATAGGAGCAAAAGATGTCTTATTCCTACTTTTAACTGTGACAATTCAAACTTTTAGTTTTATGCTAATTTAGATTCTTATTCATGGAAAATATTTTGTATAGTTGTAATCATAGGAAATATTCAGTTTTATATGTTTCAAGCACTGAATTTTGAAAGAATCTTATGTGTTTCCTGCACACTTTTTTATTATAAGTTTAATGAATTACTGACTATAAGTTTATTTTATCCAGGATGTCTAATTTATTGTACCAATTACTGGGAATTATTTTAAATAGCAACATAATGAGCAACTTCATGCACATAATTTTGTTCTTTATTGGCTGACTTTTCTTTGCATGAATTAGTAGAACTTCTGCTACTAGATGAAAATGAAAGTACACTTTATTTACTTAAACAATTGTTGCCTAATTATTTTCCAAGAAAAAGCAATACCAAGTTAAAGGGAATATTTATATGAATGAATCTATCAATTTCAAACCAATGTAGTTATGTACTACAATGTTTGACCTAATTTAATACCGGTGTAGGATAATGCAAAAGTTGTCATTTCAATATCTGAATACTATGGACATTATACATGTGTATAAATTTATACCTAGTTGTAGTTTCTTCTTTTAAGAATATCTTGTTTATAAACACGAACTTAATGTATTTTACAAAGAAATTTTGTTATTTTTGTCTGAAAATATATTTATTTAATTTTTAGATGTACATTTCATTGTGTAAAGCACTTTATAAGACAGCTTTTTTCTTTCAGAACATTAATATATTTTCATTGTCTTTTTACTTACATTATTCCTGAGAAGAAATCTCATAATGTTCTTATCTTTTGTCTTAGTTATTTTCTCATTGTGGTGACCCAATATTTGACACCCACAACTTAAAGGAGGAAATATTTATTTTGGCTTATGTTTTTAGTCTATAGTCAGCTGCCTTCAAGACACAAAGGGCATATAGATCTGTAAAACTATCATTCATTAATTAAACACTTAAGATCTGCTATGTGCATGGAATTGTGTTGAGTATAAAAGAGCATTGATAACAAGCATTTATTAGACAGTAATAAATAGTTCCACAGATAAGCACAATTTAAAATTCCCTAATTGTTTCAAAGGAAACAAATATACTACTTGTAGATAACATAACTCTGTAGGAAGAGGTAGTGGTGGCAGTGGAGATTTGAGGACAGAAGCTAAAATCTTGATACCCATCTATGATCTAAAGCTTCTATTACAGCCAGCCTCCCTCACATTTTTCTTCTCTCTTTGTCAAAAGCTGTAAGGTCTTTCAACCTGTTTGGGCTATATATCCTGTATTAAAGGTGCCCAATAGAGCCTATTTACTCTTCTTGAGTTTTTGCCAAAAATATACTTTGTACAGCTTAAGACTCACAAATAATATCCTGAACACTACTTAGCCTAAAATTCTCACAACTGAAGCACATGTAGCATGGTTATTATTTCAGCTAACATCTAGGTTCTTACAAAACATTCTGCTTTAGATATGGAACCATCCTGAGTTCCAACTGTCAATTCATTTTCTTATTCCTGTTAAGTGACGTCAGGGCTCTTGTTTTGGCATAATTCATTGCTTCCTTTTATTCCAGGAAAGACTCACTCAACAGAAACCTAGAGAAGCTTAGTCTGCACTGTATTGCTCCTTTCAAACCATTTTAGGAGTTACCACTACTCTTGAAGATGTTTCTTCTTTCAAATTTCCCATGTGCCCTGTGCATACACATAGCAGTGCCAACACTGTATTAAAAATGATTTTCCTTCCTTTTTTCTTTGATATTATGCATAACAAATATATAAAAACAAAAAATTTAAAGTTGTCTGTGTACTTATAGGTTTTCCCTGTAGACTGTGAGTGAGGGCAAAGACTTGATTTAGTTTTGTTTCCAAGATTCTTAGAGCGGTGCTTGGTGAATGAAGTAGGAACAAAATTAAATGCCCAGCTAGTTATGGCTGATACTGTTGTTCTCTATAGTTTAAAAATATTTGTGCCTTTTGACAAAGTAATTTTATTCGTATACACAAATAGATTTAAGCAGAAGAATTTTTGTTGCAATATTATTTTTATTGCAAAAAATTTTAACTAATAGAGGAATGGTTAAATTCATGGGTACTATAAATCTATTGAAATTATAATTTTGAAAACTGTCAGTATGAGAAGTTACTCGACGTATATTAGTTGTATAAACCCATTAGAAAAAATTCAATATGCTGTATGATCTTGAGTTTTTAACACACACACAAACACACACACACACACACACATATCGACAAAAGAAAAAACTGTCATTTTAACAGTGTAATCTAACCTAGAAAGCAAGCCAATTAGAGCAGTGCTGATCTTTCCTTGGGTCAAAGGTGTGGTACAGCAGCAGGTTGAGTTAAGTACCTAAGGATGGAACCCTAGGGTAGGGATCATTCATGGAAATGAAGAGATTCATTCATGGGACACAAAAGTGATATGAACTAAAGTATTTCCCTGAGGAGAAACTATGGCATATGTAGCAAGGGTGGGATGAGGAGAAATGTCAAAGTTTGAACTTGGTATTATGAAACTAGTACTGCACTGGATTAAATCTTGGAAGATCTGAGTTGCAGCACAGATTTTGTGTGATTTGGGGTGAATCTTTCTTCTTGCTCTCCACTACAACATTCTATCCAGGTTTCAATTCTCTGTATTTGTGGTGAGGGTGTTCAAGTAGAAGTTTTATCAATGATACCTCCATCTTTGATATTTGAAGTACTCTAGAATTACAAAGGCATGCATGAATCTTTGCCCTAGGACATTTCAGCCTTGTAGATGGAAACTGCCACATTTTAGTCAATAACAAAGAGAGAAACATATCAAACAGTTTATGGGCTTCTCTGAAACTAAAAATGCAAGAAAGAAGTTCACTCTGCTGTACTTAGCTTCAGGCAATTAAGGGCAGATTGTAGATGGGAAACAGGAGAGACACTTAGGAAAGCAGAGCCAATGAGAATAAGAGGAAACTGGTAAAAAAAAATGCCGGACTTTAGTGTGTAGAAGTGTTTACTCTCTGAAGACTTTTTGCCTCTATCAACAGCAGGTACTTGAGGTTTTTGTGTGAAGACAGAATGAGGAAATCCAAGGGACATCAGTAGTGAGGATCAGCACCTAACCTAGCATTAAAAATCATAATGAAGAGCCAAGACAAAAAGAATGGACATGCCAAATAGTTCAGTTGAAATAGCAACCAGGAGAAGTGGAAGAAAAACTAGAGGAACCCTAGGAGTAGTCCAACAAGTCAGCTCCTGGAATAGATGCCAAATAGTGCACAAATCAGGCTCCTAGGAAGTTTGAGGAGAATGAAGCCAAAGCTTCTCTATATGGGGAGATCTGTGATGTCTCTGCTGACCCGAGCCTCTAGTTGGAAGGTATACTGTGTACATACTGTAAAGACAACAATCAAGGGGCCCAGGTGTTGATGGGACACAAGGTGAAATCATTGAACCCAAAGATGCAAAGAAGTCTGTGACTTGTGCAGTGAGAAATGGGGAGCCTGAGCCAGAGACACCAATAGTCAGTGGAAAGAAGACCTCCAAAGGAAGCTAGGCATATAAGAGATTTGTGTGAGTGACCCGGTCAAAGGCTGAGACCTCTGAAGACTTTAGGAGAGAAAGAAAGAAAATTGTCTGGGGAAGGTAAACACACTGCTAATGCAGACACTGAACATGCTGAGTACACCAGAGGAGAAGCTCAGTTTAAGAAGTATGTCGAATTGCTCAAAGAACACTGAATCTTGAAGAAACACAGGAAATTTCTGCAGAAAAGCTGAACCAGTTGGTGTAGGGGTAAAGCTATCTCTGAAGTGAATACAAGGTCTTTGTGACCTCAGTAAGCTCCAGAGTTTTGCTGCAAGTAGCATCAGCACAGTGACTCCCTCAAGAAGGAAGGTATGCCATGGGCGCAAGAGAAAAAGTGTGAGGAAGTGATTTTACACTTCCAGAAGATGCTGAATGAGATGCAGATGTGCACGGAATAGTAAAATGACTGCTACTCCAAGCTTTGCCAAGAGAGCAAGGAGCTACTGTTAGGCTCAAGAAGTTGACTGAATAGTACAAGTTGTGAGAAAAGCATGTCAACAGTGTCTTCAAAAGCAAGTTCATGCATTGATGTCTGAAAGACATCAAGCGCCAGGTGGCCCAATAGATGCTGAAGAAAGCGTAGGGCAAGACACACAGTAAGATAAACACTTTCTCCAAAAAGATAATATAATCCCAAAGAATCTGTGAGCAAATAAAGCAGCAGGAGGCTCACCTGAAGCAGCAATTTAAACTAAAGACAGAGATGGAACCGATAGTAAAATCAAGAAGCTAGAGAAAGAAACCATCATATACCAGTCCTAGTAGAAGAACAATAAGGCACTTTTTGACACAGCTGAGCAGAAAACAATTGAGGACAAAGAGTCTGGGAGCCTGAAAGTGAAAAGTCAATTGCCAGAGTTCTACAATGAGCTGCAGACAAAACACAATGACCTTAACAAGAGTGTACAGAAGTAAGTAAGTGCTGGTGGTGTGGCCTCCTTCACTAATAGCAGTTTTATGCAGAGACCAGAGGCTGTTATTGACTTCAAGGAGCATGATAGAGTAATAGGGCCAGCTCCCAAAAGTCCACATGCCCAAGTGTACCAAGGACAAAACAGAGTGCCAGGTTCTCCTCTTTGCAGTCACATACAGTCTTATACATGCAGGATGCTAAGAAGACAGTAAAAAGCCCCACCAGGTTTGCCCTGCAGTGTGTGAGCAGCCCACATCTGAGATCTAGGTGTTCTGAATCACTTAGCATCTGACCTTTTGCAATTTTGGATTGTGTGGGTCAGTTTACATAAAAATAGAATATGTACAAGGCCTCATACCTTCATATCTGCATGTATATATTGGGGTTGTGTTGGGGAAAGGTATATGTACAGATGAAATCAGTGGCTCCCCTGTAAGATGAAGAGTTTTAATGAGGTCATATTAATTGTAGCTGCTGTCACAGTGAACTGGTAAGGCAAGTGACTTGCTCATTGGATCCTTCTCTTTCTGGTCAATCAGAACTCATGACAAATATACACACAGATCTGGACTGCTTTTTTGTTTTGAGCAAGGTATGGGCAACTTGGAATCTTCTAGCTCCTCTCTTGAACTAGAAAACATTTCCCAAATAGACCCTTGGCAGGAAACTCAGAGCTGGTGATTGAACTGCTTTTCTGCTTAGGAAAAGGGGCCTGGAGAATGTTACTGTGGAGGATGATGTGTTGGTTGGAGCCCCTACGGCATTGTCTTTCCCTGACCTCTGCTAGTTCCAAGAGGAAGCTAGTGATGCTTCTCTGTTATTCAGAAGTCTCTGTAATCTGAACAAAAGATTGGTGAGTGATCACTCAAAGGAATAAAAGACTTATCTTTGTTACTCTGGCTGAGTCTGGACACTAATTTTCTTCCTGCAATCCTGAACGCCCTCTTGACAACTCTAAAGGGAGATTCATACTGTTAGTGAACAACTCAATAACTCCAGAAGATTCCCAAATCATCCTAATGTAAGTATTATCTGGATTCTTCTCAATCTTTCAACATTAGTAACCCTCAATTTTTTCACTCACATTAGTTGTTAGCTTTTTCCAGGTCAGAACTCACAGCAGTTTAATGATGACCACTCTATCACTTGATTAAAAATCAGAAAATCAGTGTTGTGATAATGGTTCTCTCACTCTAAGACATAGAATTGCGGAAACTCTGTCCAGTACACCTATTATGTGTCAGAAACTGATGCATATTCTTTCCATTTGTGCTTTATAATAAAATGATCATAAAAATCTCTGAGAAAAGTTTTATTTGTTCTTTTACTTAGAGATGAGAAAGTTGATTGACATCCAGATAAAGGAGAGCTCTTAGCTCTGGATATTCTTTAGCAGAGCAAAACTCTTTCCAGTAGAAAATCTTTCTGCTCTTCTAAAGAAAGAAAGAAAGATTTGGTAGATTTCTTTAGTACATATGTGCAGTAGAAGGTTTATATTCCCTGTGGGTATTGATACATGTGCATAAAATGACTTTATTTCTTTTTTTCATGCCCTTCCTTCTCTCATCTCTTTCTCTTTACTCCCATCCCATTAAAGAAACATCCATCTCCCTACTTCCTATTATCTATAGTTCATTGTGCTCTTAAAATAGAACAAATGAATAGGGAGACACTTAAGCCATAGATGCAGGAAAAGACTATCTGAATAGAACTCTAATGCCACAGGAAATATCAACAATCAACTAATTGGATCATATCAAAATGAAAAGTTCCTACACAACAAAGGAATGGGAGAAAAATTTTGATACCTACTGTTCTGGTAGAGGACTAATATCTAGATTATGTAAATAACTAAAAAAGAAATTAATACCCCCAAACAGAGAGGAAGGCAAGAGGGCTAGCCTAGCCCAGCTACCTGTGAGGGTATTTGGATGAGTGACCAAGGCACTGCTTTGATTAGATAGAAACTGGGCAGCCTGAAAGAATTGAGAAACCCAACTTTCTCTGAACTTACAAAAGAAAAACAAGGTAGGAAGGATTCAAGGAGAGTGTTGGTTGTGGTGCTTTTAATAAAAGCCAGGTTAGGGTAAAAATGTGGACACCAAAACAGGTAGAGAAGGAGGTTCCATAGCAGAGGAAGCCCCCTTTTGTGTACTGAGGGGGAAAAACAAGGACAGGTGGAGGATGTGGCAGAGAATATGGGCATAGATGGAAAAGATGCTCTTAGATAAAGATGTTCTTAGAAAAGTTAAATAAAGAGGAATTCAGTTTTTTAGGAAATGGTTAAAAACTTGAGGTGTGCTTTTTTAGTCTGCAGGGTTTTATAGTAAGGAAGCTGCAACATATAAAGGGGTATACTATATGCGGCCCCAAAGACAGAGAGGTAGGAACTACTGAAAGAGGTAGATTTTAACTCAAAAGAATGAAGACATTCTGACCATTGGAGTTGTCTAAACATAGAAAGGACTTAAATGATAGTGAGACAGTTACTAGTAGTAAAATCTGGAAGCCAGTGGACATGAGGAAGATATGCTTAAAAGGAGACTGTGAGCTACAAAGGTCTGGATGTGAACAGGCTGGGATTACCTGAGAGCTCTGAGATTAATACAGCATGTAATTCTACTAGAAAAGCAGATTATGCACAAAATGTAGAGTTACATTATGTCTTCTGCCTATACTGATTTTTGTTTTCTTTTCTATTTCTTAAAAAAAAATTTCTTATCCATGTGTCTCCTACAGAGACAGCAGAAAAACATTTGTTGTTTTATTTCTTCATATTCCTCCTGAAAGTATTCTCCGAAGCTCACAGATTCACTACGGGGAATCTTAACTCTAAGAGAAATGTCTCAGGAAATTCCAAAATAGTAGATAAAATGGAAAGAGTTTCACAAATGTAACCACAAGAGGTGCTCTGTGAGTGATGATACCCTCCTCCTGTAACCTAAGGGAGAAGGTAGTTGACTATGAGCCAATCTTAATTGTCTTGTAGTTACTTGCAAGAGAACTGGGTTTACATCTGATCTTTCAGGAAACACCAGGAACAAAAAGGGCCTTTTATAATTTTGTATATCCTGCTGCTGGTGGCTCTGAAAAAAGACTTAGAGGCCGACCTTATTGGTAAGTGGAAGGTACTGTACCAAATACTTGTAAAATTCAGGGAAGTTTATCTTCCCTCCTTCCAGTCCATGTTCTCTGGCTCTGCTAAGCAGGCAACGTGTAGGAGCCTTTTGTAACAAAGTGAACCTTAAGTGAAAAAAATCAAGTGGGTTTAGCAACCTTTTTTCCCTCAAGGCAATGAGTAGTCACAGCAGAAATTGGATGGTCACCATGACAACACTCTGAGAACCTAAAATCTGCAGTGGGGGTACGTGTAAGGTTATCACCAGGCCCCAACAATAGCAAATGGGAAGGAGGGACACTGGGAAATTAATGTGTTTTTCAGCTAGAAAAGAGGTTGCCCAGGGCAGCAAACTGCAAGTGGGACTCAGTGCCCCCATCTTGAATCTGGTGCCTGTGTTGCATAAAAGCCATAAATAACACTTATTACATGCAGAGCATAAACATTGCATTGTATGAATTGAGCCCTTTCCAAGGAACATAAGGTACCCCTTCAATTAACCCCTCTGTCTCCATAGGGTTCCCAACAATAGGTGTGGTAGTGATAACAGGCCTAAAGCCCATTTTTTCTGCCTCTAGGGAAGATTGATATCAAGACAAGAGCGATCTGACTCCAGCTATCATCTCCTCACCCTTCTCACTAACAGAGACAGAAACAGGCCACAGGTCATTTGAAGGGACATAGCTGCTTTGTTAACCAGTCCCTTCCAGGAATACCTGAATTTTCAGGAATATTAGCCAATCAATGATCATTAATTTAAAAAGAAATGCTACATAGAGATGTGAAAATTAAGCCAGAGGTGAAGAATATTGCTAAAATATACCCGTACAAGCCTTCTAACACAAATAAATTACTCCTATCTTATTAATTATGTTGTATCTTGAGAAGTGCAAACTTCTTAGTTTCTGGTTCCTACCCACCATTCTGTCTTTATTCTCATTCCTCTTTTCTCCCTAAAATGGAGACTACAACCTCATAGAACTACTCATGAGTTTTGTTACTTACTTTGCTCTTGCATTCCTTGTTTAAATTGTTCCTTCTTTGAGTCACATCTTTCTCCTCTTTCCTGCATGATGACTCGTTATTCATACTCTGAGATCTGTTTCAATTTGTTAATCCTCTTTGAAACTTTCATTGAACTCCAATATTGGTTTGTTTCTTTTTTATTCCCCTTTTCTGTTTCAATGGCATTGGCTTGCCCTGGGCCTGGATTTAAGAGTGTTTGTTGTACCTATTGAAGAAAGTAAAGCTAATAAGCCAATGTAGGAATTGAACATCTGCCACTGTCCTTACTTAGCCAAACCAAATTCTAAACACCAAATTATTTCATTATTGACTTTGGAAGATGCTGTAGTTGAAGTTAATTATTTATTTTTGCACTACATTTTCTCCCATTTAGCAGTGATCTAGGTCTCTGGAAAGTAGAATGTATGGATGATAAATATTCTTTATATCAATAAATGCAACATAATTTAATAGAAAGTATTCTAGGCACCTAAGGTAGATGGACATTAATAGGCAGTCAGACAGGGATGGGCTCTCAATGAGTCAGTGCAAATGATGAGAACACATCAAAACTGTGGCTGGTGGCACATCCATTGAAGACCAGGCCTCAAGATAAAGATGAGATGACCGAGCGCTCATGCCTCCCAGAGGGATGTACCCTGACATAAGGTTGTACTATGATTGGTGTCACCTGGCCCAGGAAAGTCCAGACAGACATCAGTCACCCAGGTGGGTGAACAGAATATCTGGACCTAGTCACCAAGGTAAGTGACCACAGCATCTGGACCCATCCCTTCCCCCCAAATACCTTTGTTCCTTCCATGTACCCTTTCTGCATGACCTACTTCCCTATTTGATTAATATTAGCTAAGAAGCTATACTTCTTATCCTATAGGTTTGTTATAGTTTGACCCATTTAACTTTGCTGTATAAATTACCCCTGACAAAGGGCCTAGGCGGCAACTCAGTTGGGCAACCCCTCCTGCAGCTGTCTCTAAATAAACTTTTCCTACTCTTAACTTCCATTTTTCTTTGGAATTGATTCTTCAATTTCAGGCAGCACACATTCTAGCGGGTTGGAAGTTATGTTTTTCTTATGGAAATAGTGTCTAGAGCCAAATAAATCTAGATTTAGACCTAAGTCTCTCTCTGATCAACTGTGTAATTTTTTCTAAATGTCTTTAAAGATAAATTTCTTTATCTTTTAAAATTTTGCTAAATAGTAAAAAGAATAAAATTCATAGGAATACAATTAACCCAGGATGTAAAAACATAATGAAAACTACAAAACATTGCTGAAAACAATTAAAGATAACATCAATAAATGGAAAGACATCTGTTTATAGATTTGAAGACAGCATTGTTAAGATGTTAATAACATCCAAATTGATGCACAGACTCAATGCAATCCCCATCAAATTTTCAATCATATTTTTCAGATATAGAATATTTTGCTCCCAAGATCTTTTAGAATCTCAAGAACCAAAATAGCCAAAAAAGTGTTGAAAAAATCAAGTTAAAGTTCACATACTTATGATTTCAAAACTTACTACACAACTGTGTTAATGAAATACGTACATATCCATATTTGTAGCAGAACAATTAAAATAGCTAAATTTTGGAATCAGCCCAAATGTCCATCAACAGATGAATGGATGAAGAAAATATATTTACACACAATGAAGTGCTACTCAGCAGAAAGAAAGATAAATTATTATTTGTAGGAATATGGATGCACACTGAGACCATATTGAGTGAAATAAATCAGACATAAACTTAAATATCACAAAGTTCCTCTTATGTGAGAAAACAAGAGTAAAACTAAAGAGCAAGATAAAACTCAGATAATAGGAAATAGGCAGATATATTCATTCTCAGAGGAAGGGAATTAAGAGATGGAGGACTAGGAGGGAGGGGAAGGATAAGGGATCAAAAATGATTTGGGATATGTTATGTACATATATCACCTCAACACAAGAAATGTAAATACTATTTACTGCAAACATGTACTAAAAAAGGAGGCAGATCAAGAGATGGTTGGTTGGGGGAAGGAAAAAAGAATAAAATGGAATGTGTTTTGTACCACCTTCTCACAAGGAATGTAAACATGATATGCTACACACATGTACGTACAAGTAAATTAAAATTTTAACAAATGTGATAGTGGCACAAAGTCAAACACACAAACCAATGGAAGGGACAGACATCCCAGAAATATACCTTCTTAAATATGGTTTTTACCAGTCACTTAGGTTCATATGCTCAGGTTCTTTTGCTAGCTGCTGACCAAATCATAGGAGGCCGTATTATTGGAAAAAAGGAAAAATTATTCATTTTTAAATAGCTCCATGGAGATTCAGAGGCCTATTTTTCTCAAATCAGCATCTTACTGTGTACAGGTTGGCAAGGGTTCTTTACAGTAAGGTGCAGAGGAAAGGGGAAACCGGAGATAATGCAGAACTCCAAAATTTATCACTTCCAACAATCTGCATTTCATTTTCTTCTTTCTTGTGGAAAGAAAAGCAGGCTCCAAGCTCCTGGAGCCAGCATCTGCATATTCTGTGAATTCTTTGGGGCTGCTGAGAAAAAGGAGTGTTGGGTATGTGCTCAGCAGAAGGTAGTTTTCAGAAGTTGCTTATCTCTGAAAAAAAAAATCAACTTTTAAAGCTCCACTTTGCAAAGTCAATTGCATACCACATTATTTTTAATAAGGGTATAAAAATCATTAAATGGGGGAAACAACTCTGTTTTCCACAAATACTGTTATAAAAGCTGGATGTATACATGTAAAATGGTAGTTACACTGTATCTTATAGCATAACAAAAATTAATTCAAAACCAAGTCTTACATATAAGAACTAAAACTAAAACTGCTAAAGAAAACTTGGTGAAAAATTTCAAGATATTGGATTCAGAAACAATTTCATGGATGTGATAGCCAACATACAGGGAGCAAAATAAAAATTCAAAAATGCACAAATGCAATGTAAGTACAATTTTACATACTTTATCAGAGCCTAAGAAACCTCAGGTAAAAAACCCTTGACCAGACGAACACACAAATCCTCAACTTCTACATCCTGTATTTTTTTCTTGTTTTCCAGGGGAAATGTTATGAATAACACTGCATGTTCGATGAACTATATTCATTCTAACTCTGCCATGCACCAGACCCTTAGACCAAATGTAGGCATTCCATTAAAAAAACTACTAAGTAACTAAGAAGGATGAAAACAGAAGATAGGAATTTAGCTCAGTAGTGCCTCTCCTGACTTGTAAGTGCAAGGTCCTGAGATCCTCAGTATCAAAAAAACAAAAAAAAGATGTTATCTTGTGTAATTGTAAGGTGTCAGTGACATTACAGTTGTGAAACATCTACCAAAATCCTTGGTTAACAGTAAGTGCATAACTATGATTAAGCCCTTCCATCTTTACCCCTATCTAGCTTTTCATCTTTGTGCATCTTAGTCCATGGCACAGACTATACCAAACCTCCTACTTTTCAAAAGACTCTTTAGCATTTTCTTTGTTGCTTTTTTCCCCTTCCTTTCTTGCTTTGTTCTTTTATTTAAGACAGAAACATTAAAATCTTCTGGGAAGAATGCCTTAGCTCTTTGCTAGGTGGCCAAACCACATTGTTCTCTTCCAAATGCTCCTACAACTACATAACCACATATTATATATGTCAATCAGTATCAGGGGACCCAGAAGGCTGCTGCATATAATCATGTACATTGTATACTGCACAGTAATGTCTGGCTGAGAAGATTAATTGGGTCAATGTGTCCTAGTATAAGGATAAACTCAGAGTACCATTTCTAATTCACAGAAAGTTTCTAAGAACTGGTACTAGCACTGTGCATGTGTAATTAAGGCATTGTACAGACTTGAGCTCAGATTTGGGAGACACAGTACCCAGAAAAGGAGAAAAATATAACCTCAATGACAAAGCAGAATCTTTCCTAAGTCGATGAAGCTAAAAATCCTTAGCTAGAAAACTTTTAGGTATACATTGGATATTGTATGTGCCAGTCTTACTTGCTCTGATAATAAGCATTGGGTAGTGTGAGGAACTCAGCGAATAGTCTCCTGTTTATTAACTCATCTCAATCAGAGATGAGATAATCTTTTCAAGAAAGCCTATGGGGCTTGTTACTCCTCTGGTTACTAGGGTTTCTAGCCCTAACAATAGGGCATGAAGAAAGAGGTTAAGGAAAGATTGGAGTTGGCAGGGTATTTGAATTCTGACTCTTGGAAATGCAGTTCTTTCAGAACTTGCTTGGCCTACAAGACCCTGAAAATATTGTCATTCTTTGGATTTCGGGATTAAAATCATAATCCAGTACTGGAGGAGAAAATAAAAGTTCATGTAAGGTCCAATGGTGTTGGGAGATGATGATTTTCAAATGTCAGCTAAAAAGTAACATTTATCACCCAGGGCTTCAGGCCATGACTAAGAAGGGCCTGGGTTGTAGGGGCCATCATAGAACTAAACTGAAAGAACTCACTTTTGGAAAGAAGAAATTGAGAAATTACTAGCACCTGTTATGGTAACTTGCTTAATGGTAATTTTTATAGCTTTGAGGCTTCTCCAAGATGAAATAGAATATAATCTGTTGTGTCTGGAAAGATTAAATCAAGCATGTTGTCCAGATTCAGATATTTGAGTTTGGAAACATATACAAGTATTCCCATCATTTGTTCTTCTGTTTTCATCCTTCTTAGTTACTTAGTAGTTTTTTTAATGGAATGCCTACATTTGGTCTAAAGGTTGGGTGCATGGCAGGGTTAGAATGAATATAGTTCATCAAACATGAAGTGGTATTCATAACATTTTCCCTGGAAAACAAGAAAAAAATACAGGATGTAGAAGATGAGGATTTGTGTGTTCCTCTAGTCAAGGCTTTTTTACCTGAGGTCTCTTAGGCTCTGATAAAGTATGTAAAATTGTACTTACATTGCATTTGTGCATTTTGAAAGTGGAGTAATGAGGAAGTCCATAGGTATCCTCGTATTCTTTGAAACACAAATCACCACCTTGCCCCAGAATAGAAGAGATATCTTCTTTAAAACCCAGAGATTCATGTACTTTGAATAAGACAATGCAAGAGCCATTTGGAGCTTTGGATTTTAGACAGAGTTCTGCCACTAGCTTGCTCTATGAGGTCTCCTGAGCCACTAGTAATATGTCTGTAAAACAAAGAAACTGGATTATATGCTCTCTAAAGGACTTTAGAGCTCTAAAGACCTGAGTCTGTAAGAATGAATTGTCCCAATTTGCCATATCCTTGGGATGATTCTCTATGTCCAATTTATATAAATGAGGTCTGGTAAGACTTTGTTCAGCATTTTGTCAAGAGCTGAATTTATGGTTTTTGCTTTTTCCCCCTTTATCCACTAAAGTCTCATGAAAAATAAGGAAGTTGGAAGATTGACTCATTCCGATCAGTCTGAGTCTACATGTGGCAACTTCATGGGCTTTATTTGCATCAAACTCATTAATCAGTTTGACATTTGTTTTTTTTCCATTATATTACTGGTTGAAGCACTTGTCATAGACAAGATATAGATGTAGGAATAGACAATGATTCTCCAGTCACTTTATTCTTCCTTTTCTTGGAAGATTTTCAGGTCTGCTGAATTTTCGCAGACAAATGAAAATTCCCTCATCAGCACACATTATTGGGGTCAAGGAAATTAGTCAAGAGGACACAGAAAGCCTAAGATTGGATTGAAAAGTAACATAAAATTGGAAATAACTTCAATTTCACCCCATTTCTCATTGTCACCAATAGTGGCAAAAAACCATACATAGCAAAAAGAAATATAACCTTTGGCTGGCTCATCCTCTGGCTTGATTCCCTTCTCTTTAGACAAAGCAAAATGTTGTATAGTCAAGCCACATATAATACTTGCCCTCACTTCCTTGCTGAATGCTAAAACCCCTTCCAAAGTGACATGAGCACCATTATTTAGGCTCTTATGGTAGAGTCTAGAGTGGGTAGGGATTGGCAGATATCCTTCTGCTTCTAAAGGAGAGAATCCCAGGTTTTGTTCAATTATGATTCAAATTTTCTTGAACCCACCCACTCCAGTTCCTATCAAAGAACTTTGTATATAATTATAATCATCCAAGTTATTAACAAAGGGTAGAGTAACATTTAACTCATACTGTATTAAATATATATATATATATTATATATGGTGCATATATGATTTATAAAATAGGCTTACAATGGCTGCTTGTGATCAGGTATAAAAGGATGTAAAGAGGCTCTCTGCATGCTTGACTGCTGAGGAATACAGTCAAAGGTGGGAGACCTGGAGTTCATTGCAAAGTCCCATTGGTATCTGAAGGCTCTACTTTGGAAGGTTGAAAAGACTGATCTGGGAGTCGGAAGAGTTGGATCTGGGAGGTTGAAGAGTCTCAGCTGAGAATCTAAAGAGTCTGTGCTGGAAGGCTGAAGATTGATGTCCCAAAGAGATAGCAAAAATTGGAGTTCCTTTGAAGAAACCAAAGTGGGACTTCACTTTCTGTTCTCTTTTTTATTCTAGTCAGGCCACCAGCCTATTGGTTTATGCCACTCATGCCCATGGTAGGTCTATCTTCAGAAAATCCATTTAGCCACAGCCAGAATTATGCTAATCCAATCAGTTGGGAAATTCTTACTAAAACAGACAAAGTAGTTAACTATCACACTAGATATTTGGGAAAATATATTGGCTTTCATCTGGAATTCCAAGACAACGGGCTTATTTTTAGGCACTCATTGAATCACACATACTCTTGAATGCCATTTCCAAATTGGACATACCTCCATTTTCTTTGGTATTTTAACTACAAAAAGTAAAGAAAAGGCTTTATATTTAATAAGTGAGTATATTCAGCTGAAAAGTATTTCACCACTGGGTACCTGTCACTTCTTAATTTACTGTGTCTTTCTGAGTCAAACACACACACACACACACACACACACTCTCTCTCTCTCTCTCTCTCTCTCTCTCTCTCACACACACACACACACACACACACACACACACACACACACACTGTTCCATGAGTTTCTCTACCTTTGTCTTTCGGTTATGCCTGTCCTAAACAGCAACTCCCACATTTGAGGAATATATGTTGCCTCTTTCTCTCCCTTTGAGTGCTTTCCTCATTCTCCCAATCAATTGTCTTGCTATTCACATGCTGGATGATAACAGGCAGTAGTAACAAACTTTCTGTTCTCCTCAAAGTTGTCACTTAACTTGTTCTTACAATTCCTCTGTATTCCTTCAGCACCTATATTTCAGGAACTGTTCCATGTGCTGAGGTAGAGAATACTAACCATTGATAACACTCACACAGCTCTAACTTTATGTAGACATTCCTATGGCTTCTTTGCATAGTATTATCTTTTTTATTTTGTTTTTATAAATTTGTAAAAGAATTATAATCCTTATTCCAATTTTACATATGAACGAACTGAGAAACAGATAGGTTAAGTAACTTTTTCAAAAATTTAAATTTGCAGAGATAAAGTCAAGATTAAATTCCAGAGTGTAGTAGTAGAACTTGTACCTTTAACCACAGTGCTATCTTGTTCTCGTGGAGTTTACATTTTCTTGTGGAGACACATTAAGTGTATACATAAATTATAAATAGCATCTGTGGTAGTATTTAGAAAATAAAGCAGAGTAAAGGTAGGAAGTGTGACAAAAATCATTTGGTGCTTCCAATATTATTATTGAAGTCTTCTTCAAAGAGGAGTCACCTTAGTATACAGCTGAATTAAATGAGGAAGCAAGCTAGATATTTTAGGTAGAATAAGGAGCAAACATAAAGATCCTGAGACAGAGATGAACTTAGAATTTGGGATTCTTAAGAAGGCCTATGGATTAAAGAGCTAAATATTAAAGCAGAAATACTACATCAGATGGAAGAGAGATTAGGTAGAACTCTTGAAGACATTGGTGTAAGAAAAGATTTTATGAACAAAATCTCCCACAATGTGGGAAAAATATTTCACCAGCTATTCCTCAGACAAAGGTCTATTATCTACAATTTATAAAGAATTTAAAAAAATCAGATTTCCCAAATTTAAGACCCAATCCAAAAATGAGCATCTGAAATGAACAGACATTACTCAGGCAAAGAAGAAATAGCAAAGAAGCATAAAAAAATGTTCAACATCACTGGTCATTTGAGAGATGCAGATGAAAACACTGAGATTCCTCCTCACCCCAGGAAGAATGGCTGCTATCATGCAATCAACCAATAACGAATTCTGGTGGGGCTGTGGGGAAAGAGGAACACTGCTCCGCTGATGGTGAGAGTGTAGACTGGTTCAACCACTGTGGAAATCAGATTGGAGCTACCCCAAAAAACTAGGATTGGAAGTCCCATTTGACCCAGATATTCCCCTACTGGGTATCTTCCCTAAAGAATTAAATGAATCATACCACTGTGATATATGTGCACCCATGTTCATAGCAGCACAGTTTGTAATAGCTACAACTTGGAAGCAGCCCAATTGCCTAACTGGAGACTGGATAAAGAAAATGTGTGGGTTTTTAAAATATAAAACAAGAGCCATAAAATATAAAACATTCAGCCATAAAGAATGAGAAATTAGAGACATTTATAGCTAAATGGCTGTACATTGAGGCGATGTTCAAGTTTAATACATAGGACACATATATGTCAATACTGAATAGTTTATCTGGTGTAAGAAACTGAAAGTATGAATAAGGATCAAAAGGTATAATAGATGATGTGAAATAGGAAGAAAAAGGGGCAAAGAGGAAGGAGAAATGTGAGTTGTAGGGGAAAGGAAAGAAGTGAATGGAATTAATATGAGAAAATGAAAAAATGGAAACAAAGTCTTTGTACATAGGGAGGGATGGAGGGCTTGGAGGGAGGGCACCAGAATGGGGAACAATTAAGAAAAAGGTAGATTACATAAAGGTGCAAATTTCCAATGATGAATGCCATTATATTGTATACCTAAAATGTACCAACAAAATTAATTTAAAAAAAAGAAGAAATGACAAACAAAAACAAAAATCAAACAAAACAAAAACCATTAACTACTTCCCCAAACCAACCAAACAATACCTAACCAAACCAAACAATACAACACAAAAAACTTAAACTCAGAAGACAAATGATGAGATTTAAAGAAATGCTAAACTCTTACTGCATGTTGATTTAGAATAAGTTGCCTTTTAAAGGCCCTGTAAATAGTGCTTCCGCAGATTTCATCACAATCAAGGAAGAATGCATATTTCATTTGCACTGTCCTCAAACTCCATATGATTCTTTTCTTTCCTCAAAAGCTGTATCATTTCCCTTGAAATAAAATGATAGCAGTGAGAAGATCCAATGTTAACATTTTTTTAAAAATAAAAACTTTTTTTTTCTGTCAGCCATTTTAAAATCTCAAATTTAGAAGAAAATAGAATGTATTTAATCTAAACTTATAGGCTGAGTAATCATATCATGTTTTGTTCTTTGAATCCCTCTTGATTCTTTTCAGGATAATATTTGCAAAGGCATAGGATAAAGTATTAGTTTTACAAAAGACTAATTATATTTAAATGCAAAAACAACATGATAATATGTTTTTGTTTAATAAATTAAAAACAAGAACTGGTGGCAGGTACAATGACTTTCTTAATTTTAAAGTGATGATGACTATACATGATATGGCACAATTCTGCAAAAAGCACAATGTATATATAAATATCTATGGCTTATGTTGGTGACAAAGTTATAAGTGCGTTAATTAATAAATTGTCTGAAATTTTAGCCACAGACTAGAGCAAATAAAGATATATTTTCCATCACAATCCCAGAGTTCAAATTATATTACAAAGATAGTGCTAAAAACAGCATGATACCAGCACAAAAACAGAACTGTGGATTAATGGGGTAGAATAGAAGATACAGGGAAAAAAAGAAATGGCACATTTAGTCATCTGATCTTTGACAAAGGTATTAACAAGAAAGTGAAGAAAATATAGCCTGTTCAACAAATGCTCCTGGGAAAACTGGCTATCTATATCAGAAGATTGAGTCTAGACCCATATCTATTACCACATACTAAACCAAAATCAAAATAGACTGAAGATCTAAATGTTAAAAGAGAAGCACATATTCTGCTGGAAGATAAAATAGGTAAAACTCTTGATGAAAAACTCATAGGAAAGGACTTTCTAAACAGAATCTCAAATGCATAAAAACTAAGATCAAGAATCAACAACTGAGACATCAAATTAAAAACCTTGTTCACATCAAAGAAAAAAAACAACAGAGTAAAAGGGAAACCTACTGGATGGGAAATTATATTTTCTAGCTATTCCTCAGACAGAAGACGATTCTTTAGAATATATAATCACTCAAGAAAATTAAGATTCCCCCAAATGAAATACCCAGTCAAAAAATAGTCAACTGAAATGAAAAGAGATATCTCAGAAACAGTACAAATAGTCATTAAAGACATGTATAATATTAAACATTACTGGCTATTAGAGAACTGCAAATTGAAATGACTGAGATTTCTTCCACTTCCAGAAAGAATGGTTATCATCAAGAAATCAAATAATAATAAATGCTGGTGATCCTGTGTGAAAAAAGAAAAACTTTTATATTGTTTGTGGAAATGTAACCTAGTACAATCACTATGGAAATCAGTATGGGAATTCCTCAAAGGGCTAAAATTAGGAATTTTATTCAATGTGGTTATTCCTCTTTTAAGTATCTTGTTGAAAAAGTTTAAGATTTCATATCACAGTGATATATACTTGCCCATGTATATAACAGCACAATTCACAATAATTCATCTCAGAAACAGTCTACATGTCCACAAACAGATAAATGAATAAACAAAATGTGATATTTACACACAATAGAGCACTACTTTGTCATAAAGTAGAATAATAAAATTAATTATAGAAAAATTGATGCATCTCCAGATGATGATGTTAAGTGAAATAAATCCGACACACAACTTTCAATAATATATGGGTTCTATTATATGAGGAACCCAACATAAAAATATGAAGCAAAATAAAAGATAGATAAAATGAAATAAGTTATAAATTTTTACAAAATTGAGGTGGACCAAGAGATGGAGGGACTAAGGATGGAGAGTAGGGGAAGGGAATTAAAAAAGAATCATGTACATGTACCTACTCCCCCCAAAATATAAACTTTATATGCTACACACATGTACTAATAGAAAAAAAATTTTTTTAATGTGTTTTCCATCAAAATTTTGTAGGGTTAAGGACATCTGAATCTTACAGATGAAATATCAATTTTTTTCTTGGTATACAGGGGCCATCCCTCTGCTGGGTATCTTTCCAAAAGAATTAAAGGAATTTTTGCTTAAATTTTTATAGTGATGAGTTAGTCAGATTGTTAGGAATAATAAGTTGCCTGTCATTCTGTCAAATACTGTAAAAAAGTCATTTTCCCTTGTTCTCTCTGGGACTTCAAAATATTTTCTCCTTAATTTTTCTTCTCTCTATGATAATTGACCACAGTTCTTTTCTATCTTATTTATAAGTTGTGGATTTGGGAAATTTGCCCCTTCTAGGTGATCTATGAATGTATTTATAATTGATAATATCTTTCCATATTAAGCCAGAAACCTTTAGACAGGACTAGAAGAGTGATGCAAGAAACTATGCTACTGCAAACCAAACTCATGTTATTTGAAGAAAGGACAGACACATTTAACCACAGTCAAAAAAGAAAAGCTAACAACCATTGATCAATTCCATTCCAGTAGCAAGCTTAGGTTCTTCTTCATATAGATATGCAAAAAAAGATGATTATCCTTAGTTTGAATCCTCTAGCATTTTTAGTGTAGAATATTAACAGTGATTCTATCATAGGTATGGCTCCTACCATGATTTTTTTTTGGTGGGGCAAACATTGAGTAGGTGGCTTGATCACTTTCTTGTACCTGGAACAAAGTACTCCAAACTCACAACTTAAGAGACAGGTTTATTGTGGCTCACAGTTTTAATCCACAGTCAGTTGGCTCAAATGTAGAAACAGGATGGCAGAAATAGGGAAGGTGAAGGGATTGAAGGGAGGGCAGGGGTATAGGGAAAAATAAGAACAAAGACATATCATGTAAAGGTACAAGATCCCAATGATAAATGTAACTGCATTGTTTGCTTTAAATGTACCAATGAACTTAAGGGGGGGGGATACAGGATGGCAGAAGAGCATGGCAAAAATAAAAATGCTCAGCCTATGACAGCCAAGACACAGAGAGGAGAGGGAGTAGCTAATGAAAAGCATACACCCTTCCAAATCATGCCCAAAATTACTCACCTTCTAATATGCCCCATCACTCAACAGCACATTCATCTATTAAGCCCACCAATTCTACAAGTATAATGTGCCCATGATCTAATCACCTTCTACACACACGAAAATTAAGGAGACAATTTTAGATCTAAATCATAACACTTCTGGCCCTCAAGAGACTTTTGTTCATTTTATTCTTCAAAATTCATTTATTCTATCTCTAAGCATTATAAAAATGTTAACATTTCCAGCATTGCTGAAAGGTATAAGCCGAAAGTCTCCTGTGAGAATTAGGGCCAACTATTATGTGTGAGCCCTTTTAAAATCCAAAAGAAATTTAAATACTTCCAACATAAAATTTTGTGATATTAGTTTTTTGGTATTTGTTTCTGTACCAGGGATCAAACTCGGGTTCTTGCACTTGCAAGGCTGGCAGTGGCACCACTGAGATAAATCCCTGCACCTGATATTAGTTTTTCAATGGTAGAAAAATGAAAAGTGATATTCATTAGCTAACAAATGTTCTGGCTTCTATGAGAAAAACAGAAACCAGAAAGGGGGATTATATTACAAGAGGAATAAATGAGGAAATAGAAAGGAACTGCACCAAAGCAAGACTGAAACTCATCAGAGAAAACATTACATTTTGTAGTTTGGTATACAGAACCAAAGGTAAGTCGTGATAAATTGTGAGCTAAAAAAGTTTGATCAGCCCTGTTCTTACAGCTTTGCTAGTTGCAACCCTCGTGGTCTCTCAGCTTCAATAGATCTGCTCATTGCCTGTGGCCTTTGCCAACAGATATTTCATGTTCTTGGCATCTCCAAATTCCTTGATTCTCCACTACACTTTCAGCTACACTCTCACAGCTTCACTAACTTCCCTGTCAGGGGCCTATCTTTTCCACCCTATTTTGAATGCCAGGTGGAAGCCTCCCTGACCTAACAATACTTGCATTATGCATGCCTGTAGAATGAGTACCCTGAAGAGGACTCCAACATTGACTGTTAACTTGAGGAGTAGCCAAGCTCCCTTAGGTTATATATACAGAGGGCTGTGAGTGCTTGGATGGCTGGGCAATGTGAAAGGAATTCCAGGGAATGAATTCCTTAGGCAACTCTTCTCATGTAAGGGAACCATGCTCTTTTCTCAAATGAAATCTTCATAGTTTTGCACTTTTGCCAGTGAATGGTGGAATCTTGCTGATTCCTGGGATATTTCACCCTATCTTTCCTTCAGTTCTGATATCTAAAGTGCTTGGTTTTCTTTTTAATGTTAGTGTTTTCCTAAACCTTCTTCTCCGTGACTCCAGGTTTGCAGGCATTTACTTTCTGATGATACTGCACACTTTTACAGTTTCCTTTACTCCTGATTTTCACTGTAGATTTCACTAAAAACAGCTAGCAGTACTCATACTACAGACTAATCTTTCTGCTGCTTTAAAATTTCTTGTGCCAGAGTAATTAACATGCTGCACTTAATCTCAGTCCTCTAAGTCTCAGGACATGAAAACAATATGGACAGATTTTATGACAGAGTGTTATACATATGATCTATAGTTCAAATGCCATACAGACCTTGTTTCAAGTTGAAATGTTCAGTCTGACATTTACTGTCTGCATTCCTATCATCATTTTGATCTTCTAAGCTCTGTCCAGAATTTTCCATCAAGCTCTGTTTGTCACATTCTAGGGCTTCTCTATCTGGCATCTCCAAACCTTTCTAAAGTCTTCTTGTGAAACACTTTCAAAGGGTTATACACTCTCATGACCAGAATATGTCTAAACACTTTCTCATTGCTGGACACAATGCCTAACACCTGCACCTTAGTGGAAAAGCTTACTTTGGCTCACATTTTCATTTCATGATCAACTGGCTCCAAGGCAGTAACAGCATGACATAAGGGCACAGCACAAGAAAAATTCTCAACTCATGTCAGCCAGGAAGCAGGGGCTGAAGGAGGCAACAGGGGTGAGAACACATTTTCCAGGTCACAGCTCCAGTGATTCACCTCCAACCAAGTCCACCTCTGAACAGCTCTTTCAGCTACTCAACTTATGAATGGATTTGTCCACTAACAAGTATAGGGCCCCATGATAAAAATCATCCATCAAAATTCTTACATCTGAACATGTGAACCCCTGGGAAAACATTCTACATGTAAGCAATAACAGTAGCTACCTTTTTGACAGGGTAATTAGACTCAAACAATAGCCTTTTAAGAAATCAGGCCTTGTTTATACAGTTATGTGCTTTTGGAACAACACATAAGAACTTGTAAATTTTGTACTTTTTCACTGTATGTAGCTGTTTTGGTCCTTTTATCCTCTTTTTATAATTCTGGTTTTTAAATTTATCTGTGAAAACTGATATTATAAATCAAAAGCATCATCCTGCCAGCATTCCTTAAGAAAAGTGGCATAGTCTTGACATTTCCACAATCTCTATCATGGCACACTCCTCTAAAATTTGTAATAATAAGCATAATAGATAACATATAATTTGTTGTTAACGTATTTCAGAAACAATGCTAGACACTTTAGGAAATAAGGGAAAAGAAAAATGTGAAAAAATGGAAACAAAGTCTTTGGAAATAGGGAAGGGTGAAGGGGGGTAAAGGGAGGGCAGGGGTATGGGGATAAAGCAAGAACCAAGATCTGTCATGTAAAGGTACAAGATCCCAATGATAAATGTAACTGTATTGTTTTCTTTAAATGTACAAATAAACTTAATGGGCAAAAATTAACTCTTTTAATTTCCACAACAATCTTTTGAAGTATGCACTATTAATTATGCCATTTTGTAGATGAAGAAACTGAAGCTGTCCACACCCTGCATGGGTCTTCCCACTTCATTAAGTCCATCATCCAGTCATACCCAGAACTATTATAAATCAATCAGCTAGGTGTTTCTTATTCAACCTGACAGCCCAATTAATTATCACATCATAGAAACTGTGTAATATTTAACCTTCTGTATCTAATTTATTTCACTTAAAATTATGGGCTCAATGTATAAATGTTTTCCTACCAATGATTCAAATTCGTTCTTTTTATAGGCAAATAGTATTGCACTGTGTATATATGTACTGTGCTAATTTTTTAGATATTCATCTGTGGATGTGCATATAGCCCATTACCAAGATTTGGCTATTGTGATTTGTACAGTTACAAAGATGAGTATGCATGTATCACTGTAATAAGATGTCTTTGAACATTTCAGGAAGATACCCAGATGAGATATGACTGGGTCAGGTGGAATTTTTTTTGAGCAGTCTCTAAGCATTTCCCTTGTGGTAGTACTAGTTGCCATTTCCACCAACAGTGGAGAAGGATATCATTCCACTCTCAACTTCACCACTATTTGATTTTTCCTTGAGTTAATGATTATAGCTCTTTTTCTGGAGTAAAATGAAATTTTAGTGATGTTTCAATTTGCATTTCTCTAATGATCAAAGAAGCTAGGCATTTTTACATCCATTTATTGGCCGCTTAAGTTTCTGAAAGTGTCTATTTCAGTTGCCTACGTTTTGATTGGATCTTTTATTTGAGGGCTCTAATTATTTGAATTTATTATATATACTAGTCCTCTTCAAGGCGTAGCTGGAAATATTTTTTCCAATTTGTTAGATTGTTCATTGACTGTGGTAGGTTTCTTCTTTTTTGTGCACAAACTATTTAATTTTAGATAATTTCACTTGTTGATTAGTAATGCATTTTCTACTGCCATAGGTTTCTGTTCATAAAGTTGTCACTATGCCTATATCTTCAAGAGATTTTTCTTAATTTATCTTTCAATAGATTCAGTGTTTCTCTATTTAGTTTTGGGGTCCATTTTGATGTTTAGTACATGCTAAGAGATATGGATTTAGATTCAGTCTTCTGCATGTGAGAACTCCGTTTTTGATCAACATTTGTTTAAATTGCCATTGATATGCATATCTGCTTTGTCATCAATACCATGCTTTTTAAAAATCACTCTAGTTTTATAATATAACTGTAAGACCAGGATTCTGATGTCTTGCTTTGCTTTTGTTGCCCGATATTGCTTTTCCAACTTTGGGTATATTCTGCTTTCATATAAACTTACTATTTTACATTTTATTTGTAGTACATATTTTCAGAACATGAAGTTTACTTTCATATTTGGGAGTAGCTACATGTACATAATACCTATTAATTCTTTTTTATTCCCTCCCTCTAACCCATCTCCCACCTTCTGTGTCTAGATCCTCTTTCCCTATTATATTGTTTAATGTTTATATTATAGAATGTTAGCATTTATGTGGGTATTTGGTACACGTACATGATATATCTTAAAATTTTTTTTTGCAGTGGATCTTTGAGCTATAATTGGCCTCACATATGAACTACTTGGATTATAATCAAAATTTTATCTTAAACTTATGGCCAAATTCTTGAGGTATGAGTAAAATGCTGACTGTTTGTGTAGCTGTAAATAAACTTCAAGAAAAGCACATGTAAGTGGACATGTCAGTCTAGGCCCAGATGCATATTTGTGGACATGATTTCAGTCAGTGCTTCATATAATTGTTATGATTATAGTCCCCACAAAAGCTATAAAAGAAGCTAATGAAAAAAAAGGAAGTAATAAAAGCAATAACAAGGGCCCAGGATTTGGCTCCGTGGTTCCACGGCCTGGCCTGCCTCACAAGTGCAACGGCCCAAGTTCGATTCCCAGCACCAAAAAAAAAAAAAAAAAAAAAAAAAAAAAAAA
>NW_022900951.1:51692094-51696794 GCF_012274545.1 Fukomys damarensis | reverse complement strand
AAAAATTACATGAAAAGAAAAAAAAAAATGTAGAGAAATATGAAAGTGGTGCTTTTGTGACTAGTCTTGCTAATATGTACAGCATGTCAAAATCCACCTTCTCAACAACCTTAGAGAAAAGATTTGTATAAGGAAGCTAGTGCTGTTAAAGATGTTATTTGAATTAGTAAATCATGACCAACAATATTAGATGAAGTAGAAATGTTATAATCAGTGTGGATAAATAAAAGACAGATGGCAGGTAAAGCCTGAGTGTATAATTTGTGAAAAAGCTAAGGCTATAAATACAGATCTTTGTAAAGGAAAATCCATCAATGAGTGATAATGATGAAATATTTTGTGACAATAACGGGTTGTTTCATAATTTTAAAGTGAGAACTAGAGTTTACAATGTTACTAGGTATGATGAAGCAGCTTGTGCTAATAAGAGGGCTACAGAAATTTACATACACCACTTCAAAATGGGACAGAGAAATGGCTTTGCTCTCAATGTCAATTATGATGACATTGCACTTTTCTGGAAGAAAATCCCCTAGAGAACATACATTAGCCATAAAGAGAAGAGAAAAGAAAATGCCAGGCCACAAACTTATGAAGGATAGGCTAAATGTATTTCTATGTGCCAATGTGTTTGGTGACCTCAGTATAAAGCCATTTTCGGTTCATCGCTCTGAAACACCTAGAGTGTTCAGAAAACATAAAGTCATGAATAGGCTAGGAGTCATGTGGAGATCTAACACAAAACTTGGGTAACAAGAATTATTTTTCTTGAGTGTATCTGGGAGGCTTTCTGTCCCAATGTTAAGAAATATCTAGAGGGCAACTGTTTACCACTCAAAGCTTTCATCATCATGTATAATGATTCTGCTCACCCATGATATTTGTAAGTACAATCAGCTAAAAATTCCATGGTTCTGAGTCTAGTTCCTTCCACCTAATGCAACTCCTCTACTTCAGACTATGGACCACCAGGTTATATCTAACTTTAAGAAGCTATACACCAAGGAACTGTTCTTGAAGGGATTCCAGATGGTCTCAGATACAGATTTAACACTTAAAGAATTCTGGAGGAAACATTACAAACCCTTTCTTGTATGGGGTTAATTGCATGGGCCATTGTCTCTCTAAGAACACTGAGATCAGCCTGGAAGAAAATGTGACTTAAAACTACACAGGAGAGAGATTTTGAAGGCTGTGTAGAGGAGCCTGAGCCTTCAACTGACCATGTGGTTGATGATATTGTTACTATAGCAGATTCCAAAGTATCGCAGTTAGACATTGAGGTGCAGGTGATGTTGAGGAGCAGGTGGGAGAACATTCAAAGGAATTCTCTACAGATGAACTTCAGCAACTTCTGGCTGAGGTACAGAGAATAGCAAGCAGCTGAGAAGCTTTATGAAGAGGAGGGAGAGTATGAAATTTCTTCTTCTGAAATAAAGGAAATCCTGAAAAAATGAATAGAGCTACAAACATTTGTACTGAGAACACACCAGATCAGAGAAAAGTCAATCATTGCACTCACTCGATATGACAATGCCATGTCAAACTACAGAACAGTCTTAAAGAAAAGGCAGAAACAGACAACGTAAGACCAGTTTTTAGTTCTGAAAAGGTTGAGACCTAGTGAGCCAGAAGGAGGTCCTAGTGAACTACAAACTCTCTTAGGGAAAGAAAGGAAACCAGAGAGCAAGATTCCTGATGTTCTTATGGAAGGGGACTTTCCTTCCAAACAATAACCACTTTCCATTTCATCCTCCCTTCCTGCAAGCCAAAGATGTCAACTTGAATGGTGAGTACAGCATCAAATTGTTGTTTCTAGTAAACTAGACACAATTTATAGCTTTTTTGTGAATACACTAGGAAAGTTATTGATGTTTATGGCCAATTATGCACATTATACAATACTTTTTATTATGAAAAGGTTGGTTAAGGGGTGTTTTAGGAAGTTTGAAATGCATTACAGGTATCTCTGCTGTTTCCTAAGGGAAAAATAGTATCAACTTACAAGTAACTTGAGTTACAACCAGTCCTCATAAAAGAAATGAGTTTATAAGCCAAGGGTCCACCATACTTTCTCTTCAACATCCCCATCCCATCCCCTTTACTTCATTCTTTTGGAAAATCCCCAATATCCAAAGATCTATTTCCATGTTTCCTTGTATCAATTCTTTATTTGATCTTTATTTACCCTTTACCTTTCTGGAATGAGAGGTACAATGTGTTGTTTAAACTTGTGTGTCTGATTTATTTTAACATATTTTCCAAGTGTATCCATTTTCCTATATATGTCTCAGGTCTATCGTATTTTAGAGCTGGGTAATATTCCATTACATATACATACAACAATTTGTATCCATTTATTTGTTGATAAGTGTATAGGCTGTTTCCATGATTTAGGTATTATGAATTTTTCTGCTATAAATATTGGCATATATGTATCACTATAATATGATGTCTTTGGTTCTTTTGGGAAAATGCCCAGAAAGGGAACAACTAGGTCAAAAAGAATTTCTAATTATAGTTATTTGAGAAATTTCCATAATGGTTACACTGATTTACATTCCCACAGACAAGTAGAAATTTCATTTGCACTGCAGCCACATCAGCATTTGTCATTTGATTTTTGCCATTCCTTTTCATTTAAGATAAATGTGTTTTAATTTGAATTTGTCTAATGGCCAGGGATGTTGAACATTTTTTCACATGTTTACTGACTATTTGTACTCCATATTCTGAGAAGTTTCTATTCATTTCATTTGCCAAGTGTTTTTATTGGGTAGTTTATTTTAGGTGATCAAATTCTTTTTTTTTTTTTTTTTTTTTTTTTTTTTTTTTTTCCTTAGGGATTGAACGGGTCCTTGCACTTGCAAAGCATGCCACCAAACCATTGAGCTAAATCCCCGGCCCTAGGTGATCAAATTCTCTTGGGTTCTTTATTTTCTGGATGTTACTCCTCAGTTGAGGATAGCTGGCACAATTTTTCCCTTTCTGTAGGTTGTCTCTTCCCACTGTTGTTTTAGTTGCTGTGAAGAAGCTTTTTAGTTTGATATAATCCCATTTGTTGATTCTTACCATTATATATTGTGCAATTGGCTTTCTGTTCAGAATGTCCTTGCTTACATTTATGAATTCACGAGTTTTGCCTATTATAATTTCAGTGGGTTCATTGTTTCTTTTTTAATGTTTATATCTGCAATGCATTTTAATTTTAGTTTAGTAAATTCTAAGAGATATTTATGCAGCCTCTTTTTTTCTGCATATAGATAGCCAGCTTTCTCAACACCATTTGTCAAATAGGTGATCTTTCCTCCAGCATACAAATTTTGGCACCTTGGATAAAGATCAAATAGCTGAATGCATCTGCAGATATTTCTGGATCCCCTATTATATTCCACTGATCCACATGTATGTTTCTTTGTCAATACCATGCTGGCTTTTTAAAAAAATTACATTGCTTTGTAGTATAATTTGAAGTCAGGTATGGATGCTTCTTGATTTGCTCTTTTTTCCCAGGATAGCTTTTGCTATTCTGCATCTCCTTCCATATAAAGTTTAGAATTTTTTTTTAGTTCTGTGAGTAATGCTCTTAGTATTTTGATTGTGTTTGCATTGAAACTCTCTCTCTCTCTCTCTCTCTCTCTCTCTCTCTCTCTCTCTATATATAAGCATGGCCATTTTAACAATATCAATCTCCCTATGCAAGAGTGGGGGGCATCTATCCATGTTCTGATGTCCTCCTTACTCCCCTTTTCCAGAGTACTGCTTTCTCTGTAAAGGTCTTTCATTTCCTTGTTTAGTTTAATTCATTGATGTTTCATTTTTTTTCTATTATAGATTATTTTGTTTTCGTAGTTTCTTATTGAGTTCATTTGGAAGTAGTGATTTTTGTGCGATGGTTTTGTATCCTCCTACATTGCTAAAATTTGTTATTATTGCTAAGAATTATAAATTAATGTATTTTTTGTCCTTCTGATAATTATGTATTCATTTCAGTTGTCTGTTTTTGATTAGCCACTTTTTGGGGGGGAGTCTAATATTTTTAAGTTATTTAGGAATTTTAGACATTACTTTTGTCCAAGAATAGGTGGCAGACATTTTTCCTCATTTTTCATGTTGTCTCTTTCTCTCTTTTTTGGGGGGGGGATACCAGGGATTGAACTCAGGTCGTTGCTCTTGAGAGGCAGACAGCAGAACTACTGAGCTAAATCCCCACCCCCTTTCATGTTGGCTCTTTATCAGTTGTTTCTTTTGTAGTACTGAACCTTTTGAATTTGATAAAATATCATTTATTGATCCTTGGTACCATTTCTTGTGGAATTGGGGACTGCTCAAAACTTTCTTGCCTGTGTCATTTATTTAGAAGACTGTCTTTGCTGCAGTGTATGGTTTTGGTATCCTTGTCAAAGATCAAATATCAAATAGCAGCATGTGCCTGTTTTTTTTTTAATGCATCCTCTATTATATTCCATTGCTCTATGCCAGTATCATGCTGTTTTTATCACTGTAGCTCTTTGGTATAACTTCAGATCTGGGATGTGAAGCCTCCTGCTTTGCGTTAATGCCCTGGATTGTTTTCATGATTAGATTGTGGTTCTCTTCTGCTTCCATATGAATTTTGTAGATGTTTTCTCCATTTCTGTGAAGAATGCTATGGAATTTTTAATTTACCCATCTGGTCTTCATTGCAATATATACATGTA
>NW_022900951.1:51678067-51692013 GCF_012274545.1 Fukomys damarensis | reverse complement strand
ATATATAATGTGGGAAAAATAATGGGAATAATGGGAAAACAAGTAGATCATGATGAGGGTATTTTGAGGTTAATGTTACTGCTCATTTGAAAGTAAATTTCAAATAATCCCCTACTACCGCAACCAAATGTGTGTGTGTGTGTGTAAGCAACAGCATGTGTAGGAAAAGGCCCCACTGGTTTACAACCCAAGTTGTCTGTCATAGAGTAGAGTGAGTAAATGCTTATCCAGTGAAGATTTTCAAGGGTGAACAATTGTCTTGTTTCTTTCAAGTATAGTTACAAGCTTATTGGGTTTCTGAGCAGCATAAAAACAATTCTTTGGTTTTTTACTGTGGAACTGAAACATTCTGAAAAATGAAATTTTATGGGACCTGGTAGATGCAGCTGTGGGTGAATTGTGGCATTTCCGTGGAGGAGATACAGAGCCTTCCCCATTACAAGATTGCTGTCATTTCCTCTTTGTTTGGTTGGGTAGATCACTGTTTCTATGAAGTTGACCTAGGATTTGGTACCACGTAGCACAGTCACATTATATCATAAAAATGTGTTAAATGGTAAAGCATGCTTGTAGGTACAAGAATTAAAACTCTTAAATCTGAGGAATACAAACTATGGGCCACATCCTTTCTATATGAAATGAGATCATTATACAATTAATACTCTTAATTTTATACATTCCCTGCAACCAGTTTTTAATTACACTTACTGAGTGTTTGTATTAATTTAAATCAGTGCTTTCAGCCTAAAGAATGTCCTTTTTCTAAACATAGGTTTTTAGCTTTATTTTCTAAGTATTCTGAATTTAACACCAGATACCAACCTGTAAAGTAGTACTATTGGGTCCTTTACTGGACCTGTCAAGGAGTTGAAATTTCTTACGTTTTATCAGGTTGTTAAAAAAAAAGGAAAAGAAAAAGAAATAAAAAACAAACCAGCGTAAAACATTTCAAAATACTACAGACACCTTGCTAAAATGCAGCCATTTGATAATGAAAGCAGAGACCTTTAGTTTTACCTAATTATTGTACTGAATATAAACAATATTAAGTGAGTTGTAAACATTTTATTTCTCATTTATTGCATAGTATAGAAAAAGTGCTATGCTTAATGTTAGAGGATTGAGCAAGCAGACTCACTTCAGAAGTGTGAAAGGCAGAAGCACCTTAGTGTGGAGGCTGTGGATTAGCAAGGGAGGCATTTGGATCCCTTCAGAGATCATTAAGAGGAATTGCCTAATTGCTTTGTAAAATGAAGCAGTGATATTTTTGATCCTATAAACATAACGTAACTTAAAAAGTTCTTCCTGCAAAATGAGTTTATATTGTTTCCTAAACTATCATGCTTGTAAACAAAGTTTTTTTAAAGGTGGGAGAGAGGGCAAAATGTGTGTGGGGGTGTGTACATCAAATGTTGCCCATTTAATTATTTCAAGGATGAGTTTATTCAAAAATTTTCTATTTTGCCCAAAATAAATTACATTTGCATTTTCAGAGTGTAATTTCAAATGTATAGCTGTTTCCGCACTTCTACAAACAATTGCTATGCCACTGTAAGGTTCATGTATGGAAAATACTTCTAAGATTGGTTTATGGAAGTTAGATCACACTGAATCTCAAAGAAGTCATGTTTTGAGAGTTAGGGAAAGTTTGTTTGTGTTTTTGTTTTTTAAAATTCATTTACAACAAGGAGTGACTCAGTTGGGGAGGTTAGCATGCATAGGAAAGACTGAAAGTGATGTTTAGATGTAAAAACTTATGGAGTTGGATAACAGGGTTCAAACAGGGCTTTTTTTAAAAAAAAAAAACTTGCATGTTCTATGGTTAACTATCAAAAAATGTAAGTAGTTATTCCAGCTTTCCCTAGCACTCATTATTTTTAAGAAGTCTCCATAATCACAGGATGGCATTTTCAAGATGGGTAGATAGTGCAATCCAGTGACCTCTGGTTTTTGCAGCTTTGTCACAACCCCACTGGCTCATGGGATCTTTTGCTGTATTTTGTTTCTTTCCAAGCATGGAGCCAGAGGTATTTCAAAAAAAGTCAAAGGCCGCAGGTCATTTGGCATGAATAAAGTCCTTTAGAGCTAACAAAACTGACATGTTTCTAGCCATTCTGGGTACATGAAAAGTATGCTGGCAAGCTGATTCACCATTTACTAGTTTTCTGCAATATTATAAAGGTAGAAGTAGAAAAACTAGCACACTGTGCTTGGCATTATGAATGGCTTTCTCACTTGACATTAAACAGAGAGTATGCATAATGGATTGTAAATGAAAATTCTTCAGATTTACAAGAAATAATCTCTAATAAGCCTTTAAAATATTAAAAGTACAAAGAAAACGCTATGGAAGCATTTATGGCAGTACTAGGACATCTAAAATAATTGTTTGACTGCTGCCTTTTGCTCATTAGTGCAAATTTTCTACATTGTAATTATTGTATTGTTTTGTATTACTTTTTTATTGAGTTTATTGGTACATTTTAGGTATACAGCACAGTTGCATTTATTATTGGGATCTTGTACTTTTACATGACAGGTCTTGGTTCTCATTTATTCCCCTTGTCCCTGCCCTTCCTTCACCCCCTCCTCCTCTCCCCATTTACAAACATTCTATTTCCATTTTCTCATCTTTTTTTGCTTTTCCCTTACTGCACCCTGTATTGTTTTGTATTTCATGTTTTTTGCACTCATGACTTCAGAGTTAAGTTCTTGTACACTAAATATTGGAAATACCTTTCTCATTATACATGCAATACAATAAAGTACAGTTTCAGTGCTTAACAATATACACTTTTTCTTTAATAAAGGATATTTACTTGAATTCATAAAAAGAATGCTATGGAACTTTGATTGAGATCGCATTAAATCTGCATACCAAATTCAGAATTATGGCAATTTTGACTATATTGATTCTGCCAATCAAGGAATAGTGGAGATCTTTCCATTTTCTGAAGTCTAATTTAATTTACTCTTTCAAAATGCTGTAGTTTTCATTGTAGATATCTTTCACACCCTTAGATTAATTCCCAAGTAGATAATTTTTGGTGCTATTGAGAACGTTGATTTTTTTATTAATTCCTTTTTCAGTAGGTTCATTATAAGTGTACAGATATGCTATTGATTTTTGTGTGTTTAGTTTGTATCCTGCTACATTACTGAATTTGGTTATTAATATGGTTAAATATCTGGGAATTTTTGGGTCCTCTATGTAGAGTGTCATGTCTTTGCAAATAACACTAATTTCACCTTTTTTCAGTTTTCTTTCAGTTTTTTTTTCTCATTGAGTTTATTGGTACTTTTAAAGTATACAGTACAGTTACATTTATCATTTGGATCTTATAGCTTAATATGGCATATCTTGGTTCTCATTTTTCCCCATACCCCTGCCCTCTCTTAACACCCTCCAATCATATTTGGCTTATAGCTTAATATGGCATATCTTGGTTCTCATTTTTCCCCATACCCCTGCCCTCTCTTAACACCCTCCAAAGTTCCCTATTTACAAAAACTTTGTTTCCATTTTTTCATTTTCTCATATTTTTTATTTTCCCCTATTTCCTTTCCCTTATCCTTCCCACCTCCCTTACACCTTTAGCCCTTTGTGACAGGGTCTTGCTTCGTAGTTCAGGCTGGCCTCAAACTATTAGCAACCTTCCTGCGTAAGCTTCCCAAGGGTTGGAATTACAGGCATGCACCACCATGCCCAGCTTTATTTCCTGGTTGTTTCTCCTAATGTTTTGAATATTGTGTTGAACAGGAGTGATTATAGCAGACATCCTTCTCTTGTTTCTGATTTTACAGGAAAAAATCTTCCAGTTTTTACCTATTTAACTATTTTCTTTAAAGAGATTGGTAGATTGTTCTCTTTTTTCGTTGGACCATTTTTTTTTTGTATTTGAAATCATGGTTATAGTGACTTTGAATGAATTTAGAAGTATTCCTTCCTTATCAATTTCATTAAAATTCTTCAGGATTATTGATGTTAGAACTTAACTGAAATTTTTGCAGAATTCAGTAGTGAACTTGCCTGGAAGAGGACCTTTCTTAGTCATCATTGCTTCAATTTCAGCAACTCTTATTAGATTATTTGGACATTTTAAGCCTTATTTCAGTTTAGGTAATTCATATGTATCGAGTGATCTTTCCACTTCTTCTGAATTCTTCAATATACAGGACTGACATACAGATTTGAAAAGCAGATGTAAATTTTTTTTGTTTGGCAGTATCACTTGTGATTTCAACTTTTTCATGTCTAATTTTACTAATTAGTCTCTACTCTTCATTTTTTTATCAGATTGTCAAAGTGTTTGTCTTTTTTTTGTTCTTTCAACAACTCTTCAATTTATTAATTCTTTTTTATAAGAGTAGCAAAAATTTATTGAGGGAAAGAAAACTTCTGTCTAAAAGACAGAAAGGGGACTAGAAAGTGTATTGCTCTCCCACCCCACTTTTCAAAAGTGTTTTACACAGCAAAGTCATGTGGTGAGGTGGGTACAAAGTGGGACAAAACTATAAGAACCAATGGAAAATTACAAGGTAGGCATGAGGTAGAGCAAAACCATGACAAACTAATAAGATTACAAGTACAGTCATCCAAGTAATATTGATTAGATGAGGGTCAAATGGGGGAACAAGTCACATAGCAAGCATACAGGGATTTTCAGTAAGGGTGTGGCTCAGGCATATTTCCTGGAAAGGATGCATTAAACCTTGCCCCGCCCACGTGATTGAAACCTATTTAGAATATCAATCACTGCTATTTATCCCTAGGGGAAGCACAAGGGTACAGTAGTTTCTTCCCTTTTACAATTCTGGCCATAGTGAATGTGTCTTTATTGTCCTCCATGTTGATTCCTTGCTTTGCAGGCTCCTTGAGGGTGGCCTTGTCTAACTGCCTACAAGATATATAATTAACTTACCTATCTGCAGTATTCCCCCCTCTGAAGAAGATTCCCTACCTGCTGTTAGGGGGCAAAAAGGCAAAGACAGCTCTTGCTACTTCCAGCTGAAGAGGGCTGTAGTTGTGACCAGCAGTTAAAGTTACTCTACAGAGGGTCTATCTAAAGGCCTTCAATAGGTGCCTGGCATTGTTATCTTGGTAGCTGTATAGCTTCTGTCTGGAGGAGAAAAAGCCAAAGAAACAGTTAAGAATGCATGGGCCACATTATAAATTCAGCAGGATTGCTATGAATACAGCCCACAAAGAGGATAAAGAGAAGGACAAGGGGACTTTAGAATCCAAAATAGAAGTTGTATCATTTAGCATTTATGAACTGTTTGCAAGGTTGATCTGTTGGATCCCAAATTCTTTGTATTGATTCCTTGGTCTCAGTTTCATTGATTTTTTGCTCTAATATTTATAACTCCTTTCTATATACTGTCTTTGAGTTTGTAACTGTTTTGCTTTTCTAGGACTTTAAAAAAGTAATTTCTTTCATACATTTTAGGTATACAATATATTGACATTCATCATTGAAAAGTTGTACCTTTACATAATCTATCTTGGTTCTTATACTTTCCCCATTCCATTGCCCTCCTTTCAATCCCTCCATTCTACCCTATTTACAAAGATTTTTGTTTTGATTATTTTCATTTCTCATATTAATTCCATTCCCTTCTTGTCCTTTCCTTACCCCTCTCACTTCCCTTCCCCTTTGCCCTTTTATTTAAATTAAATATTATTTATTATACTTTTTAGTCCTTACTTACACATTCAGTTTCTCACACCAGAAAAATTATTCAATATTTACATATATGTGTCCTATTTACACCACTTAAGAGTATTGCCTCAGTGTGGATGCATTTAGCTATGAATACCTCTCATTTCTCCTTCTTCATGGCTGAGTAGTACTCCATTTTATTTTAAAAACACACACTTTTTTTTTCCAATCTCCATTTCATGGATGACTGGGCTGTTTCCAAGTTTTACCTATTACAAACTGTGCTGCTATGAACATAGGTGCACATATATCACCCTGGAATTATTCTTTTAATTATTTGGGGCAAGACAACCAGGAGAGGAACAGCTGGGTCAAATGGGACTTCTTATCCTAGTTTTTTGAGATTTCTCCATACTGATTTCATAGCAGTTATACTATTCTACCCTCCCACCAGCAGTGGGGCAGGATTCCTTCTTCCCCAATCCTGCCAGCATTTGTTACTGTTTGATTTCATGATAGCAGACACTTTTTCTGGGATAAGGCAGAATCTCAGCATTGTTTTCATTTGCAACCCTTGAATGACCAGTAATGTTGAATATTTGTTCATATGTTTACTTGATATTTCTAGTTCTTTGAGAACTGTTTGTTCATTTCAGGTGCCCATTTTTGGATTGGGTCTTTAAATTTGGAAGATCTGATTTTTTAAAGTTCTTTATATATTCTAGATAATATACCTTTGTCTGAGGAACAGCTGGTGAAAAATTTTTCCCATACTGGATTGTCTCTTCAAACTGTTGTTCATTTCTTTTGCTGTGCAGAAGATTTTTTAATAAGAAGAGATTCCACTTGTTGATTGTTTGTGCTAGCTCATGGTGAACTGAGGTTTTGTTCATAAAATCTTTTCCTACATCAATGTCTTTAAGAGTTCTACAGAACCTCTCTTCAAGCTGGTTTAGTGATTCTATTTTAATATTTCTATCTTTAATCTATTTCAATTTTATTTTAGAACATGATGAGAGATAGGTCTAGTTTTAATTTTTAGCAAGTTGAAACCCAGTTTTTCCAGCACCATTTATTAAAGAGGCTATCTGTCTTCCAGTGAGGGGGTTTGGCTCCTTTGGCAAAGATTAGGTGGCTGAGTGTGTCTGGAGTTGTTTCTCCTTCTAATCTGTTCCACTGGTCCTCAGGTCTGTTTCTTTGCCAGTAGCATGCTACTTTTATTACAGGAGCTTTGCGGTGTAGATTCAAATCGTGGATTGTGATATCCCGTACCTTGTCTTTATCGCCTGGAATTTTTTTGTTACTCTATGTCTTTTTTTGTTCCAAACAAATGTTTGGATTGTTCCTCAAAGTCTGTGATGTGTACTGCTGGGATTTCAATTGGGAATGCATTGAATCTACATAGCAGTTTTGGAAGTACAGCCATTTTCACTATGTTGATTCTTTCTACCCAGGGGCAAGGGATGTCTTTCCATTTTCTGATATCCTCTTCAATCTCTGTTTTCAGAGAGCTATAGTTTTCAGAGAAGAAGTCTTTATTTACATTTTGTTAGGTTGATTCCTAGGTATTGCAATTTTGGGGATGCTATTGTGAAAGGCATTGTTTGTCCCATTTCTCTCTCAGTGAGTCTGTTTTTCATGTACAAAAAAAGCTATTCATTTTTTTTGTGTGTGTGTTGACCTTGTATCCAGATAATTTGCTGAATTTGGTTATTAGTCAAGAAAACTTTTGGTGGAATTTACAGGTCTTTTGTATAGAGTATCACATCATCTGCAAATAGTGACAATATGACTTCTTCATTTCCTATTTTTTAAAATTTCTTTCTCTTATCTAATTGCTGTGGCTAATGTTTCCAAAACCATATTGAACAGGAGTGGTGATAGTGGACATCCTTGTCTTGCTCCTGATTTTAGCAGGAAAGATTTCACTTTTTGACCATTTAGTATGATATCACCTGTAGGTTTTTCATAGATGGCTTTTATCAGGTTGAGATAGAGACCAACAATGCCAATTTTCTGTAGTTTTTTTTTTAAATCATGAATGCCTGCTGGATTTTGTTGAATGCTTTTTCTACATCTATTGACATGATCATATGGTTTTTATCCTTGCCT
This sequence comes from Fukomys damarensis, assembly GCF_012274545.1. Classification (NCBI taxonomy): domain Eukaryota; kingdom Metazoa; phylum Chordata; class Mammalia; order Rodentia; family Bathyergidae; genus Fukomys; species Fukomys damarensis. The sequence goes on along the minus strand of NW_022900951.1, from coordinate 51,684,238 downwards.
CTATTAATATAGTGTATTACATTTATTAATTTCCATATGTTGAACCATCCCTGCTTCCCTGGGATGAATCCAACTTGTTCAGGGTGTATGATCTTCTTGATGGTTTTCTTCATTCTCTTTGCCAGTATCTCATTAAGGATTTTTGCTTCTATGTTCATTAGTGAGATTGGCCTATAGCTGTCTTTTCATTTGGGTCTTTCTCTGCTTTGGGGATCAAGGTGATGCTTCCTTCTAGTAGTGAATTTGGGAGTATAGCTTCCCTTTCAATTTTACTGAAGTGTTTAAACAGTGGTAGTATTAGTTCTTCTCTAAATGTCTTGTCAAATTTAGCATTGAAGACATTAGGGCCTTGGCTTTCCTTAGTTGGTAAGGTTTTAATTCTGTTTTCAATTTCATTGTTTGATATTGGGTCATTGGGAATTTTCAGGTCACCTTCATTCAACTTTTTAAATTCATACATATCTAGGAATCTGTCCACTTCTTCTGTATTTTCCATCTTATTGGTCTAAAGGTTTTTGAAGTAGGTATTGATGATCCTCTGGATTTCCACTGGGTCCCTTGTAATTTCTCACCTTACATTCCTAACTGTAAGACTTGGCCCTGCACACCCCCCTCCATTTTTTTCCTGTACTGGGTGTCGTACTTGGGACCTTGTGCTTGCAAGGCAGGTGGCAGAACCACTGAGCTAAATCCCTACTCCCCCCCCCTTTTAAATAAGTTTGGCTAAGGTTTTGTCAATTTTGTTTATTCTTTCAAAGAAGCAACTCTTGGCTTCATTGATTTTTTTTTGTATCATTCTCTTATTGTTCATAGCATTGATTTCTACTCTGATCTTTGTATGAGCTTTGGATTTGTCTTGCTCTTCTTTTTCTGGAAGCTTGAGGTTCAGCATCAGGTTATGCTATTCAGCTCTCCCTGTTTCCTAATATGAGTATTCATTGCTATGAATTTTCTTCATAGGGCTGCTTTCATTGTGTCCTATAGATTCCTATATGTCGTACTATCATTATCATTTAGTTGTAGCAAATGTCTGATTTCTTCTTTAATTTCCTCTGTGACCCATTAGTTATTCAGAAGTGTGTTATTCAATTTCCACATGTTCATGAAATTCTTGTCATTTCTTTTGCTATTGGTCAAATTTTAGCACACTATGGCCTGATAATATACAGGGTATCACTTCAATTTCTTTTCATTTTCTTAACCATGTTATATGAGCATGTATGCAGTGTATTTTGGAGAATGACCTATGTGCAGCTGAAAAGAATACATATTCTGATTTTGTGGGCATCTAATGCTGATGAGAGCAACACTGAGATTCCACCTCACCCCAGAAAGAATGCCTGCTATAAAGAAATCAATTAATAACAAATGCTGGCAGGGTTGTGGGGAGAAAGGAACCCTTCTTTATGTTGGTGGGAGTGAAGACTTGTGCAACCACTGTGGAAATCAGTTTGGAGATACCCAAAAAAACTAGGATTAGAAGTCCCATTGACCCAACTATTCCTCTGTTGGGTATCTTTCCAAAAGAATTAAAAGAATCATACCATAGCTATATATGCTTACCCATGTTTATAGTGGCACACTTTGTAATAGCTAAAATTGGAAACAGCCCAATTGACCATCAACAGGAGACTGGATAAAGAAGATGAGCTTTTAAAAACAGAAAAATGGAGTACTACTCAACCATAAAGAATGAATAACTAGAGACATTTATAGCTAAATTGATGCACAGTGAGGCCATACTCTAAAGTGAAATTAATATGAAACATATGTGTAATTAATAGTTTCTCTGTGGTGGAAAAATAATAGTGTAAATAAGGTTCAAAATGTATTATTGATATTGTAGACTAGGAAGAAAAGCTCTAAAGGAGCAGTGGAAATGGGATGAGTAGGGGAATAATAAGAAGGTAAAAGAAAAAAATATGGGAAGAAAAAAAATTGGAAACAAAGTCTTTGTAAAATAGGGGAGGGTGGGGGGTGAAGGGCATGCAGGGAAATGAGGAAAAATAAGAACTCAGACACATCATGTAAAGGTAAATGTTTGCAGCGATGAATGTAACTGTATTGTATACCTAAAATGTACCAATAAACCTAATGGGAAAAAATTGATGGAGAAATAAGATAGTTTCATGACAAAGAGCACCTAGAGAAATTCATGCATACAAAACTAGCTCTCCAAAAATGTTGCCAGCTCTTCAACAGGCAAAGGGCTACTATCTAAAATATATAAATAACTCAAACAACGAGACCTCTAAATATAAAGGCCCAATTCAAAAGTGGGCATCTGAAATGATTAGATTGATTTCTAGATATTTCTTTTTGGGGGGATGTTATTATGAAAGGGATTGTTTCCCTAACTGCTCTCTCAGTGAGCCTGTTATTTGTGTACAAGAAGGCTATTGGCTTTTTTTGTGTGTTGACCTTGTATCCAGCTACTCTACTGTATCAGTCGATAAGTGTAGATATCTTTTCGCAGAGTTTTGTGGGTAGAGTATTTATCATTAGCCAATAATGATATTTTACCTCCTTTCTTTCCTATCTTTATTCTTTTATTTCCTTCTCTTGTCTAATTGCTGTGGCTAATATTTCCAAAATTATGTTGAACAAGAGTGGTGATACTGAATCTCCTTGTCTCATTTTGAAAGATAGTTTTGCTGGGTACATCAATTTGGGCTGGAGGTTATTTTCTTTGGGGGCTTGAAATATATTGTTCCAGTCTCTTCTTGCCTTGGGAATTTGTGTTGAGAAGTCTGCTGTGATTCTGAGTGGCCTTTCCTCTGTATGTGATTTGTTTCTTTTCTCTAACTGATTGTAGAATTTTGTTCTTCTGCTGGGTTTCTGGAATTATAACCATTATATGCCTAGGAGTAGATATTTTTTTTATCATGTCTAATTGGAATCTTATATGCCTCACTCACCCATATATCATGTTCTTTTCCCCTACTTGGGAAGTTTTCTGCCATTACTTCCATGCAGTTTTTTTTATATCATCTACACTCTCTCCTGTTTCTTCAGGAGAAGACTTAGATCAGACTTATGTTATTCTTCTTTCCATCATCTAGCAGCTGCTAGATTGATTTCTTGGTAATGTCTTACTATTTTTAAGAAATCTTTCTTTTCCTGGTCACTAACTGCAATTCTATCCTCTATATCTTAATTTCTGTCCTCACATTGGTTCATTCTGCTGCATAAACTGCCAGTGGAATTGTGTGTTTGTTTGTTTGTTTTGTTTTGTTTTGTTTTCTGGTACCGGGGATCAAACTCGGATCTTTGTGCATATGAAGCAGGTGTTGGAATCACTAAGCTAAATCCCTGGCACTTTCAGTGGAAGTTTTCATCTCCTGGAAGTTTTTGTGCATCTGCTTTATAGATTCCATTTGTTTCCTATGTTCATATTCCATCATGTTCCTCAGCTCCTCTGTTTTTTTTTTTTATCTGCATCTGCTATAGATTTATTAATCATGTTTTACACTATGGGCACAGTCTCTGTTGTTATCTGAGAAGTTTTCCTGATTTCATTTTTTCCCAGATCCTCTTTTGTTGCCAGTTCAGGTAGTCCAGGTGGATGAGTATCAGATTGTTCCATCTTCTTGCCCTTTGTGGTTGCCTTAGGTGATCTAGAATTACGGTTTTGAGACTCTCTTATGTGTCTTCTTATTTCAACAGGTGTATCCTGCTGCACCTTTGTAGAGGCAACTTTTTGCTCATCCTGTCATCTTCAGTACTCAGCAAGCCACTGAGTGGCCTTTTTCCTGCTACTCACCAGTGCACCAATTTCTGGGTTCAGAGTGGTGGTCTTCTGGATCCCTGAGCTGACCTTTAGTCTGGGTGGGCTTCTGACTGGAGCCTCTGCACATTTGGAATGGTATCTAGGTGTGCCTGTCTCTGTCCACACCCCCTATTTAGCTGCTGTCTGGGAGGGCCTTTGCCTGGGGGCTGTGCCCCCAGTCCCTGGTGTCTTAACAGGCTTCTGGCTAGTGTCTCTGCACACTTAATGATTGTATCAAGGCAGGCCTCTGGCCGATGCTTTTGTGCCTGTGCAGCTCTGTTCTGGGTGGGACTTTGGCTTGGGCCTGTATGCCCAAGCCCTTGGAGTCATGGTTAGTTCCTGGGTGTATCCTCCTGCAACCATTCTGCTCTGATCCACACCACTGCTCAGCAGGATCTGTGTGCGCTTACCATTGGTATCTGGGCAGGCCTCTGGTTGTTCCTTGTGCACCTGTGCAGCTCTTTTCTGTGTGGGCCTTTGGCTTCAGCCTGTGTACCCAAGCCACTGGGGTCAGGGCAAGGCTCTGGCTACATCTGCCTGCAGCAACACCACTCTGATCCACACCATTGCTCACAAGTATCTCTTTTTCTAGGATTTTGAAGGACATCATTAGATTATTTATGTGGGATCACTTTGTCTTTGTGATATAGATATCACTGCTATAAAATTCCTTCTTAGGAGTACTTTAAAGGTATAACATTTTGTCTGGTATGTCCTACTGGGCTCATGATTTAGTTGTCTCTCATTTCTTTTGAATGATCAATTTGTTTGTTTGTTTTTTTGTTTGCTTGGGGTACTGGAGATTGAAATTGGAACCTTGCCCTTGCAAGGTAGGCAGCAGAACCACTGAGCTAAATTCCTGGCCCTTCTTATTTCTTCTGTAAACCTTGATTTATTTTAGATTGTATTGTTTAGTTTCCATGTATTTGCATGATTTTTGTTTTTGTTTTTTTTTTTTTTTGGTTGTTCATGTCTAGACTACTTGTGCTATGATATGATAATATGCATGGTGTAATTTCAATTCTTTCACTTTTACTTAGCCTTGTTTTATTCACTGTTATGTGATCTATTTTAGAGAAATTTCCATGTGCTATTGAGAAGAATGTATATTCTGTTGTTGGGTAGAATACTCTGTTCATATCTATTAAATATATTTGTTTAAAGATTTTATTCGACCCTGATACTGTGTTGTTGAATTTTTTCTAGTTATTCTCTCTATTTGTGATAATGGAGCATTGGGGTCCCCCACACTAATTGTTTTTATCCTTATCTGCCCAACATAACTTGTTTTATTAAGTTATGTGTGGCATTGTTCAGTGCATATAAGTCAATAATTGCTATCCCTTCCTTTTGGATTGTTCCCTTAGCCAATATGCAGTGGCTTTCTTGTATCATTTAATCAGCTTTTGATTAAAGTCCAGTATATTTGACTATAGGACAGCTACACCTACTTTTTGTGTGTGTTCCTGGTGCATAGAATTTTGATTTTTAGTCTTTGTGTTTCTTTGGTTAAATATGTTATTTATATACAACTCACCATTGGATTTTGTTGGACCTTGATACATTCTGCCAGTCTCCATCTTTTGATTGGTGAAATAAGATCATCTATATTGAGAATTATTTCCAATAGGTATTGAATCATTCCTATCACTGCTTTATTTTCCTGTTGCTAATTCCTTATCTTTCCCTGCTACCTAACTGCTCAATCTACCCTTCCTACCTGGTGTATTCATGTTGTTAGACTGTCATTTTTAGCTTCATCATCTCTTTCTAGACTATCCATGAGAATTTACTGGAATGCTGGTTTGCTGATCATGAATTTCTTTAAGTGATTTTTATCATGAAAGCAGCTTATTTCTCAATCACTTTTGAAAGATATTGTATTGTTTCTTTTAGGGCTTGAAACATTTTACTTTAGAATTTCCTGACCTTTAAATTTTGTGTTGAAAGATCTGGTATAATTGTAATGGGTTTTTCTTCATAAGTGATTAATGTGATTTTTCCTTAACTCTTTTTTTTTAAATTTTATTGAGTTTATTGGTACATTTTAGGGATACAGTACAGTTACATTACTTTTAGGGCGAAACATTTTACTTTAGAATTTCCTGACCTTTAAATTTTGTGTTGAAAGATCTGGTATAATTGTAATGGGTTTTTCTTCATAAGTGATTAATGTGATTTTTCCTTAACTCTTTTTTTTTAAATTTTATTGTGTTTTTTGGTACATTTTAGGGATACAGTACAGTTACATTCATTGTTGGGATCTTCTACCTCTACATGGCAAGTCTTGATTCTCATTTTTTCCCCTTTCCTCTGCCCTCCCTTTACCCCCTCCTCCCCTCCCCATCTACAAATATTTTATTTCCATCTTTTCATTCTCTCACATTTTTTTCTTTTCCCTT
>NW_022900951.1:51642221-51675907 GCF_012274545.1 Fukomys damarensis | reverse complement strand
GCAAGAAACACACCTAGTGCAAAAGGAAGTCCATAGACTGAAAGTGAAAGGATGGAAAACAATTCTCCATGCGTCAGGAGTCCAGAAAAAAGCAGAGGTAGCAATCTTATTCTCAGATAAAGTAAATTTCAAACCAAAACTCATTAAGAGAGACAAAGAAGGACACTACATCCTTGTAAAGGGAACAATTCAAGAGGAAGAGCTGACAATCATAAACATATATGCGCCAAATACAAATGCCCCCAACTATATAAAACAAATATTAAGTAACATGAAAAACCAAATAAGCACTAATACAATTGTAGTGGGGGATTTAAATACCCCACTATCACAAATTGACAGATTTTTCCTTAACTCTTAAAGATTCTGTTCTTGTGTTAGACTTCTAATATTTTGACTGATTTGTCAGGGAGGAATTCTTTTCTCATTATGGCTATTTGAGATCCTATATGTCTTTTACTTCTCTCTATGTTAAATTTTTTCCTTATTTGGAAAGTTTTCTGTCATTATTTTAGTACACATTTTTTGTGTCATTTGTAGTTGCTTAGCTTTTTTTACTAATTTCAAATAATCTTAGAGTAGTCTTCTTTCCATCTCCTTGGATCTGTTAGGTTCATGTTTCTTGTTCTCTTGTTGTTTTTAAGTTGTCTGTTAGTAATTGCACACTGACGGCATCACTGTCCCCCAGTTCTACCACTCTGTCCTCCTATTAATCACTTTTGCTCCTTATACTTTTGATATAACTTTTATCTCCTGAATTTCTGTTTGGAGCCTTTTTAAGGACTCTGTTTTCTATGCTATTCATGTACATTTTGAACCATTTTATCTAGCTCTCCTATCTTTTTATTAATGTTCTCTCTAGAATAAGTCATGATTTTTTTATTTCATCCAATATCTTAATTATAACTTCTGTGATGTTTCCAAATGCCTTGTTGATCTGTCTTTATTATCTTGCTAATATTTTTAATAATTTGGATGTGTGGGTTTTGGTTTCCTTCCTTTTATTTTTATTTTTTTTTTAATTTTATTGAGTTTATTGGTACATTTTAGGGATACAGTATAGTTACATTTATTGTTGGGATCATGTACCTTTACATGGCAAGTCTTGATTCTCATTTTTCCTTCCTTTTAATGCCACATGGATCAGCTTTGTGGAAGCTGAGGGTATTAATAGTTATTTTAGTGATTTGTCTTCTCATGTTTCTATTTTTTCTTTCTTTCTTTCTTTCTTTTTTTTTTTTGAGGCTTGCAAGTTGCTTGTGGAATGCTTTGTTTCTAGTACAGAGACATCTTTAGTTAATGTACAGTGGTCTCCTCTGGGAATGGTTAACTTCTGGCCATTGCTTCTGTCCCTGGATTCAACTATTTCCTCTTACTTGAGCTGGGAGATTGCAGCTTATTTGGCTCACTAGACAAGTTTTCAGATGTAGGCCACAGTATTGCTAGTGATCCAAAGGTAAACCAAATATTGACATTAAAAAACAGCTTATAGAAAGAGCTCTGCAACCTTGGCTATAGTTATGAAGCAGTATTAATTATAATATCAAATTAAAACTGGATTTTGACTAAGGGTCAATAAAGTACCACACACTTAACCATAGAAAATAAATCTATAAGTGTGTGGGGGTGTAGCTCAGTGACACCATGCCTGCCTGGCAAGGGCAAGGTCCTGAGTTTGGTTCCTGGTAACTGAAAAAAAAAAGAGTTCTATAATTATAGTATAAATACCCAAACAAAGCAAATATCAACCTACTGTAAATATAGAATAAGTGGAGTACAACCTCTACTAACAATAGGGGTATTCAAGGCCAAAAGCATAAAATTAATAAGCTAGCTAGAGATTTATAAAGCTCAGTATTTATACTAATAAAGGTAGGAAAGGTGGGGGACCAGTGAATGCAAAAGGCAAAATATAAAAATTTAATCAATGAAGTATGAAGAAGAGAAAAAAGTGAAGGACTCTACTGAGAAGTGAAAATTGATTAATATCGATAGAGAATAGTAAAAGGAAAAATGAGCAAGAAACAGAAGAAAAGAGAAAGACTAAACAAAAAAATGGGGAAAATGAGAAAATAAATGAAAGGGAAAAAGAGAAAAGGAGAAAGAAGAAACGAAGAGAGAGGAAAAGAATAAAAAGTTTCAAATTCCCCCCAAACCCAGTGAAAGAAAAAATAATAATACCAAAGTTTTAAAAAGCCACACATAATGTCAAAGAAAAAATTCCTGTGTTGTTGAAAGGGTGGTTTCTATTCAAGATCTTCAGTCTTAGATCCAGCCAGTCATGACTTCATGGGCTTAGCTACAGGCTCAGTTAGGTTTTGAGGTGTACCCTGCTGCACCGTAGGCCCTTCGTCCATTCCCTATAGATTATTGTTACTATCCAAGCCAAGATATGGCCTTGATCCTGTAGGTATATGGGGAATGTCATCATCCCTCTACTGATGTAATCTGCTTTCTGCTGAATTTAAGCTGTTGGCAGGGCCTTTGAATGGGCTGTTAGATTTAATGTTTGCAGATGTGGGGTCTGGATGCTCCTTTCTTTCCTTGGGATTGCCTTCATCTGGGATTCGTTTAGTTCATTAGATCTCACCTCTGCTGCTCCCTGCCTTGGGGAAGCAAAACTGGCTTGGAGTTGGTGGATGGTCATACCCTTGCATTAGGGAGCTCTGGGCATTGGACTAACAAATGCTTGTTTGTTTGAGAGAGGGATACTGCTTCTTCTGTGTAGATCTCTTTTCTTGTGTGTGTGTGACTCTCTGGAATGAATAGCAGAAGACTTCAGATTTTCTCACTTCTCTCTAAGGACATTGGCCTCATCCATGATCGATCACATAAGTTGGTTGGATATTTCCTCTGTGGCCCTGTGTTGAAGGAAACAAACTTCAGCACTGGCCAGGATTTGGTGGGTGTTCATGTCCAGGGCATTGAATCTGTCCCATAGCACAGCTGTCTCTTCCCTTTGATTGGGGTGGCTCAACTGCTATTTTTTAAAAAATACTTTGAGGCGGAAAGGAAAAGGGAAAAAAGACATATCAGAGGGTATATTATATACTAAAAATTTATATTCTTTCATAAAAGTATTACTTTTATTTTATAATTTTAGACACCATTTTATTACTGAGACAAAATTCCTGACATGTACAATATTTGAGAAAAATATTTGTTTTGGCTGATGGTTTATTTTTTTATCTTTCTTTCTTTATTTTTGGTACTGGGGATTGAAATCAGGTCCTTGCTCTGTCAAGGTAGGCCACCGAACCGCTGAGCTAAATCCCCAGCCTTGACTGATGGTTTAGAGGGTTTAGGTCCACAGTCATCTGGCTACAAGTCAGAAATGGCATAGCAGAGGAACACTAGTAACATCCTGGAAGCCAGAATACAGATAGCTCACAAAAGGCCTGAAAAAGAATGTGCTGGACATAGGATACAATTGAATAGCACACTCCCAGTGACCTACTTCCTCTACTTGGATCCCACCTAATAAGCTTTTTCAGCTATGAATTAATAAATGGATTTACCCATTGATAAAATTAGTGTCCTTCTGATCCAATTATGTCTTTAGGACTCACTTGTGTGTTTTATTACATTTGAGAGCAAATTTTCAATACTTGTGTCTTTCATATTTAAAATATACCATGTATATTTACACATAAAGTATGAAAACTATTGATTTAAAATGGAAAGTAAAAGATGTTAGGATAAACCAGACAACTAAGCTTATCAAACAAATATTTATGTTTTAGTCATAATAATATAATGTTCAAATATTTCCTTTGAGGTTCTACCATACTTCTTTTTAGGCATGTTCATACAGTTTGAATTGTTTTGCAGAGATTTTAAAATTTGTTTTCTATGTCTATGCTTTTTAATATGGTAGCCACTCAACAAATACAGTTATTGAGCCCTTGAAATATGGCTGTTCTTAATTGCAATATACTGTAGTTATAAATATATAACAGATTTGTGGAACATAATATGATGCCATAAAATTTCTCATTAGTACTTTAAAATATTTATTATTTTATATTTCATGTGTTGAAATCGTATTTTGGATTTGTTGGATTAAATTGAAGACATTTTATAGAAATAAAGTTCTTTTATTTTCATCTTTTAAAATGTTGCTAACAGAATACTTAGAGCAAGACATATGACTTGCAAAATATTTCCTCTGATATTGCTAGTCCACACAATGACTATATAATTTATAAAGGTACAATTTGCATGAGATCATAATTTAGTGTGCTTTTTCTTATGTCATTTAGGTTTCAAGATTGTCCTATATAAATGTATGAAATATATTCAGTTCAAGAGATAAGATGCTAATGTTCCTATTCAGCACTCATAGAGAAATTCTGCAGCTTGAGAACTTTAGAAACTACTTGTATTTGAATTTTATTCCATCTCAGAATTTTAAAAGTAAGTTAACCAAAGCAATATGTCTACCCTAGTGAGGAGCTTCATGACATGATATCTGTGGTAGGGGACATTTTAACATCTATTTTAATGTACTGAGGAAAGTATTACTCCATAGGCAATTTGTTATTTATTTGAACCCTAAATCTCTTTGTCCATTACTATCTTAGTTTGTTGTTGTGGACCTTCATACAGCAGGACAAATCCCTCTTTCATGTGACTATCCTAAAGTATTTGAAAACAGTTATTTTATTAGTAATTTTTTTCCAGGGTAAGAAGTTCAAACGCTGACACCCATTACTCATGTTATACATTCTAAGACCTTTGAACTATTTCTTCTTATCTCCATACCCTTCAAGTTATTGTGCCTCTTAAATTTGACACCATGATGTATATTTAGGATGGCATAGAGATTCTCCAGAGTAGCCAATCACACAACCATACTAAGACGTAAGTAATAGTAATGCATTATGTTTATAGAAATGCTAAGGGAATTCCCAAGAACAAGTGAATGTATTAGAATCAGAATTTTAGAAGAGTCAGAGGCAATTTTGTTTATAGAAGTAATTATTGGAAAATACCTATCTTTTCAAGCATTGAGCTAACCACATCCCATAGTTATGCCATTAGCCCTCACAGCACTACTATCATGAATTGTCTCCATGTTATTAATGAAACATCTAAAAATTCCAGAAAGGAAGTAATTTAGTCCCTGCATAGTGGTGGGAAGTTGAATTTGAATTTGAATCTTCCTCTGATAGGACCTAAAAACTTTTCTTTGCATTGTCCAACACTGCCTCCTAGGGGAAGGTCAGGACTTGACATAGGAAATGAAGACAAGGAGATGAATCCTGAGCAGATTTCCCAGAGAGCAGGGGTTGGAAGGATCATTCCAGGTTTCTGTTCTTCTATATAAAGTAGAATGTAATATTTTAGAGAAGTGAAAAAGCATCAGTTGGTTTAAACTTTTGATGCGTCTTCAATGATTGAGAACTGCTCTATGGCTTGAAAGGAGTATGAAAATATCATCAGGAACCTAGAGAAATGAGGGTCCAGTGGGTCTGGTTTCAAAGGCCATTCTATCTACAATGAGAGTTGAGGCATGTTTACTCATAATTTTCAATTTTTTGAAAGAGAGAGAGAGGGAGAGAGAAGGAGAGAGAGGGAGGGAGAGAGGGAGGGAGGGAGGGAAGCAGGGAGAGAGAGGTCTTGCTATGAAGTTCAGGCTGGCCTTGAACTCTCTATGTAGACCAGGCTGGTTCGAACTCCCTGAAATTCTCCTGCCTCAGACTCCCAAGTGCTGGGATTACAGGAATTTTTAAGTCTTCTTTAGTTTGATTATGAAATTTTTTCTCTAGTCCTTTAATGCCTTCACAAGTCATATGTTAGTAGATAGAAGCTCTCAGATGCTGACTATTCCCTATGTTACTTTTGTGAGAGTGTTTAAACAAGGTGGAATCACACTAGGTTTCTTCTTCACCTAAACTTCACTCAGTATCCCTCTTTTCAAAATCTCATAAAAGTGATCTTATTCATCGCAGGTATAGACCTAAGGTTCAGGCAATATATTCAGTCCTTTTCCTTCATGTAGAGTTTCAGTGTTTGAAGGAAGAAATCTGATTATTTTCTTATCTACAGGAAGCATTTTTTTCTTCAGACCATCTCAGCCATAGTTTAAATCGTGATTGAAATTCCTCTTCCAAAGTTAAATGTCAATATCTTTAATAAATTTAGAGCCCAGAAGTAACTATAGGGCTAACATAGAATGCAGAATTGATATATCCCTACCATATGTTCTTGAGTATCTTTTGGGAAAAATGCAGCAACTTTTCAGTGAACTGTGCTACTAAGAACTTACAGCATTAGAAAGTATTTTATCTGGCCTACAGCTATCATCTTACATGTTGACCTCTTCTTATCTTGATTCAGATGTATATGAACCATTTGCCTTTTTTCTTCAAATACTTTTATTCTTACATTACATATGGTCTAACTCTATCCAGAAGATGCAATTCTTAGTCTTTCAAGCTAAGCTTCTTTGGTACAGGATAGTTCACATCACTTAAATGGATGTACCCTGGGATGACAGAGGTAGAGCCATGTAATTGAGCTCTGATGCCTATGGGAAGAACTGGCAAGGAGAAGATTCCCTAGTTTGAGGAACTGGAATGTAGACCTATGTGTTTGAATTCAAGAAGGAGTTCCCTACCCTCATTTTCATGCTACATCATAAATTTTCTAAATAAGCTTAACAGTAAGCTAGAGTGCCAAGATAGTAACTCAAAGCCTGTCCCAGGGGAGCTGGAAAGGTTTTTACAAGAGGGCTGACAGGAGACTTGTGTGAAAGAAATTGAGTTGAAAGCCGTAGGCTGAGTGGTGTTAGGAAAGGTGGTTATGGTGATGGGGGAGAGACAGTGAAATGAAGTAGGGGAAAGGATAGAAGATAGGAAGGAAAATTGTGTCACAAAGAATATCAGTCAAATTGTGCCAAAGACACTCAAATATTTGCTCTCAGTCTACTTTCCTTCCAAGAAATATATTTTCTAATCTCCCTATTTGATAGACTACATCAGTATTTTCTCACATAAGATCCCCTTGCAAGGTGATTCTCCCATCTCTTCTGGCTCAGCTCAGAATTTCACCAAGACATGATCAATGGCTTAATCTAAATTCCACTTTGAAAATAATACTGTGCTCTCTTTCTTACCTATTTTATGCCCAGGATCAGAAATATTCCAGTGGTTATGAGGAATTCCCTCAGGTCAGCCTAAGTAAGTGAAGCAAATCCAGGGACACAGGGGAAAAGAGCAGAGTTAGCAAAGAGTAGAAGAAGAAAAAAAGAAAGAAAACAAATAAAAATAGAATAACTGAACAAAAGAAGTGGATATTAGGAAAGAACAATAGGAAGAACAAGGAAGGAAAGAAAAAGCATGGACTAGAATCGAGTGTTTTTGACAGTGCCAAGGTACATATAGTAGAACAGTGTGTTCTTCATAAAGCTGAAACATTGGGCTCTGGCCAAATGGTTCCATCCTACTGACCTTTAGGTAGCTAATCATGTCTTCTGAGCACAGACCAAATGGGTAAAAAATAAATAAATTTTAAAGTCCATGAAAAAAAAGGAAAGGACATTAGGAAATCAGCCCAGTAACGGGGAGCTGATCAAAGGCACCCTGTCTCTCACCATGGCCTGCGGGTAGTGTGCTGTTCTAACCTGCAGCTTTTCCTTCTCTGCTCCAGCTTCCTAAGGGGAAGGGGAGGGAAGGAATGATGACGCAGGCTGATAACTCTAAAAGCGTCCTCCTTTCTGCAACCAGAAAAGCTAAATAAAACAGAAGAAGGAAACTGGCAGACCTGGTGAGAAGACAACTTCAGGAAAATAAGGTAGACTCCAGACTAAGCAAAACACTGCTGGGCTACAGAATGGCCCAGTTTGCTGGAATAGTAGGGCACTTTTAGGTGGCAGAAGAAACCCCACTGTTACTGAATCTTCTTCTTTTTAGGAATCTTGGTGAGTGTATATTTGCCACATAACATTCTTTGTGTTCTTTTTTTTTTTCAACCTATAATACCAGATTTATCTGCCTATCTTTTAAAGTTGTCTCCTAACCACCACTTTACCAGGCAGCTACTATTCTCTGTGTCCCATTCCCCCAAATTAGACGTAGGCATCTTCTTTCTTAATCAAAATACAGGCAGCACCAGTCTGTGATTACTTACAAACTTCCTCGAAAGGAATTAAGTGTGGAAAAGAAAACTCTTTTAACTGGATACTACAGAGGACTGCTTCTGGAGTCTATCAGCTATGCTCCATTTTCTCCAGCTCAACTTTAGGTTAGCAGATATGTTTCTGTTTGACTAAGTCCTCTTTAGTTCTTAAATCCACCCTCTAAACCCAAATGGAAAATGCCAGTCCCAAAGCCTCACAAACAAACAGAAGTGGATTCATGTTTAGTTGTTTTTTTTTTCTTGGTTCATTCCAGGTTAAGATCACTAATTTAAAATTTCATTACTGTGAGGTTCCTTTGGTATTTTTTTCCTCAAAAAAGCCACATCTATCAAATTTGATTTCGGTCTTATATTTCTAGTAGTATGAAGAATTAGGAAATAATTGAAGTTAGTTCTTTTTTCCAGATGGGCTTCCATGAGCCAAAGCTAATTTCTTGAAAAAGATGCTAGAATGTGCCTTCACTCCAGTAGTAGCAATAGGAAATGAGAAGTGGGCAGCCTGCTACAGAGCTCAGTTATCTCTTTTCCCCTTACCATTTCAAGGAAACTACACAGGCTTTTTCCTACAACACATACATCACAGGAAAATCTTTCTCATCAGTTGAGTCATTTAAAACTCCTTAAATATTTATGATGTGGGCAGAATAATTTTGATGTGCTTCATACGTATATTGATGATGGTTGTTCTCTGGGAGGTGATGCAGCAGAAGAAACCCACAAATACCTGAGTTCCAGCAGGAGTTGAACCAATGATGGATTTTTGAAACTTTTGATAAGCCTTATTCTTCATCTGTAAAGTGACATAACACGGTGCACAGGTTTGTTGTGATGTTCAAATGACTGCTTTAAGCCTTGCATAGCATACATGCAAAGCTTCATCGCCATTAGCAGGTTTTCTTTGGTGAAGACTTTTTTTTTAAACTGAGTAATGAACAATCAACTTTAGTTTCTGATTCCAGCATAGAATTACCACCTTCAATTGAGGCTTCTTTCTTCTTCCTTGTTTTTACTCAGGAGAAGTCTAGTTTTTAGCAAGGTTACCAAATTCATCTGTTAACACATCTTTAGCTTTTCTGTGACCAAATTTTTAACTGCCTGATGATCATTTCTACTTAGATTTCCCCTTAAATCACTCCAGCTCAACTTATATTCATGGAAAGTCAGTACTTTAAGATTGTCATTGCCATGATTTGTATGTTCCATTATATTTGCCATGTAGCTTTGTTTATTCTTCCTTCAGGACAATTACACACCGGTTTTCAATTTTACAAGCTTCATTTTTATGTCCTTGTTTGACTCTTTTTACCCATGTTCTAAGAGATCCCAGTACTCTTTTTGTTAATATCCTGCACACTGTGGTCAAAGTAATATTTCCAATATATTAAAGTATAATGTTGCCTGAATAATTTTTAAATGACTCTATGACCAACAGAATTTAGTCTAAACAATGCAATATGGTATTCAATGCCTTCTGCAATCTATGCTCATTCACTTTTTCCAGAAAGTAACAATCTCTTCTCATAAGAGAAAATAAAGGGAGCTAAGGAAGGCCATAGCAAATGTGTCTAAACTGGCTGTTTAATACAAAGAAAGTGCAATCTGAAGACTAAATAAGTATTACCTACCCAAATGTTGAAAATGTAGGAAAGTAAAATTTTAGAAACAGAAGGAAGCGTTCATACATTGATGTGAACCATATTTATTAAACACCTGTCTTATGGAAGGCACGTTTTTCATACTATACGTTATAGAAAATAAAAGACATGGAATTTCTTTTCTCATGGGGCAAAAATATTCAGGGAGGACACACACATAAACATATGCATATGTATTTTAGGTACAAAAAGTAAGCAGAATAAGAAGATAAAGAATGATAGGGTTGAGATGTAATACAGATAGAATTATGAGAACGTTTCAACTGAGTTGTGAGGGAAATGGAGTAATCTATGTATATATGTGGAGAAAGAGTAATTCAGAAAGAGGGAAGAGCGATTGTGTGGATTCTAAGTTGAGTGCGTTTTTGACAGATGAAAGAGCAATGGAAGGCAGTGGCTGAAGCGAAGAGATGTTTTCACTACTTGCATAAATGTTTAAAAATATGTACAAAATGAAGAGAGAGAAAGAGAGACAGAGAGAGACAGAAAGAGAAAGAAGGACAAGAAGAAAGAGGAGGAAGAGGTGGAGGAAAGGGAGGAGAAAAGGAGAAACAGGAAGAATATGAATGAGTATAAGAAGGAGGAGAAACAGAAAAGGAAGGAGAAGAAAAGGGAGAGGGAGAGGAATAATGAAAGGGTGATGGAGAGGAAGAGGGGAGGGAAGAGGAAGAGGAGAGAAGGAGGGGGAAGAGAAGGTCAAAAAACAAATTGTGGTCAAAATTTCAAGAGGTTCAATTTTACTGAAGTGTACAGTTTGTATATGAGAAGTAGCCAGAGATAAAATTGAAAAGGATGGAAAGAATCAAACACAACTGACCAGTAAAACATGCTAAGATGTTTTCCCTTTGTTGTACTATATGCATCACAATGAACCACTGAAATATTTTCAGTCAGAGAATGACATTAGCTGATTTATACTTCAGAAAGTTTACCCTGGAAACGATGGGGAGAATGGATTGAAGAGACAAGGTAAAATAGAGACGAATTAGGAAGCTATTGCAGCCATCTGGGTGAGACATAGGGTTAAAAAAGAAGGGCCAAATTTTGTATAATTTAGAAATAAAATATTGGAATATTTTGTACACTATTTGTTATGAGGATTTAGTAGAATAATAGATAGTTATAATTAACAGATTTTAGCAAATAAATCATACATTGCATTGCTGCTTAAATTCTCCAGATGTCGACTTTGTTTTCCCAAAGCTACTGGTCAGAATCTATGTAACCTAGAATGTATTATAATAATCTTGTTTTGTAATTATCTCATCCAAGGAATTTGTGGTCTGACTGAAAGGATAAAACAGGGTGAAAATTAATTCATTTGTGGACCCTAGTAGATGCCAAGCACCATGCTATGTAATTTATATATGTTATATTTTAGTCCTTACAACCACCACGGGGGAACATGTTTCTATATTACAGACGTAGAGATCAGGTTTAGATTTTCAATTCACTCAATGATGAATACATAGTAAATGGAAGAGACAAAGAATTGTAAATATGAAGCACTAAGAGCCCAGTGACTTGGTGTTATGATTTACATCTTAATGTCCTTCATATGTTCAAGGGTGGGGCTTTCAGGAGATGATCGAATCATGAGTACTCTGTCATCACAGGATGAATTCATTAATGTGATCATAACTTGATGGTGTTACTCGAAAGTAATAGAAATTTAAGAAGAAGGTGGGGCCTAGTTGAATGGAGTGAGTCATGGAGGCATGACCTTGGAGACTATATCTTGTCTCTGGTTCCTTCCTTTTGAGGTCTCTTCTTCTCCTCTCCTCTTTTTTCTTCTTCTTTCTGCTCCCCTCCTTTTCTTGGCCCCCATGAAATCAGCATACTCCTGTCATGACATTTCTGCCTTGCCATGATGCTAATAGTGATAGAGCCAGCTGACTGTGGACTAAAATCTCTGAAATTGAGAACCCAAAATAATTTTTCCTCTAAATTAATTTTCTCAAGTATTTGGTCACAGTAACATACAGCTGAATAACACAAGTGGCTTTGTAAATTGCCTTGCAGGTTTATAACCTTTAGCATTTATACTTGAAAGAGTAGCTATGCCAGATGTCTGTAATATTTGTGAAGCAGTAAGAAGTAAATTGTATTTTCATAGCTGATAGGGACTTAGGTTACTCAAATCACAGGATATAGTTTTATTTCTGATCTCCAATAGTCTTTTTGGTTTGCCACAGGGTCTGATATAAAAATACATTATGCACAATTTTAATGTAGCTTCCCTAATCTTTAAAATATTTATTTTAAATGGTGATCACTTTTTCATCATAGCATCAAGCATAGAGTATTGATTTACTATATTAACTGGATATATGTACTACAAGGAAGTTTCCATTGGGCATTCAAAGCACAAGAAAGAGATATTCTGCCTCCTTTCCAGGTAGATGGCAAGTGCACTAATATACAAACTATATGTGAGGCACTAGAGTGTAATGGTCAAATGTCTGGACTTTGGAACCAAACTATCTGCTTGACCTTGAATTCTGGCTTTAGTACTAGTTCATGCTATTAAGAGAAAGCACTGTGCCTTGTGGAAACTAGAGATAAAGCTAGGGAAGAGATCAATTTGGTTAAAATACTAGGTATGGAAAGGTACAAATAAAAAATGAATGCCAGAGTAAGCTCACTCTTGAAGGCCAGCCAAAAGGCTTTGGCATTTATTCAGAAAAACCAGATCACTTGTTGCAAGGCACTGATGTGTCAAAAGTAATCTGTTACTCACAAGAGTTAAAGTACTAATGGTTGCAAATGATTTACTTAAAACAAAAATAAAGTTAAGTAGAATTAATGTTATCTTACAATAAGACTGTTTTTATTAAGTTTGTTTTAAAATATGCTTTCTTGAGTAGAGGATAGTTTGGTACAGTTGTAAGCTACTTACTGAGAGTTATATAAAAACTCTGAAACTTTTACCTTTACATTTTACCTAGTTTTATATCTGATTCATCCTGTAATGAGTAATTGTGATTTTAGGGACTTGAAATCTATAGGGCACATCAGGTGTAACTTTGTAGTGTTATATATATATAAATATATATGTATATATAAATATATATACACACATATATTTATATATACATTTAAATATATATGTATATATGTATATCTTTCTTACACATAGGTACATCCATATTAGGAAGAAGGCCAAGACAGATAAAAAAAGGGTGTCTAATGTCTTTGTATTTACTATGTACGTGAATAAGGAGACATTAATATGTCTGTTGAGACTACCAAAGGACATAATGCCTATTTTATAGTTTTCAATTGGTATATGCAATGTACATTATTATAAACACAAAAATTGTTTTATAAGTTTTAGGCTCAATTGAAGTGCTGAGAAAAACAATTGTAAACCACAATATCTTGTTGTGATTAGTGTCTAGTTCTAATTAACTTGGTTTCAAACAAGGTAAACAGACATTTCAATTTTAATTCAGAAAAAGCTGCCCCAAAGCTTGCTAGTTGCTTCCATCAGTTTTGTTTCTCATTTAAAAACAAAATCATCACTGGAAATGATTTTAAAACGTGTAAAGTTATCAGGTAAATAACTTCCAGCACATTCAAAATTGCCAAGTTAATTTAAATATTTGATTTCATTATTCACAGTCTTGTAAAATGCTTTTACGAATAACACATCAAAACGTTTTACACACAATGTGCTTCACTTCCCCACAAAATTTATTTGACAAGAATGCCACAAGTTGAGTACATCCATGAAAAAAAACCTCACATGTGAATATTACCTGTCAGATGTGTTGGATAAGGGGAAGATGATTCTTTTGTGATCAACAGGAACCAATTGGTGGCCTCTGAACAAGATAAAAAATGATTAGTAAGTTTAGAGTTATAAATGTATCAAAGAAATGCATGTAAAGAAGATCAGGGTAGGAAAGAAAATCAGACACCAGTTATAAGGGACACCAGTTATAAGACTAACTTAGAAAAGTCAAGGTCTAATTTCTTAATATAGGAAATAAAGAGATTTGTGAAATCTTGGAAAGGCATTAGGTTGAATGATATACAGTGACTGATATCCAACTCTTTCTGTAGGAAAGAAATGGAAATTGCATATAACTTTACCTAATATATTTGGGGACTTGTATTCCTCTTCAAAATATGACGGAAGTAGAAAATAATGTTAGTATGATTTTTCAGCATGCTTATAATAAGTCCTACCCACCAAATAAGTCTCAAGATTGCCAGCCAGACACACATGCATTTAATTGTCTGTTACGACACATTGGACCTACTAAGTTATTAAAAAATACTAACATAAAATTGAATATAAATAATCAATATTATTAACATTTATACTTAAAGTAAATTATAATATGAATTATAATAAAATATTTGCATTTGCTAAGCATGCACTTTTGGAGAAGAGATAAACACTTATATAAACAGATGAACTCCAGACATATTACTGAATGCCAATCTGAGTACAGACACAACACCCCAGTAATGTGAGCACTTGATATCAAGTAGATGTGGTTAGGTCTAATATGAATCTTCCTAATTCAGTATATTTTGTGTTGTAATTGATGTACTCAAGCATTCACGTGAAATAAAAAACAAAACTTCTGAATTTTGGTGCCTGCAAGTGTTCATCACTTTTGTGTGGACTATCACTTTTCAATATCATCATTTTTCTTGCCATTCTTTTCTCATAAGTCTTCAATTAAAAAAAAATTGGTACTGGGAATCAAATTTAGGCTCTTATGCTTGTGAGACAGGTGGCGGAACCACTGAGCTAAATCCCTGGCCCTTCAATTAAAAATTTAGTGTAAACCTTGTGAGGGCTAGACCGCAAAAGGTCATGACTTGACTGAAGAATTCATAGAACAAAATCACTGACAGTTGTGTTGAGAATGAACTATGAGCAGGCTATGTGGAAAAAGAAGTGCTCATTTAAGGAGAGCTCGATTGCTAGACATAAAAGATTGGGACCAATGCTTCTACAGAAAATGGAGTTGTAAGAAATTCAGTCTACAATATGAAATTTGGAGAGTTATGATGATGTTCCAAAAGAAGATGACATGACTGTATTTGAACTAATGTAGATTATTTTACAAGAATAAATGTAGATTTTTGTACATATAAAAGTGAGACATTTCTTAAAAACAAATCGTAATGCATCTTTTAGAGCAAAAATTAAGGTAAGAATCTTATCTTCAGAGAAAAATAATAGTCAATCTAATGTGAAGAGTGAGGGTAAGGAAGGAGTTGAAGATAGATATTTAAAGACTAGGCCACTAAATGGATAGAATGGATTCAAAGACATTAATAATTATTATTACTCATATCTACTAAACATATTATGTGCCAATACTATTTAAATGCTTTAAAGCTATTAATCCATTTAATCCTCTTAACAAACATATGAAGCAAGTACTGTTTAGACCCATTTCACAGAGGATAAAAATGTGTTATAAAGATGCTAAGTAACTTCATCAGAGTAATGCATTGTTAAATAGAAGAGCTTTGATTTACCGTCAACTTCATGCTTCTCCAGACTGTATTATATCCCTGGGGTGCTTATCATAAATGAAGGACTAGAGGAAATAGGTCAACTTGGTTTGTTCAGTCACCTTTTCATTATGTAATCTTATTTTATTTTAATTTGCAAAATTAATTCATGTTATTGAAAACAATATATAGAAATTTGGAAAAGAAAAACTGAAGTGATCCTTCACCTGCTTTCAGAGCTAATTTAGTGTATATCTTTTCAGATGCTTATGTCTAAAAATTTGTTATCATAAAGATATATCTACACATAAATGTTTTACAAAAAATAAAATGGTACCATGCATATTGACTTTCAATATGCATAACTTTCCACTTATTTTTCACTTAATGTATCTTGAACACTTTTTCATATTATTGTGTAGATCTACTTATATCAGTGTTAACTTTTTATTTTATAGTATGATTTGGGGAAGTTTTTGGATCAATACTCAATGAACACTTAAATTCTTTCAGTTATTTCCTATGATACACAATATGTATTTATCTTTCTATCCATCTGCCTATATACTTATCTATCATCTGTCTATGTCTTATCTATCGACTGATGATTTTTTTTTATAGGGTGGATTTTTAGAAGTATAGTTCATGAATTATAACACTAACATATTAAGATATTTATTTATACAAGCTGCTAAATTTTCCTATCTATTATCTCTGGCAGTAAACATTCTCACTAGCAATATGCAAAAAAGTATATTTCCCCATACTCCATAATTTAGTCAAGGCAAAATGAGTTTAGTGAATCACACTCAAGGACAAGGATAATAGGTCTCAAAAGGAATATTTGGACATTGAATTGTAAAACTGTTGAGTGTAAAGAATGGAAAGCTCAAGATGATATAATTGTGGTCTTCAAGTCTTTAAAAAGAAGTGACTAATCTAGAGAATCTTTAGGGAACCACGTATCTGTTTTTTAGCACAAGATTGTGCTTTCTAGCAGATTTAGGACAATAGGCTTCCTGTAATTGAAAAGAAAGGTTGTGATGAAAACTTGACCAGAGTATGAAAACATTAAGTGGAATTAGATTGAGAAAACTTGCCTGCCGTTGTTCTCCCCTGAGAATATTAGAGATACAACTACTGAAATTGTAGAGAAGGGGATCAAACAGCTTCCTTCTCAAGAAGAAGTCCAGTGATTCTATCACAAACATTGGACCCCCTCTACTGCTACACTACATGTTAATGTCAGATTTCTTTATGAGATCTTAGGACACACAAAACCTGACCCATTCTGTTTATCCAGATGAACAGGAATGTCATCCAAACTGTATGAAATCTTCACTAGCTTTTCCTAAATATTTTATCCAGGGAAGAGACTTGGAAAAACTTATGAGCAGAAAAGATGATCTTAACCTAAGCAAAAAGTTTATTATCTGTGCAGAATAGTAGAGGGCTGATTGATCCTGATTCTCTAAACTGGAAGTCAGTCTCTGACATTGGCTGGCTCTGTGACCTTGGAAGATACTCTTTAGTATTCTTTTTCAAAAATTATTATTATTGGTACCATGGATTGAACTCAGGACTTTGTGCTTGCATGACAGGCATGCACCACTGAGCTAAATCCCCAGCCCCTCTTTACTGTTCTTGGGCTCCTTTTTGTCATTCATACAGAAAAGGAATGGATCAAATTATATGTTCCCTATTTCTTTGCCACTCTGATCCATGAAATTATGTGTCTTTCAATTGATTTTCCTTCTTTTATACTTCTGTAGAGCTTTATTTTGAGTATCACTCTATTTATTACTTTGTTTTGAAACTGTGTCTTAGTTATTTTTCTTGTCACTGAGATATAATACACAGCACCCACAATTTTAGGAAGAAAATGTTAATGTTGGCTCAGTTTGTAGAGATTTCAGTCTATAGTTAGTGGGTTCTAAGGCAGGTTGGCATTGTAGAGGAATATGAAAAAGGGGAACTGCTCACTTCATGGCAGCCAGGGTACAAAGAGAGTTAAGCAAGAGTAAAGCAGGGAGAAATACCCTTCCAGGCTATGATCCAGTGGCCCACCTTTGACCAGGATCCACCTGCCAACATTATATTTAACTAAAAACTCATCAGTGGACCAATATCTTGGTGACTATTATGCCCTTGCCATCCAATCACCCCTCAAAAACACCACCTTCCACCGCTGAGTGTATGAGACATTTCGGAAGACATTTGGATATAAACCATAATACTCTATGTTTACTCTTTCTACCATTAGCTTGTGAACTTCTTAGCCAGGTAAGGATATAGTACTTAGTAGGCACTCACATCAGTATTTATTGAAATGAACTTGAATTCTTTCTGACTCCGTGTGTAAAATCCTGGTTCTATGAACAGTCTTGCTGTCAAGACTGAAGAATCTAAGAGTATTCCATTCTTAAGTAACATTTTCTTTTACATCTGAGCCATTGAAAATGAATACTGACTAGTGGCAGTGTGTGGTAGACAGAAGAGGTCGCAGGTCTGACAAAGGAATGGCTCTTTGTATCTTCTGCCATTAAATTTGCTATTTTGTAGACTATCTCAGCAGTTTGAGCTGCAATTTCCTGTCATCCTTTCTGAAGGTGTGTGTGTGTGTGTAAAGTAAGCTGGAATCTAACTTCTGAGGGTGCCCATTTGGCATTTCTATTCTTCTTTATGCATTCCATTCCTACCAATCAATTCATGTCTTCTATGAAAGCTTGTTGTTTCTGTACCTCTTTTCTTGCTAAAGCAAATAGGATTATCTCTTCTTTGTCTTCTCTGGCTCAGCCTTTACCCAATCCAACATCAGTATTCCTATTAAGATGCATGTTTCCAGGCTTGCACATGCTCCATGCTCTTTTTGAGATTACAGACGTGAACCAAATGGTTACAGCAACACAGTTCTTTGTATGGTGGGATCTGAATGAAACTCGGGAAATTTCATTTACATTTAGACTTGTTGGAACAAAAAAAAATTAAAAGAAGAGTACATAAAGATGGAAGGGGAGAGGTTAGAGAGTACAATTTAGTGAGAGTATTTTGGATTTTGTAGTCTTCTTACAATCTTCTATTACCCTTTCTGAATAGTGCATAGTGGGAGAGGAACAAAACCACATCATGATAAAGCCTAGGCTCCCCTTTTCTACCACCACAAAGTTGGAACTAGGGATTAAAACAAACAAAGACAGCATCAGAACCAAGAGGCTGAGGTTGGTAAGCTATGTTTGTTTTTTTTTTTCCTGTCGCTATGGTGAATATGCCTGTGAACATGAAGTAGGATTTTACAAGCAGTCGTCAGATGGAACATTACACCCTCTACTTAAACTTCTAGACTCTCCACACCAGAAGAGATCTAAAAGATCATGTACGCTGTTTTTGCATGATGGTAGTTTGAATATGCAATGAAGTCTTTTCTTCATAAGAAATCTCACAGGAAAAGGATTTACTCTTAAGTGAAGTAGGACACAGGTGTAAATACTGAATAATTTCTCTGGTATGAAAAACTAAAAGTGCAAATAAGATTCAAATTGTATAGCTAATAATGTGAAATAGAAGGAAAGGAGTTAAAGGTGTAGGGGAAGTGGGAAAGGTAGGGAAAAGGAATTAAGGGCAAAGAAAAAATATGAGAAAAGGAAAAATTGAAACAAAGTCTTTGAAATAGGGAAGTCTGGAGGGAGTAAAGGGAGGGCAGGGGTATGGGGAAAAATGAGAACCAATATCTGTCATGTAAAGGTACAAGATCCCAATGATAAATGTAACTGTACTGTATACCTAAAAATATCAATAAACTCATTGGAAAAATTTACAAGAAAAAAAAAAGAAACACTCTGGAAGAGTGAGGATATGGGCCCAGAGCCCAATTTTTCTATCTCCTTTTATTACTGAAGTGGCTTTTCCAGTATGTTCCTTAGGGCCCCGAGGAACACATTTTAAAAACTATCAGTCTAGTCCAATTCTCTCTTGATGAGAAAACTGAGATCAAAATTCATTCTGAACTTTAGTTTAAGATATAGAACCCAGATTTTTTGATTACTAATTCAGGGACGTTTTGTGATTTCATGCTGCAGGTTCTTATAAACTTGTCCTTAAATTACAATGCAGGTTACCTGGGTCACATATTAACTCCATATTTCAATTTTAAGAAACTTTAATTCTTAAAGTGGTGGTTTCATTTTGCATTCCCATCCACAATGTATGGTGATTATTATTTATCTACATCATTGCCAATACATTTATTTTCTGACTGTTTTTTAGATTATAGTCATTCTAGCAGATGGTTGATGTTGATTTTGTATTTAGAATTTTCATGTGCTCAAAGGTGAATGATGTTGAATGATTTTCAGATGGTAATTAGCTATTTTACATCAGCATTGGGTAATATGTACTAGAATAGTTTTCTTATTCTTTGTTTTCATTTATAGTTGATGTATAAGAATTCTTTTAATATATTGAGTTTAGGTCCCTTATCAAATAAAAGATCTGCAAGTATTTTTTATATTTGATGGGTTGTCGTTTCTCATTGTTAGTAGTATTCATTGAAGTTCAAAAGGGTTTTTTTTTTAATTTTGTTTTTCCAATTTATCTAACTTTCTTTTAGTGTTTGTATCTTTGTATCAAATGAAAGAAACTATTGCCTAATTAAAATCATGAAGATTTTGCCTTATTTTTTGGTAAGAGTGTTACAGTTTTAGTTCTTATTGTACATCTATAATCCATTTTGAGTTCATTTTAATGTGTGGTGTAAGGAAAGAGTTTTACTTTATTCTTTGCTCTGTGTATACACACTTACTTCAGCACCATTTTAAAAAAGACTATTCTTATTTTTCAGTATTAACAGTTTTTAATGTATTCCTTAGCATTATATATATATGCAATTATCATATCATATGCAAATAGTGCTGGTTTAGATTCTTCTTTTCCAAACTGAATGATTCTTATTTTCTATATTTAATTGCTCTGACTAGAACATCCAGTACAATTTTGATTAATAATGATGAGCATAGATTTCCTTGCCTTGTTTTCAATTTTTGCGGGAAGGTGCCAGGGATCGAATTCAGGTGCTTGTGTTTGTGAGGTAGGCAACAGCACCACTGAGCTAAATTCCTGGCCCCCCTTGTTTTCAATCTTGAGGATGAAGCAATCAACCTTTGTCTGTTAAGTATGTTATTAGCTCTGAATGTTTCAGATATGCTTTTTCAAGTTGAGATAATTCCTTTTTTCATATTTTGCTGAGTGGTTTATGATGTTTTGTCAAATGGTTTTCTGTGTCTATTGAAATTTCCTAGTTTTTACTATTAGTCTACTAATATGGTGTATTATATTAGTAGATTTTCATCTGATAATCTGACTTTAAATTCTGAGCCTAAAGCCACGTCCTCATGGCTTAGAATCATTTTCCTATATTGCTGGATCTTATTTTCTAGTACTTTGTTGAACATTTTTGCACTATATTTAAATGAGATATTGGCCTAGCTTTCTTTCTTTGTGATGTCTTTGGCTCTAGCACTGGAATGAAACTGTACTCATGGAACGAGCACTCACATTTTGTTTTTGGAAGGAATTTGTAAGTTATTGGTACTGATTCTATATTTTGGTTGATATATAAACATTCCCTCAAAGTCTCATGTCTGCACAGGTGGGGCTTTTGAGAGATGATTGGATCATGAAAGCATGATTCTCTTCAATGGATTAGTGCACTGATAAGTTCGCAGCTAAATGTAATGTTGGGAAGCGAAGCATGTTCAGAGGATGTGGGTGACTGGAGGCAGGACCTACAAGGGCTTATCTCTTCCCATCACTTCCCTTCACCCTCTCTCTGCTTCTTGCTAACATTCCATGAACTATTACTCCACTTGCATGCACCTCTGCCATGTTGTCCTACATTGTAGGTAGCTGACCTTGGATTAAAACCTCTACAAATTGTGAGTTGAAATACACCCTTCTTTTAAATTGCAGATATTGGGTATTGGGACTCAGTGATAAGAAAATAACTAAGAAATTGCATGTAAATTTTTCACAGAATTTCTCACTAATGCCATTTGGGCTAGGCTTTTCTTTGTAGGAAAATTAAAATGTCTAATTCATTATAATAGTCAGTATATTATGATATTCCACTTTTTCTTTATGAAATTTAGTTGTAGCTTTGTAATACACTATTTTTTTCTTTTTATTGAGTTTATTGGTACATTCTAGGTATACAATACAGTTACATTCATTATTGGGAATTTGTACCTTTACATGACAGGTCTTGATTCTCATTTACTCCCCTTGTCCCTGCCCTCCCTTCAACCCCCCTCCCCTCCCCATTTACAAACACTTTTCTAAACAATCTGATTTTTGGTATATAGTTATTCATAATAGTCTTTTACACTAATATTTGTTTCTGTGAAGTCAATGTTGAATTTAATTAATTAATTAATTAATCAATTAATTAATTTATTTATAGACAGGGTTTCGCTATGTAGTTGAGACTGACCTGGAATTCACTATGTTGTCCAGGCTGGTTTCGAACTCACAGTGATCCTCTTGCCTCAGCCTCCCAAGTGCTGGGATTACAGGCATGTGCCACCACGCCTGTCTTAAATTTAATTTATTAATTCCTTATTTTGTATATAAAGTTTTTTTTAAAAAATTAATTATAATGGTACATTTAAGGTATAAAATATAATGACATTCATTTTGGAAATTTGCACCTTTACATAAGCCATATTGGTTCTTCTTTTTTCCCCATTCCCCTGCCCTCCCTATCCACAAAGGCTTTGTTTGCACTTTTTGTTTTTCTCATATTAATCCCATTCCATTCTTTATCCCCCCCCAATTCCCCTTCTCCTGTGCACCTTTTCTTCCTATTTCACATTATCCATTATACATTTTAGTCCTTATTTACACTTACAGCTTCTCACACTAGAGAAGCTATTTGGTATTTACACGTGTCCTTTTTATTCCACTTAAGAGTATCACCTCAATGTGCATCCATTTAGCTGTAAATGTCTCTAGGCTCTCATTCTTTATGGCTGAGTAGTACTCCATTTTATTGACACACACACACACACACACACACACACACACACACACACACACACACATTTTCTTTATCCGGTCTCCTGTTGATGGGCAATTGGCTGCTTCCAAGCTTTAGCTATTACAAATTTTGCTGCTATGAGCATGGGTACACTTATATCACTGTGGTATGATTCTTTTAATTCTTTGGGGAAGGTACCAAGCAGGGGAATAAATGGATCAAATGAGGCTTCCAATCATAGTTCATTGAGTTATATCCATATTGATTTCCACAATGGCTGCACCAATCTAGACTCCCACCAGCAGTGGAGCAGTGTTTTTCTTTCCCCACACCCCACCAGCATTTGGTATTGGTTGATTTTATGATAGCAGCCATTCTTTTTGCAGTGAGATGGAATCTCAGTATTGTTTTCATTTGCATTTCTCAAAAAACCAGTGACATTCAACATTTTTTCACGTGTTTATTTGCTATTTCTACTTCTTTTAGAAATGTCTGTTCATTTCAGATGCCCATTTTTGGACTGCGTCTTTAAAGTTGGGTGGTCTGATTTTTAAAGTTCTTTATATATTCTAGACAGTACAACTTAGTCTGAGGAACAGATGGTGAAATTTTTTTCCCACATTGTGGGTTGTCACTTCACACTTTTGGTCTTTTCTCTTACTGTCTAGAAGCTTTTTAATAAGAAGACATCTCGCTTTTTGATTGTTTGTGCTAGTTCACAGGCAACTGATTTTTTGTTTATACAATCTTTTCCCACACCAATGTCTTTAAGAGTTCTACCTAACCTCACTTCTAGCCAGTGTAGTGTTTTGTATTAATATTTAGATCTTTAATCCACTTTGCTTTTATTTTAGAGAAGTTATTTTAGAGAAGGTTTAGAGATATAGGTCTAGTTTTAATCTTTGGCAAGTTAAAACCCTATTATTTCAGCACCATATATTCAAAAGGCTATAATTCTTCCAATGTGGGTGTTTGTCTACTTTGTCAAAGATGAGGTGGCTGATTGTTTCTGGAGTTGGTTCTGCACCTTCTAATGTGGTGCACTGGTCCCAAGGTACGTTGCTTTGCCAGTACCATGCTGTTTTTACCACAGTAGCTTTGTAGTATACTTTCAAGTTGGGGACTGTGATTCCCCCGTCACAAAAAAGTACCTGCTTTTACTATTCCAAGTCTTTTCTTGTTCAAAATGAATTTTTTTCTCAAAATGATAATTTTCTCAAGGCCTGTGAAGTATTCCGCTGGAATTTCAATTGGGATTCCACTGAATCTTTATATCAGTTTTGTAAATTGTCCATTTTCACTATATTGATTTTTCCTATCCAGTAGCAAGGGATATCCTTCCATTTTCTGATATCCTCTTCAATCTCTTTTTTCAGAAGGTTGTAGGTTTCTGAATAGGCATCTTGGATTTTTTTTTGGGGGGGTGAATACTGGGGAATGAACTCGGGCCCTTGCACTTGCAAGGCAGGCAGCAGAACCATTGAGCCAAATCCCTGGCCTCGTCTTGTATTTCTTTTGTTTGATTGATTCATAGGTATTAACATTTTTTTAATGATTTTGCTAAAAGAATTGATTGCCCCATTTCTCTCTCATTGAGTTAGTTTTTCATTTGCAGAAAAGCTATTGATTTTCTTGTGTTGACCTTGTATACAGCTACTTTGTTGAATTTGATATTAAGTCTAGAAGACTTTTGGTGGAATTCTTGGCATCTTCTAATATAGAGTATCATATCATCTAGAAATAATGACAATTTCCTTTTACATTTCCTATCTTTATTCCTGTTCTTTCTTTCTCTTGACTAATTTCTGTGGCTACTGTTTTGAAAGCTATATTGAACAGGAGTGGTTATACTAGAACATCCTTGAGTTGTTCCTCACTTTAGTGTGAAGGATTTCAGTTTTTGATCATAAAATGATATTGGTGGTTGTTTTTTCATACACAGCTTTTATTAGATTGAGATAGAGAACGTGTATTCCAGTTTTTGGAGGGTTTTATCTTGAATGGGTGTTGGATTTTGTGAAATACTTTTTCTGCTTCTATTGAGACGATCATATGTTTTTTGTCCTTGGCTCTATTAATATAGTGTATTACATTTATGGATTTGCATATGTTGAACCATCCCTGCATCTCTGGAATGAATCCCACTTGGTCAGGGTGTATGATCTTCTTGATGATCTTGTTCATTCTATTTGCCAGTATCCTATTAAAATTTTTTGCATCTATGTTCATTAGTGAGATTGGCCTACAGTTCTCTTTTTTATTTGGGTCTTTCTCTGCTTTTGGTATCATGACTATGTTTGCATTCAGGAATGCATTTGGGAGTATTGTTTCCCTTTCAATTTCATTGAAGTGTTTAACCATTAGTGGCAGTAGTTCCTCTGTAAATGTCATATAGAATTCAGCAGTGAGGCCATCAGGGCCTGGGCTTTTCTTAGTTAGTAAGATTTTAATTCTTTTTTAGATTTCATGGATTGATATAGGGTCATTTAGAAGTTTTAGGTCATCTTATTTCAAATATGGTAATTCATCCATATCTAGGAATCTGTAAACTTCTTCTGTATTTTCCATCTTATTGGCCTATTGGTAGGTATTGATGATCCTGTAGATTTCTGCTGGGTCCATTGTAATTTCACCTTTTTCATTCCTAATTGCATGGATTTGGGCCTTTTCTTTTCTCTTCTTTTCTTTTTTTTTATAAGGTTGGCTAAGGGTTTGTCAATTTTGTTTATTCTTTTGAAGAACCTACTCTTCACTTCATTGATTTTTTGTACCCTTATCTTGGTCTCTGTTGCACAGATTTCTGCCCTGATCAATATAATTTCCTCTCTTGTATGACCTTTGGATTTCTTCTTCTCTTATTTTGTAGAATCTTGTGGTTTGGCATCAGGTTATTTAATTGATCTCAATCTGTGTTCCTAATATGTTTTCCTAAAATTCACTGCTATCAATTTCCCTCCTAAGGCTGCTTCATTGTGCCCCATAGATTCTGATATGTTGCATTGTCATTGTCATTTAATTGTGGCAACTGTCTGATTTCTTCTTTAATTTCCTATGTAACTCAATGGTTATTCAGAAATGTGCTGTTCAATTTCCATGTGTTCATAAAGTTCTTGTGGTTTCTTTTGCTATTGATCTCCAATTTCATTGCCTTATGGTCTGATAATACACATGGATCACTTCAATTCCTTTGCAGTTACTTAAACATATTGTGTGAGCAAGTATGCAGTGTATTTTGGAGAAATACCCAGGTGCAGCTGAAAAGAATGAGGAATTTGATTTTGTGGGGTGGAACACTCTATAAATATATGTTAAGTTCGTTTTTTTCAAGACTTTGATTGAGTTCTGTTATTTCATTTATTTTTAGTCTAGTTGATCTATTTCTGACAGTTGGGTATTGCAGTCCCCAACTACTATTGTATTAGTGCTTATTTAATTTTTCATGTCTGTTAGCATGTTTCATATAGTTGTGCGCACTGCACTTGTGTTTGGTGAATATATATGATTACCATCTCTTCCTCTTAGATTTTTCCCTTTGCAAGGATATAGTGTCCTTCTTTGTCTCTCTTAGCCAGGGTTGTTTTGAAATCCACTTGATCTACAAAGAGGATAGGTACTCCTTTTTTTATTCATGTTGCATGGAGTATTGTTTTGTACTCTTTATATTTCAATCTATGAGTTTCTTTTTGAATTGAGTGTGTTTATATATGCAGTATATTATTGGATTTTGCTTCTTGACCCATTTTGCCAGTCTATTTCTTTTAATTGGTGAGTTGAGACCATTAACATTGATAGTTATAACTGATATGTATTGACTTATTCTTGTCATGACATTTTCATTTTGTTGGATTCTCCCCTTTTGTGGTTAATTTCTTTTGCCTGATGGATGCATTCTGCTGAGCTTGTTGGGGATTGTGATCCTCACTGTTTTCTATTAGTATGTTGTTTAAAGTTTCTGGAGTACTGGTTTCATAGTTATGAAGTTTCTAATGTGCTCTTTGTCATGAAAATAACTTATTTCTCCAACAATTTTGAAAGATAGTTTTTCAGGGTACGTCTATCTGGGTTGTAGGTTGTTTTCCTTTAGGTCTTGAAATACATTACTTCAGGCTCTTCTTGCCTTGAGAATCTGTTTTGAGAAGTCTGCTGTGATTCTGAGTGGCCTATCCTTTGTCTGTGATTTTTTTTCTTATTTCTAAATTCTAAGAATATTTCTCATATTTCTAATTTCTAAGAATTTTGTTCTTCTGTTGGGTTTCTGGAATCTTAAATATTATATTCCTATGTGCAGATGCTTTTTGATCAGGAATAGTTGGAGTCCTATATGCCTCACTTATCTGTATGTCAAGTTATTTCCCCCTACTTGAGAAGTATTTTACCATTATTTCTGTGAAGAGGTTTTTTTATGTCATTTTGCACACTCTCCTGTATCTTCATTGCCTCTGATCAGTCTTATGTTATTCTCCTTTGCATAGTCTAGCAGCTGCTAGCTTGATTTCTCATGATCTCTTACAATTTTTTAAAACATTTTCTTTTCTTAGTCACTAATTGCAATCCTATCTCCTATATCTGAAATTCTGTCCTCGAATTGGCTCATTCTGCTGTGTAAACTTTCAGTGGAGATTTCAATCTCCTGTAAATCTGTTTGCATCTGTTTTATGGACTCCATTGTTTCCTATGTTGGGTTTCCATCATGTTCCTCAGCTCTATTTTTTATCTGTGTCTGCTCTAGATTTATTAATCATATTTTGCACTATGGGCACAATCTCTACTATTATCTGAGAAATTATTTCTGATTTCATTTTTTCCAGATCTTCTTTTTTGTCCAGGTGGTTTCCCTTTGAGGTTGTCTTATGTGATCTGGAAGTCTGGTTTTTTTGGACTTGTTTACATGTCTTCTCAATTCAACTGATGCAGCCCACTGTGCCTTTCTTGAGGCAATGTTTTGCTCACTTAGTGGTCATCATTCCTCATCAAGCTACCAAGTAGCTTTTTTTCTGCTGCTCACCATTACACTAATTCTTGGGTTCAGAATGGTGGCCTTTTTGATCCCTGAGCTAACCTATTTTCTGGGCAAGCTTCTGGCTGGGGCCTGTGCCCATTTGGGATGGTACCCAGGTGAGACTCTCACTGGGACCCCTATTTAGCTGTTGTCTTGGAAAGCCTTTAGCTGGGGGCTGTGCACCCTAGTTCCTGTTGTCTGCACAGGCTTCTGGCTAGGGTCACTGTGAAATTACCAACTGTATAGGCTTGGGCTGGCTCTTGCTTATGTGCTTGTGTAGCTCTTTTCCAGGAAGGCCCTTGGCTGTGGCTGATGGTATGGCTGGCTTCTGGCTAAAGCTTGTGTGGCTGTGCAGCTGTTTTCTGCGTGGGCTTGGGTGAGTGTGTCTTAGCCTCTGGCATTGGGGCAGAGCCCTGGCTGGAATCCACCTGTAGCTGCAACTTTCTGGTCCACACAACTGCTCTGTGGAATCTTGTATTTAAAGATTTTTTCCGCTGTTCATTCTAGCTAAGTCTATCAATTGCACTGACATTTTAAAAAGGAACCAGTTTTGGTTTTAATAATTTTCTTTATAGTTTTTCTCTGCTTTTTTCCCCTTTTATGTTCACTCCTATCTTTCTTTTCTCCAACCTTTTCCTTTGGTTTAAATTTAGATTTCTCTTCATTTTGTCATTTTTTTTAATTGGAAGATTTGATTTTACTTTGATATTTTTATCCTTTTTCAATTTCTTTACTATAATAACATTATCTATAAACACCACTTTACCTAAATCCATTAAATGTTGATACATTCTATTTAGTTTTCAACCATCTCAATTTTTTATAATGTATTAGTTCATGTCTGTAATATATAGTAGCTATATTTGCTTTGGGGAATTGCTACATGCATGTAACATATCTTTATACTTTTAAATTCCTTACCTTCTCCTTTTTAACCATTTCCCTCCTGATGATTTTCCTCTCCATTTTCCCTTGTGAATTCTTGTTTGAGTCATTGGTTATTTAGGAGTGCTTTGGTTCTGTATATAGCCCAAGACATTATTACATGCTTATTCTTCAAAATAAAGTTTATCCTATATGTTTCATTAAGTACTTTTCAGTGATATTGGAGACAAATATAAAGAATGAAGACAGCAGTTACGTTTTCCCAAATTTTACTCACTTATAAAAGTACCTTTTGTTACTGTACATTTTAGCTGTCATTTTGACGAAATGTTGTTAAAATACAACATATCTTTTAATGTACTGGGAGCCATAAATTTACTCTCTTCTATTTCATTTTTGTCTATATCTCTTCCTCAAATTCAAACTATTTCAATTATTTTACCACCCCAATATATCTTAATGTCTGCCTAAGTTAAACTCCAAACGTTTTTTTCTCAATTTTTCTTGCCACAATCACATAGTTTTGCCCAGGTGAATGTTTAAATTTTGTCATTTCTCAGAGAAAATCCTATTGGCAATTAGATTGTGACTGCATCCTCTTTCCATGTACACATCTATGTGCTGATATCTTTACAATACTATCTTCCTATCTACAAAAAAAGCATCTATGTATTCCCTTATTATCTTATATCCCACCATGGTTTTAAAATAGTTTTTATATAGATACGATACTTTTGTTTAATATATTGTGGATATTTATCTTAAATTACTCCTAAAAGTAGGAATCTGTTTCACCCATTAAATTTCTCTAATTTATTTTCTTCAAATAATGTTAAGAGAAATAAGACAGGCAGAAAATGATGAATAGTAACTTTATGATCTCATGCATGGGTGAAATCTAAAAAAGTTGATGACAAAAACATGAGATAAAAATTGTGGTTTCCACAGATGGGAAGACACAAAAACAAATCCAGATGTAGTTTGCTATGTCATCTTTGACAAAGGAGCTGACCATCCCCAGTGGAGGAAAGATAGCCTCTTTAATAAATGGTGTTGGAAAAACTGGATCTCAACCTGCCAAAGATTAAAATTGGACCCTTATCTTTCAGCATGCACTAAATTAAAATCCAAGTGGATTAAAGATCTAAATATTAAAAAATAAATACTAAACTTGCTGGAAGATAAGTTAGGCAGAGGTCTTGAAGATCTTGGCATAGGAAAAGACTTTATGAACAAATCTTCAGTAGCATGGGAACTAGCTCAAAGAATCAACAACTGGGATCTCATCTTATTAAAAAACTTCAGCACTGCAAAAGAAACCATCAACAGAACTAAGAGACAACCTACAATCTGGGAAAAAAATTTTACCAGCTGCTCCTCAGACAAAGGACTCTTGTTTATCATTTATAAAGAACTCAAAACAATCAGCCCCCCCAATATAAAGACCTGACTCAAAAATGGTCATCTGAAATGAACAGACATTTCTCAGACAATGAAGTAAAAGCAGCAAGTAAATGTATGAAAAAATGTTCCACGTCACTGGTCATTCGAGAGATGCAGATGAAAACAACCCTGTGATTCCACCTCACACCACAAAGAATGGTTGGCATCAAGAAATCACACAATAACAAATGTTCACAGGGTCGTGGGGAGAAAAGAACCATACTCCATTGTTGGTGGGAGTTCAGACTTGTGCAACCACTATGGAAATCAATATGGAGACACCTCAAAGAGCTGGGACTAGAGGTTCCATTTGACCCAGCCATCGCTCTGCTGGGTATCTTTCCAAAAGAATTAAAAGAATCATATCACAATGATATATGCACACCTATGTTTATAGCGGCACAGTTTGTAATAGCTAAAAGTTGGAAACAGCCCATTTGCCCATCAGTTGGAGACTGGTTAAAGAAGATGTGGTTTTTCCATAAAATGGAATATTACTCATCCATAAAGAAAGAGAAACTAGATTCATTCATAGGAAAATGGATGCATATTGATGATATACTCCTAAGTGAAATAAGTAAGTCACACATGTGTAAATACTGAATAGTTTCTCCTGTGTGAATAAACTGTAATAGTACATAAGAGCCTAATGATATAACAGGCAATGTGAAATAGGAAGAAAGGGGCTGAAGGTGTAGGGAAAGTGGGAAGGGTAGGGGGAAGGTAATAAGGGAAAAGAAAAAAATAGGAGAAAATGAAAAAATGGAAATGAAATGTTTGTAAATGGAGAGTGGAGGAGCTGGTGAAGGGAGTAAAGGGACAAGGGAAAAAATGAGGACCAAGACCTGTCATGTAAAGGTACAAGATCCCAATAATGAATGTAACTGTACTGTATACCTATAATGTACTAATAAAGTCATGAGAAAAAAATTGTGGTTTCCAGAGACTTGAGAGAGTAATAAGGAAGGGGAAATGAATTTTTGATTCACAGGTACTAAGATACAGTTAGATAAGAGGATTGAATTTTGATGTTCTATTGCAAAGGCAAATATAGCTCACAATAATGCATTGTATATTTGTAAATAGCTATGAGAGGCTTTTGAATGTTTTCAAGGTAAATTTTATGTTTAAGATGATGAATGTCTTTGTTACTTTTGTCATTCCTTAGATAAAATAGTCAATATTTAAAAGTTAAAGAAGGAAATGTTTATTTTAGCTCACAGTGTGTAGAAATTTTGGTCCATAGTGGGTTGGTTCCAATGTAGCATGGTATGGCAGAGGGACATGGGTGAGGAAAAAGAGTCCATAGCAGGAATGACAGTAGGCAGCAGCACACTATTTTATCCCATCTATGCTCTTAACCTTTTGGGTAGTGCCACTAACATCCAGGATGAAGCTTTGAGATTTAAAGAAAACTTTTAACTGCAAGTCCCTGTACAAATGAGAAAGTTCAATATCTCTACTATACAAAGGTGGAAAATAAACATTCCCTTTCCAAAAAAAGAAATAGGATGAGAGACAGAAGTGATATAAAAGACCAACATGTAACAGGGAAAATATTAAGTCCCATATTTCCATGCCCAGCATCCATAGCAATCTGTGGCATGATGAGAACTCCGAAGGGCTTAGGTGACGTTGCCTCTATGGCGCTGTGGGTGGTCGTAGCTCTCAGAGCTTTTCTTGGGTCAGCTTTGCTCACTCCTTCCAGGTTTCCTCAGATGATCCACATTCCTGACTTCTCCAATCTTCTAGGGTCCCCACTGTACATTTTGCTTCATATTCATAGCTTCATACACTTCCCTCTCAGACGTACACTGCCTGGTTTCTCAAGTCTTTTTTGAAATCTAAGTAGAAGCTTTCATGACCTCTCAACTCTAACATTCTTCAGGCACCTAAAATCAGCAGCACATGGATGATACCAAAGACCACAGCCATCTGCAGCAGTCTTGCTCTCTCTTAGCTGTAGGAGTTGAGTACCCAGATTGCTGAGAGTTGTGAACCCAATCCCAAGGAACAAATTCTCTAGGCCACCTCAATTCACGAACACAGTGCTCTGGGGCTCTCTTCACAAATCAAAGTCTTTCACCTCTGAAATTTTGAGGATCCAAAGGGTGGAGTACTGCTGGTTTTTGTGATGTACTTAGGCCATCTCTTTAATGTCCTGTTCCTTCTCCACAACCAAGCTCTTTGATCCATTTTATGTGGGCAGTAACTTTAAAAAATTTCATTATTTATTAGTATTATATTTATAATATGTATTGATCACTTTCACTTTAGGTAATTTGTACCAGTACATACTATGTCGGAATTCTTTTCACCCCTACTCCTCCCCACCCTTCAACCCTTCCTTCACTTTTCCCCACAGCCTCACCAGCATTTGTTATTGGTTGATCTCTTGATGATAGGCATTCTTTCTGGAGTGAGATGGAATCTCAGCATTGTTTTAATTTTTAACTCTGGAGTGACCAATGATGTTGAACATTTTTAATATATTTAATTGCTGTTTATACTTCATCTGAAATTTGTTTGCTCATTTCACATGCCCATTTTTGTATTGGGTCTTTAAATTTGTCAGATCTGTTTTTTGAGTTATTAATATATTCTTGATATTAGTTCTTTGTCTGGGAAATAGCTGACACATATGTTTTTCCCATTTTATGGGTTGTCTCTTTGCTCTATTGGTAGTTTCTTTTGCTGTACACAAGATTCTTCACATGATGTAATCCCAGTGGTTGTTTCTTTGTAATCTTTCCTGTGTGATTTGATTCTTGTTCATAAAGTTTTTGGTGCAGGTGATTAATTTTCCAGAGCTGTCTTTCTGGTCAAACTCAAAACTTATAAATCCTTCTGCTATGATGTTTGCTCTTGATCTCAAAGTCATAGCTGACTAAAACACCCCAATATAGTAAGCATGCTACTGCCTCAATTTTAGATTGCTTTGAAATTTCTTCCATCAGATTAATTAGTGTACTGACCTTAATCTCAGTCTCTTGAAAAGTATCCAAGCATTTGAGAAATGCAGACAAATTTTCTGCCAATGTATAACATAAATGGTTTGGAGTCCAACTGCCAGTAAAGTCCTTGTTTTCAACAGAAAGCTCCTGGACCTTGTCTTTATCAGCAGCATTTCTATCAGCATTCTGCTCTTCTGAGCTCTAACCAAAATCTCCCATTAAATTCACCTTACAGCATTCCAGAGCTGTTTCTTCAGCCAACATCTCCAAACCTTTCCAAACTCCTCCCACAAACAAGTTCCAAAGGCTTGTGAAGCACATGGTCAGGTACAGTCACAGAAAAGATCCTGGTACCAATATCTTGTCTCTTTTGCTTTTCTCCTTGCTGAGACAAAATACCTGACACCCAAAGTTAAAGGAGAAAGATGCATTTTTAGCTCCCAGTTTGTATAGGTTTCTGTCCATAGTCTGCTAGTCACCAGCTGGTGTGGCCCGACAGAGGTGCATCAGAAATAGTTAATGAATGGAATAAAAGAAGGCAGCAGCAGTAACACACACCCTTAATCCCAGTATCACACGCTAGATCCAGCAGTTCTGAAAATCGTCTTTTCTGAATACATGAGGCTGGGGAGCAGAAATCCAACGAGTATTTTTAAAATGTAATTATTAACAGCTGGTAATTCTAAAAATGAATAGGATTGCTATAATATTCCTATGTGGGCATATATCATGTACAGTATTGATCACGTCTATCCATTCTTCTCCCCTCTCTCCCTCCCTTCCTTTTCTTTCTCTCCCCTCTCCTCATCCCACATCCCAGACTGTAATAGTCCCTCCTGTACTTTCAGTTCCATTTTATTTTTAAATATCTATGTATGACAGAAAATATGTGATATTTATCTTTTTGTTTCAGGCTTATTTTATTTAATATGTAGTCCTCTATTTCCATTCATGTTCCTGTGAATGACAGGATTTTATTCTTTGTGGCTGAATAATGTTTTACATATATCATTATTATTATTATCCATTCACGTATTACTTCATTTTATATATTTTATCAGTTTATTTATTGGTAGGCTCCATTTGCGTGTGTG
>NW_022900951.1:51629388-51641604 GCF_012274545.1 Fukomys damarensis | reverse complement strand
TATATATTCTTCTCCACTTATCTGTTTAGGAGTACTGGAGTGAATTCCATGTTTCTTATTGCAAACAGTGCTGTAATAATACAGGTATTTTTAAACTTTTATGTAATTAGTGCCTATTAACAATACATAATAATTATGAGATACATTTTGGCATATTGGTGCACATAGGTGACATATTTTTATCATTTCAACTCTGCTTATTCTTAATTCTTTTATCACTTCTCTGGAACTATTTACTCATCTCTAATAGTCTTCCTGCTACTTCCCTGGTGTCTCTCCTTTTTTAAAATATGGCTCACATATGACAAAACATGCAGGATTTAACTTTCTGAGCCTAGCTTATTTTGCTTAACTCGATTGTCTTCAGTTTTCATTCACCTTCCACTAAATATCATGATTTCATTCTTCCTGGTTGAATAATATTCTATTTTGTGTATATACTACACTCTATCCATATATCTGTGGTTGGGCTTCTAGGCTATTCTAGAGTTTAACTATTGTAAAGTGTGAAACAATAATCACGGGTGCGCAAGCATCACTACAATATGCTCATTTAAATATAAGATTATATGTCCACTTTTAGCTATATATGGACTCTCCATATAGATTTTCCGAGTGAAAGTACTAGTTTATATTTCCACCAACAGTTTAGACTGGTTCTTCTCCCCTTCCTTGCTTGACAATATTTATTTTTTATATTCTTGATGACAGTCATTTGACTGAGGTATGATGGGATCTCATTGTTATTTTAATTTGCATTTGCCTATGGACTAAAGATGCTGCATGCTTTTTCATATACTGATTGGCCATTTATACTTATTATGAGAAGTGTTTGTGCAGTTAATTTTCTCATTTATTGATTGTTTTTCAGTCTTAATTTTTGAATTCTTTATGTATTTTAAATACAAATCTTTTGTTAGAAGTGTAGCTCAATAAATTTGTCTCCAATTTTGTAAGCTGTATCTTCAGTCTGTGGTTTCCCATGCTGTGAGGAAACTATAATTTGACTTCCCACGTGTTGCTTCTTGCAATTA
Organism: Fukomys damarensis; assembly: GCF_012274545.1. Taxonomy (NCBI): domain Eukaryota; kingdom Metazoa; phylum Chordata; class Mammalia; order Rodentia; family Bathyergidae; genus Fukomys; species Fukomys damarensis. Next base: position 51,640,570 of record NW_022900951.1, on the reverse strand, counting down.
TTTTCTGTGCAGCCAGAGTCATTCAGGAATCCTTTTCCTGTGCCTATGCTTTATGCTTTAAAATGTTTCTCATATATTTTCTAGGAGTTTAAGATTCCAGTGTAATGCCTATATATATAATCTATTTTGAACTGCTTTTAGTACAAGGTGAAATATAGTAATCCAATTTCAACATTCCATAAATGGATATCCAGTTTTTCTAGCACATTCTGTTAAAGGGATTGTCTTCCATTCAATGTGTTTTTATATCTCTTTATCAAGAATCAGATGGTTGTAGTTGTGTGGATCTTTTTCTGTGTATTTTATTCTATTCCACTGGACAATGTACTGTAATTAGTTTTGTGCCAGTACTAGATGATTTGTTACAATTTTGAAACCAGGCATTCTTATGCCTCCAGCATTGTTCTTTCTTAAAATTACTTTGGCTACTTTGTATCTTTTGTACTTCCATAATGAATTTTACAATTATTTTTCTAGTTATTTGAAGAAGAATATTTTTGGATATTGTGATATTGAATCTATAGGCCATTTTGGTAATATGGCCCTTTTCACCATATTAGTTATACTAATTCATGAACAAGGGAGGACTTCCATTTACTACTGGCTTCTTCAATTAATTTCTTCTGTGTTTGGTAATTTTATTATAGCGTTCTTTAATTTCCCTGATTGGATTGATTCCTAGGTAGGCTTTAAAACTACTGTAAATAGAGTTTGAAAAAAGTTTTTCAAAGCGTTCATTATTGGTGTACAAGAATGATATTGATTTTGGAGTTGTGACCTGTAGACTATCTCTACTGTTTTTGCTTATCAGATCTAATTCTCTTTTGACGGAGTTTTATAGCATTCTATATTGAAGACTGCATCATCAGCAAATAGAAATAATTTCACTTCTATGTTTCCGATATTACACTTTTTTTGTCTTGCCTAATTGGCCTGGCTAAAACTTCAACCCCTATATTGCACAAGAGTGGTAATAATGTCTTACTACTAATTTAGTAAAATTCTTTGAGATTTTTCCTAGTCAATTTGATAATGGCTATGTGTTTGCCACACATGGATTTTACTATTTTGGGGAAATATTCTTCCATATATATTTCCTTGAGATTTTTTATGAAGGTATGTCAAATCTTGCCCCAAATCTAAGTGAAGTAATCATTTGATTCTTATCCTTTGCTTTATTTTTGTGGTATATTATACGGTGCGTTAAAATTCTTGATCTATTATAGAGAACCATTCTGGCATCTTTGTATTTTTTAATGTGTTATTGAATTCTGTTTGCAAGAATCCTCTTACTGAGGATTTTTGCATCTGTGTTCCTCAAGGATATGGGACTGAAGTTTTCTTTTTTGTTGTTGTTGAATCCTCATTTGATTTTGGTGTCAGAGTGACAGTAGCTTCATAGCATGAATTTTATAGCATTCCTTCCTTTTCTATTTCATAGAAACTTTTGAGGATAATTGCCAGTGGTCTTTCTTTAAAGGTCGGGTAATTTTAGGTAATAAACTACCTAGACCTAAGATTTTCTGGTTGGGAGATTTTCAATAGTTTCCATCTCCTTGCTATTTTTATATATTTTTGGTTCAATTTTTGTAGATCACATCTGTCCAAAATTTTTCCCTGCTAGATCTTTCAATTTATTAGAATAGAGATTTTCAAAATATATTCTAATAAACCTTTGAATTTCAGTGATATTTTTGTAATATCATCTCTCTGTCTCAAATTTTGTGCATTTGATTCTTCTCTTTGGGGAAGTGTGACTAAGAGTCTGTCAGTATTTCTTATGTTTTCAGAGTATTGACTTTGATTCATTGATCCTGTGTTGTTCATTTAGTCTCTATTTAATTAAATTCAGATTCAATTTTTATTATTTCTTTTTAGCTACCAGTTTGGCCTTTGTTTTGTTCTTATTTTTCTATGGCCTTGAGATGCATCTTTAGGTTACTTATTTGATATCATACTTTTTCTACTTCAGACATTAATACCTATTATGATATATTATTCTTTTATATGAAATTTCCAGGGTTTTTTATCATAAACACGTGTTGAATTTTAAAATTTAATAGTACATATTAATATAACATGATGGGTTTTATTTTTGGATATTAGTACATGCATTTAATATATTTTAATCAATTTCAACCACAATTTTCTATCTTCTTCCCCATGCCTAGATTTTATCAAATATTTACATAATCTATTGAGACAATTTTTTTTCTCTCCTTGAGTTTATTGGTATATTTTAGGTATACAGTATAGTTACATTCATCATTGGGATCTTGTACCTCTACATGACAGGTCTTGGTTCTCATATTTTCCCTTTGACCCTGCCCTACCTTCACCCCCTCCTCCCCTCCCCATTTACAAACACTTCATTTCCATTTTTTCATTTTCTCCTATTTTTTTTCTTTTCCCTTATTAGCTCTTTCTCTTAAGGTTTCTTATGCTATTGATCTCCAGTTTAATTGCACTGTGGCCTGATAATATACAGGGGATAAATTTCACTTAGGAGTATATCCTCAATCTGTATCCATTTTCCTATGAGTTAATCTAATTTCTCATTCTTTATGGCCGAGTAGTATTCCATTTTATAGAAAACCACATCTTCTTTAACCAGCTTCGAATAGATGGGCAAATGGGCTGTTTCCAACTTTTAGCTGTTACAAACTGTGCCACTATAAACATAGGTGCACATATATCACTGTGGTATGATTCTTTTAATTCTTTTGGAAAGATATCCAGCAGAGCTATGGCTGGGTCAAATGGAACCGCTAGTCCCAGCTCTTTGAGGTATCTCCATATTGATTTCCATAGTGGTTAAACCAGTCTGAACTCCCACCAACAGTGGAGAAGGGTATAACAAATCCCAATTTGAAACTGTACTACAAAGTCATTGTGATAAAAACAGCATAGTACTGGAAAAGAAAAAGACCTGATGATCAGTGGAGCAGACTGGAAGATACAAAAACAACTCCAGATGTACTCAGCTACCTCATCTTTGACAAAGGAGCCAACCGTCCTCACTGGAGGCAAGATAGTCTATTTAATAAATGATGTTGGAAAAGCTGGATTTCCACCTACCAAAGATTAAAACTAGACCCTTATCTTTCACCATGCACTAAACTTAAATCCAAGTAGATTAAATATCTAAATATTTAAAAAAGTCACTAAACTTGCTGGAAGATCAGTTAGGCAGAACTCTGGAAGACATTGGCATAGGAAAAGACTTTATGAACAAATCCTAAGTAGCACAGGACCTAGCAGAAAGAATCAGCAACTGGGATCTCATCTTATTGAAAATCTTCTGCACTGCAAAAGAAACCATCAACAGAACTAAAAGACAACCTACAATGTGGGAAAAAAAATTTACCAGCTGCTCCTCAGACAAAGGACTCTTATCTATCATATATAAAGAACTCAAAACAATCAGCCCCCGACCAAATATAAAGACCCAACTCAAATTGGGCATCTGAAATGAACAGACATTTCTCAGACAAACAAGTAAAAGCAGCAAGTAAATATATGAAAAATGTTCCACATCACTGGTCATTCGAGAGATGCAGCTGAAAATAACACTGAGATTCCACCTCACCCCACAAAGAATGGCTGCTATCAAGAAATCAAACAATAACAAATGTTGGCGGCATTGTGCGGAGAGATGATTTTGTAATTAGTAGCATTTTTCTATTTTTGTAATCTATCATGTTTATTGTTTTTTGTGCATTGAATTTTGCTTGCATTCTTGCATTGAAAGTATCTTGATCTTTTTTGACCTTTTAAATGTATTCTTGAATTGCTTTTGCAAGTATTTTGTTATTCAACATATTTGTACCTATTTTTATCAGGGATTTTGATCCATAGTTTTCTTCTTCTTTTTTTTTTTTATTTTTTTGTCTTCTTTTGACGGTTTACCAGTAAAGTAATTCTTCTTTTGTAGAAAGAATTTGGGAGGGTTACTTCCCTTTTGCTTGATGAAATAGTTTGAGGAGCATTGATGTTAGATCTTCTTTAAAACCTGTGCTAGACATAACAGTGGGGACAGGGAATTTAGAGACAGAGGAAGGGAGGTAGGTAAAAAAGGGGATTTAAAAAAGAAGCTATATGTGTTATGCACATATACCTACTTCTCAAGATAAATGTAAACTTTGTGTACTCAATATGTACTAATAAAATAAAAATAAATTGGTGAAAATAACAGTGAAGCTATTTAAGCCTAAATTAATTTCTCTCTCCCTCCCTCTCTCTCTCTCTCTCTCTCTCTCTCTCTTTTCTTTCTTTCTTTCTTTCTTTCTTTCTTTCTTTCTTTCTTTTTGTACTGGAGATCGAACTAAGCACCTTGCACTTGCCAGGCAGGTAGTGGAACCACTGAGCTAAATCCCTGGCCCTGGTCTTTTCTTCTTGAGAGATTTTATTACTGATCAAATCGTGTTATTTCTTTATTGAGGATTTTTACGTCATCTTCTTTCAATTTTTTAGGTCATATGTGTCCATAAATCTTTCCATGTTTTCTAGATTTTCCTGTTTATTGGCATATAGTTTAATTTTTTTCCTATATATCCATTGAATTTCTATTGTATAAATTGTAATCTGTCCTTTTTCACATCAAATTTTATTTGTGTATTTTCTCTTTTTATTTTGATTAATTTATCTAAAAGGGTTTCAATTTTGTTTATCTTTTCATGGAACCAACACTTTACTTCATTGATACTTGGCATTAGTCATTTAATCTCTATTTCATTAATTGCTACTCTCTATTATTTCTTTCCATGTATTATTTCGTCCTTGTTTTTTGCAAGATCTTGAGATCCATTATTAGTCTTTTTCTGTTTGAGATCTCTCCGTCTTTTTCTGTTTCTCTGTCTTTCTTGTTTTTTGCTTTGATGTAGGCACTCATAGTTATAAATTTCCCTGTTACTACTGTAGTTGCTGTACCCCACAAGATTTGTTATGCACTGTTTTCACTTTCACTTAATTCAGGGAATTTTTAATTTTCTTTTCCTGCCTTGTTCAGTAATGCAGTTTACTAAAAAATGTGCTGTTTAATTTTATGTGTTAATGGAATTTATTAAGTTTCTCTTGTTCACTTAAAGTTTCATTCTGTTGTGCTGAGAGAAGATGCAGGATATTATTTCAACATTTTTTAAATTTAAAGATTTTGTGAGCTACTACATGATGTATTTTAGACAAATACGGCTACTTTGATGAAAGATGTATAATTTGCAAATATTTCAAGTCCATTTGAATGTTAGTATAATTTAACTCCATTTCTTTATTGATTTTTTTGTTCAGATCATTTATCCTTTGATGGTGTGAGGTATTGAACTTAGCCAGTGTTTGTCTATTTCCCTCTTTATATCAAGTATTTTGTTATATGAAATTGAATGTTCTTATATTTGGAATATATAAATTTGTAGTCACTATTTTGCTCTACATAAAGCGATGTTCTTTATCCCTTATGACTGATTTCATCTTAAAGTATATTTTGTTATTTACAAGTATAGCTATTTTTCTTGCTTTTATATTCAATTTGCTTGGAGTATCATTTTCACTCATTTAATTTTTAGTCTGGATGTCTTTAGTAATAAGGAGAGTTTCTTGTATCTAGTGTACTGCTGTACCTTGATTTATAACCCATTACAGGGCAACATCTTTTAAATGTAGAATTAAATTCATTTACATTCAGGGTTACAGTTAAAATGTATGGACTGGTTTCTGTCATCTTGATTATTTTCTCCAGGTTGTTTTGAATATTCTTTGTTTTTTCTAATTCTACTTTGAAGTTTAATGGATTATGGTATGAACAGTGTTTGACTCTTTCCTTTTTTCACTCAAATATCTAGGTTTCTAGCAAGATTAATTCTTTCCTGTACTCTCACAATTATGTTAACCACTCCTTTTTTTTTCTAGGTAAACAACTCCCTTAAATACTTTCTGTAGTGTTGATGTAGTTATTGTGGTTTCTTTGAGTTTATACTTCTTTTAGCAGATTTTTTTATTTTTTGGAATGACAGTCTTGCTTGATACATTAATCTTGCTTAGCTGTTATTTTCATTCATGATTGAAATTAAAACACTGTTTTCTCAACTGGCCTTTAGAGTTTCTGTAAAGAAATCAGCTAGTTTACCTTTTGATGCTACTTGGAATTTCTTCAATTTTTTGTTCTATATTTTATCAACTTAATTATAGTATGTCATGAAGATATTTTTAGGGTCATATCTGTTTAAGGTTATTTAGTCTTTGCTGTATGGGTACTTCTCAGGATTTACATGTTTTCTGCTATTATTTCATTAAATTTGTTTTTATGCCTTCAACCTATAGTTCTTATCTTTCACATATGCCAGTGATCTGGAAATTTGATATTTAATGTTGTCCCAGATATATTGTGAATCTCTTCAGTCTTTTTTATTACTTTCTGAATTCTGTCTAAATATGATGTTTTGAACAACTTGACTTTAGGGTCTGAGAATTATTCTACTTGATCTAGTCTGTTTTTGAGACTTTCAACTGAGTTTTAAGAATCTGATATATTGACCTTTTAATGTTCCATATTTTTCATTTTTTCATAGTTTCTCTTTGTTGAATTTCTTTTCACTTCATTTTTATTACTACATGTTTGTTATCCATATTGATCACATTCATTATGGGGAATTTGTACCTGTACACAATATATTGTCAGTCTTCTATTCAAATTCTCCTCCTCTCCTTTCACCCCTTCTTATCCTTCCCATTTAAAACAGCTTTGTTTCCATTTTTCCTTCCATTATATTTTTCTTTTTCTCTGTCTTTAATACACTTCACTGTACTCATTCAACTGTTATCTCCATTCTGTTCAATTTCATTATTCTTAAGGAAAATAATTATCTTGAATTTTGTATCATGTGCCATCCACTTTGATAATTTTGGAATCTGTTTCAAAAGAAGTATGAACAATAGGAAGTATCATATCACCTTATTTGTATATTTGTTTTGTTTCTTTGTTGAGATTTGTCCATCTGTTTGGATAGATACATTTTTCATTTATGGTGATGTCCATTTTGGTATTAGTTCTTTTCTGGTGATGTGTCCTGGCATGTCACTTTTTGGTATGTATAATGTTGAGTTCATGTCTAACTGGAAAATATAGTGTAATCTCACTTTAAATTATTTGGCTGTAATTCGTATGTTTGTGCATAAAGCACACTATATCAACTCAGATTTGCAGGTCTTGTAAGAGTGATGTTCGCTATAGTTCAAAAGCCTGAAGCTCTTGTCCTGTGATAGGACACTGGTTTAAATTGGGGAAAATCATGCAAAGAAGTGTGTTCCAGAATGACAAATCTCCCTGTGTGAGACTCCAGACTATCAACCCTATGTGATCTGATGAGGTGAATCTGGTAGGGATGTAGAGGACTTGTGTATGTGCAGAATGAGTGGCCATTGCTTTTCTCTTTTCTATTCAGACAGTGTGGGTGTCTGATCAAAGCAGAGCTTCAGACTCCTACTATCTGTGCACATCTGTGTCAATAAAATTTATGTATCTTACTGTTCTGCTTCAGAATTTCCCTTTCCTGTTACAAGTCTCACTACTATGCTTTCCCAGGAAGATAAAGCCTCTTATTTCTTTATATTACTAATGTTGTGAGTAGCAAAATTCACTTTGTTTCTACAGTTTTTTGTTTTTAGTTTCTTAGTGGATTCTTTAAGTATACAACCATTAATTTATAATTACTGCTATTTTTGCCTCCTTTTTAATAATGAGCCTCTATATCTTTTGTCAAATATAATTGGCTATTTACATAATATTAAGAAAGACATATGGTAGAAATTTGACTATTACCACTAACTTTCATAAAAATATACTTTCTTTTCAATCTTAGACAAAATGTCTCCTTTAATTTTAGAAACTTTATCTTTTTAAAGAACTATCCATGTATTCTTCTATACAGTGGAAAGAAATTTTTAAAAGCCTCAAATCAGTAATGGATATTGTATTTTGTGAAGTGCCTGTTTGAAATTAATTAAGGGGACCTCATTTTCTCTTTGATGGCACAGTACGTTATTCTAATGATTTAACATTTTTGCATTATTTTAATACTGTTGCATTCTGTTAACCAATGGTTATTTAAATACTTGCATTATTTATAAGTGTCCTATAAAAACCTGAATGTGGTCCTCATTTAGGGAAAGTCAAGTTATAGCTTCCTCAATTTCATCTACAGTTTACATAAATTTATATTACTTTCAAGTGATGATTATTTTCATTTATATTTTTGTAGAAAGATCTCATCAATTTCATTCTGATCAATCCAATTAATTGGCAGAGAATTATCAAGGTATTCATGTACAAATATTTTATATCTAAACATTACCTAATTTTAGCTGTGCTTTACTAATTTTGCTTTTATGTTCTTATATTGATTTAGAAAGTATGCATTTTCCTAAACTTTTTAGGGGTCACTTTTCAAACGGCTGGGGTGTAACTCAGTGATATAGTGTTTGCCTACTGTGTTAAAGGTTTGGGTGAGTACTGTGGTATCACACACGCACATTTGATGGGTTATATGAAACCACACAATGCACATGTATATTCATTAATTTCTGTATTTTATTCTATTTAAAAATAATTTTATCTTACATTTGGTCAGAGAATGTGAACTATAACATAATATATTCTTTTAATTTTGACCTAACATTTGACTGATTTTTAAAAGGCTATATAGAACTTGAAAATGAAAATTTTTTTGCACTCATGGTAATGTGCTTTATATCTTCATTAGGTAAATGGAATTAACATTGTTTAGAACCTTTCAGTGTTTATTGACTCTTTTTAGTTTACTTGCCTAAGCATAGGCCAATAAGGTTATTTAAAGTCTTCTAGTGCTTGTGTCTACTGCCAATTTGCCTTTGAACTTTATAAGGTTTGTAGTTTGTTATAATAAAATATGCACACATATATGTATGTAACTATATATTTATAAATACAACAATACTGTATATTCTACCTTTGTTATCATAAATTTCCCTTTTTATGTCTATAACATTTTATCTTCAATTTGAACTAACCTAGTATCACTAACATAACCTTAGCTTTAGTTTTTGGAATGCTATTGCCATTGTTTTTACTTCAATACTTTGATTTTTCTTTTGACATAGTTCTTGATTATATTCTAAACTATATCTATATTACAGTAGTCACTCTGTTATGTGGATTTTTTCCATTTGTACATTTTGATAGAACATATTTTTGTATTATTTCAATAATTTTAGCTTAGTTTTTCTATTTTAACTTTTATGTTCTTTTTCATTTGATACATAAAGTATAAAATATGCATATTTATAGGTCACCATATGATGGTTAGTTGTATTTATATATTGAGTAGTGAGATATATTTATATACCAAGTCGTGTTTAAATCAGGATAAATGTATATGTCTAAACATCTAATGTTTAGTTTGAAAACATTTAATATACTTTCTGCTACCCTTTTGAAATACACAGTACATTATTATTAACTATTCTCACTTTAATGATTAATAAAATAATAGCCCTTCTTGCTTCTATTTACTTATAACTTATTACATAATTCCTAACCTTTCTTCACTCTTTTCTTCCCCTTGATCTCCCAAGACACTGTTAACTACATTCTTTTATGCTTACATAAGACAAACTCTTTTAGATTTTGTATGTGACTGAGATCTTGTAGCACTTGTCATTCTATACAATCTCCTACTTAACATATTGATGTACAGTTCTCTAAGTATTGTCATCAATGACAAGAATTCATTCACTTTTGTAGCTGAATAGCATTTCATTGTGTATATTTAAAACATTTTCATTATCCATTTATCTGTGATGGACACTTCATTTGTTTGCATTTCTTGATTGTTGTAAATAATGTGCAACAAACATGGTTGTGTACATGCCTCTTCGACATACTGATTTTATTTTTCTTGGATATGTATGCAGCAGGCAGCTTGCTATAACCTCCATACTATTTTCCATAATGGCTGTGATAACATACATTCCCCTCAAAAGTTTCCCAGGGTTCCCTTTCTCTGCATTCTCAGCATTTGTTACCTTTAGTTTTTGTTTATAGATATTATTACTGAGGTGAAGTGATATCTCATTGTTGTGTTGATTTGCATTTCCTTGATGATCAGTGAAATTGAGAAATTTTCATGTACAAACAGGCTGTTGTATGTCTTTTGTTTCCTTTTCAATCATTTGCTCTTATTAGCATGTATCTGTGACACATAGTGTTTGCATTCAGCTTGGAAGCTTGATATATATACATATTGCATGGGTCATTTTTACTCTCCCTGCCTCCCTCCCCTCCCCTCTCCCTTCTTCCTCTTTCTGTCTCTACAACTTCTGCCTCCTGGATTCTTAATGTGGCTCTTCATTTTTTTCTAAGTTGTTCTTATTTTGAGTCTCTCATACTACAGATACTATTGGGTATTTAACCTTTGTAATTAACATCTCATTTATCATTATGGTCTCAAGATCCATTCGTTTTCCTACAATGGCTCCAATTTATTCAGTGTTATGGCTGAGTAGCACTGAATTGTGTGTGTATTCCCCCTTTTTTTATCCACTCATTTGTTGATGAGCATATAGGATGCTTCCATGACTTAGATACTTCAGATGTGCTGCTAGAAACATGGGTCAGCATGTATTGGTGATGTAGAAGACTATAACTTTTAATAAAGATTTATTTAGACTTATTTTTCATAAAACTCAAATAATTTGTTTTTCCTTTTAATGTTTCATTTTTTTTGTATTATAGATTATCTTTTCTTGTGCTTTTGGTGTGATTCTTTCCAGTCATTTGGAAAGTTAATATTTCACCTTTATCTTTCTACAACTATAAGTTTAGATAAAATATAAATCTATTTTACTGACTTATCAAGTATAGACAATATTTCTTGAACATTTTTATTAAAATGAGCTTATTAACACACTAACTTTATTTCATCTCATTTTCAACTTTATTATTATTTTACTTATATGATGACTACTTTCAGAAAGAGTTTGCAAATTCAATATATACATTTTGCAAATTTTCTTACCAGCCACGGAAGAAGATCTGGAGATGGGAGAGACAAGAAGCAAACAAAAGTATAAAGGATCAAGATTCAATGAGAACATGTAACACCAATAGTCCAGGATAAATGTATATATATATATTTATATATATATATATATA
>NW_022900951.1:51617641-51629313 GCF_012274545.1 Fukomys damarensis | reverse complement strand
AGAGAGAGAGAGAGAGAGAGAGAGAGAGAAGTAAAAAATTTAAAAATCTAAGAAAACCAGATGGGTAACATAAATAGGAACTCTCCAGATTTTAAGTTATCAAAGGTATACATAACCACAGAGAAGGATGATTTTTGGTAGTGATTTGTTTTCATATACTTATTTATAAACAGTAAAAGCCAATTCCACATTACCTTACTCACAATATATTAATGATTTTCAAAAAAACTATCAACTCTCACCCATTCCAACAGTACTTGGGTGAATTGAGAACTGCCTCGCATTATCTATTTCTACATTCTTTCTTAATATCAAATCTTGGACAGCATGCTAACCAAAATGACACTTTTCCTAGGCTCTTCTTATAGATAAAATTTTCCAGATAATTAAGTTTTAGCCAATGAGAGTTAAAGAAAAGTTTTGAGTAAAAATCAGGGAAGGGTTTTAATCAGATTCCTAATTTTTTCTCACCTGACTCTTTTCCTTACATCTTGGAGGAAGAAAATGATGACTAGAGCTCCAACAGCTATTTTAGATGAAATGAAATTCAGAGTGGGGGGAGAGAGAGAAAATCTGATATCTGATGATAATGTGATTCTATTGAACTAGCAGCTGCCTAACCTCTTTCCAATAAGAGACGAGATTGTTTGCTTTTAATCTATTTTTTTAGTTTTTATTTTTTAGTAGTACATGTTTCCAGTACATAATGCTTACATTGCTTTGGGGAACTGGTATATGTACATAACACATCATAATTTTTTTTTACTTTGCCCCCACCTCCTTCCCTCCATTTCTTAGACCCATTCCCATTTGCAAAACATCTATGTCACTATTTGCTATTAAGTTTTTCTGTTAAATACAGAAAAACACAATGGATGACCAAAATGCATTTGCTTCTGTACAGCATGATTTATACCCCCAGCAATAGATTACTATAAGAAATGTGAACTGGGACAAGAAAATTTCTGGAGATGTAGCCCAGTAGTAAAACACTTGACTTGCTTATACAAGTCCCTGAATTTGCTCCCTATTGTTACCCCCAAAAAGGAAGGAGGAAAAAAAAAGACAGAAAGGAAGAAAGAAAGTCTGATGAATAAATCAGTGATATTATTTAATTTTAATTTGGAGAAGCGCACATACTTTAAATTGTCAGAGACTGAGAAGTTTCTCAATTTAAATAAGAACAACAGTATTGCTTTTGTTGAGGTATTATTGGCATATCAAAAGCTGTATGTATTTAGTGTATACAGCTTAGTGACTATAGAGATAATTTTACATCTGTAAAGTCATTACAGTGTATGCCATAAGTATATTCATCTCTTCCAAAAGTTTCCATCTACCTTAGTATATAGGAGCTCTCTATGACTTTTTTATCTTGCATAAATGAAATTAAGATTAGTAAGACTTAGACTAGTAAGTAGTTCTCCATTTCCTCTTTCCTCTAGCACTACATAACTACTGCCTACTCTCCTCCATTGTATATTTGATTATTTTGAATTTCTTATACAAATGGTTTTATGTGGTATTTGTTTTTCCATGTATGGTTTTTTTGTTTAGCATAATGCCTTCCAGGTATACCCATATTACAAATAACATATTTTTTAACTTGAAGGCTAATATTCTATTGTACGCATATACACCCAGTTTCTTTATCAACTTTTCCATCTATGGACATTTAAATTACTTTACTTTTTTCTTTATTGTGAAATATGCTATAATGAACACGGAAGTGCAGACATCTCCTTGAGATACTGATTTAAACATATAGTGAGCAAAACAATATGGTACTGATATATAAACACAAACACATATGTCAAAGGAAGAGAATAGAGAGCCCAGATAAATGAAAATGTGCATAAGTATAGTAATTCATTTTAGAAGAAGTGCCAAGAACACACAATAGGTAAAGGACAGGTTCTATAATAAATGGTGTTGGGGGAATTTGTATATCCACATGGGAAAGAATGACATTAGACCCTTAATTACATCACACACAAAAAGTAACTCAAAGTGAATTAAAGACTCAGATGTAAGACCAGGCATCATAAAACTTGTAGGAGAAACCAAATGGGAACATTTTCTTGACTTCCACTGATTTACTGGCTATGACATGTCAAAACATGTCATGACCAAAACACATAGGTTACAAAAGCAAAAATGGAAAAGTGGGATAATATCAAATTGAAGAGCTCTGAACAGTAAAGAAAATAATCAATAGAATGAAAAGACAGTTTTGTGTAAATCAAATACATAAAAAGGTTACTACCAAAATATATAAGCAATCATTACAACTCAAGAGAAAACAAAAATGTGAAAGTTTAAAAATGTTCTCCAAAGAAGATAGGCAAATGTAAAATGGATATATGAAAATGTGGTCAAAATCATTAATCATAATGTAAATGCAGAGTTAGGGATAGCTCAGTGATGCCACACTTGCCTTGGGCCTGAGTTCAATCCCTGGCACTGGAAAACAAAAACAAAACAATGTAAATGCAAGTCAAAAGCATAATGCAATTTTGCCTCACACCTGTTGGAATGATTTTTTAAAATAAAAAATACAAAATGTAAATTTTGGCAATGACATGGAGAAAAATGTTTACATTATTTGTGGAAATATAAGTTGCTGTCACTATGGAAAATAGATGAAAATTCATCAGAAAAGTAAAAGTATAATTCTCATATGAAAAAATTCAATGGACATACAGTAGTAGATTTCTGAGTACAATGATTGTGATAAAGGTATAAATGATACAATGATCAAATCTGATTAGTTGGCATCCCATCAAATTACATTATTTTTTAGTAAAACACCTCAAAACTGTTGTCACCTTATTATGCAGTAAAGCAACAAAATTATTATTTCTTCAATCTAACTGTAATGATACATCTGTTGACAAAACTTCACCTCTTCACATCCCAGTTTCTAGTGATCACTATTCTCCTCTCTCAATCAGCTTTTTAAGATTCAACATGATAAAGAACATGTGATAGTTCTCTCTCTGCATCTAACATGTAACTTAACTTAATGTCTTTTGGTTTCAGTAATAATATTGCCATTGATCCCAAGTGCCTAGTGGCACAAACTGAGTGGGAGAGGAGGAGAGAGGACAAACTAACAAATCCTAGGCAGGTCTACACTTTGTTTCTCTTCAGCACAGAGCAACAGTGGTGAAAAGGAAAGGAAAGACCTGAATGAGGATTAGAACACACTCTGAATGAAAGTTGCATTCTAAAAATGAAGTGGTAACATTCTACAGAGATTGAGTGAGAGAGAGCCTTGAGAGATAAGCATGGAGAGGATGGGAGCTAGGCAGAGACCTCCTGAGATTCCTTGAGAAACTGAAGCTCAGAACGCAAGGATCAAAGAGCCTATATTCAGTGGCAAGAAGACAGGTTCTGTCCATCCCATTCAGGGCAGGTGGATATGAAGGAGGTGTAATTCAGTCCAGTGGTCTTTCTGAACTCTTGTACTACTGTCTACATCCAGCAAAAATTTGTAGTGTGAGATACTAGAGTTCAATGTCTGGGTTGCCTAAGTGTCTAAACTAAAATCATAGACCTCTTTCTTTGGTAAAGGGTTGTTCATGAGTTGTTCTTAGGGTTTGTCAAATATCCAGTTTATATTTTATGCTGTTGTTGTTGCTGTCTACTATTATAGACAAACTGACATCATTGTTATTGTTGATTGGTTTCCTCTGTGCGTCAAATTCTGGATTGCCTGGGCTTATAAACAACACTGAGATCCATTCTTGAAGAGCTGGGCACTTAGTTAAAGAAATTTCAAACCCCTTCACAGAAAATGATATACAGACAAAAAAGAAGCATGAGAAGACAAGGTATCAAAATGACTCCAAAAATTTCAAAATCACTAAAGCTGATTCAGAGGACATTGAGAGAGGAAAGCTATCAATGTGAATGGACTCATTCACGAATAAAAAGACACAGACCAACAGAATGAATCATGCAAACAACTTAGTGTGTGCTGTATAAAAGAAATATATTTAACACAAAAGATACCTACAGACTAAAATTCAAAGGTTGTAAAAAATATTCCATGCAATAGAAATCTGAAAGCAAGCAAGAGTAGCTATCCTATTGTCAGAAAAAGTGGACTTTAAGCACATGTTGATCAAAATAGGCTAATAAATATTTTCTATATTGGTTCATGGCAATATTTAAGAAGAGCTAACAATTATAAATATATGTGCACCAAACTATGGTGCACCCATGCTCATAAAGCAAACATAAATGGACATAAAATATCAGATAAATATCAATACAGTTATAGTGGGGGAACTCAATATCTCACTATTACAAATAGACCAATGAACTAAATAAAAAAATCTACAAAGAAATATTAGATTTTAACCAAACCTTTGAAAAAATGGACTTAATAGATGTATACAGAGTGTACCACACAGCAACAGAATACACATTTTTTCAGCTGCAGGTGGTACTTTCCACAAAATAGACCACACACAAACTAATAAAGCATGCTTAAATATTAATTTAAATTGAATTATTAATAATTTAAATTGGGGTTAATAATTGAATTATTATTAATTGAAAATTTCCCAAGCATATTATTGCACTGTAGTTCAATTAAACCAGAAATTAATAATCTAAGGAAACCACAGAAACTATGAAAATGTGTGGAAGTTATAAAACACACTCTTCAATAGTCAATGGGTCACAGAAGACATTAAAGAAAATATAAAAAGTTCCTAGAACTAAATGATAGGGTCAGTACGAAATGCCATGACTTATGAGACACAATGAAAGCAGTCCTAACAGGGAAGTTTATGTGGTGTGAATGTTCACATCAGAAAAAAAGGTGCGCCCAAACCAGTAATGTAATGATGTATCTTGAGATCAGCAGCAGTTGGAACCTGCAAGGGAAATATGGCATTCCTTCTTCCAAAGTGGCCTTCAACAATGAAGAGATTGTGAGTGACCTTTGTCCAGCACTCACCACCACAATTGTGAAATAAGAGCTGGCATGAATACCATTATAGAGAAGGCTCAGTGTTTGAACCTGGGTCCCAGAACAGCCCCTGGCTCCAAGCTACACACCACTGTCAAGTACCCAAAGTGGACGAGTAAAAGACAGCCATGGGAAACAGCCAGCAATTGGAGAAGAGGCTGGAAGGAGTTCCACTGAGGGGCTGAAGCTGATCAAGAGAACCCAGCTTCTGCGGTCAGAGGCCAGGTTCTGTCTGAGTTACACAGGTGTGGATGGTTATAGTGTCACACTGTTCCCATTGTATAAAGATGTCTCGACCCAGTACTATTCTAGGAGTAGAATGCTGTCCTAGACTTCCACTATTAGTAGAGACATGTCTTGGCTTGAGCTCTGCTCTTTAATCTTAGGCCAAATGCCAAATGTCCAATAGCCTCTTTAATAAATGGTGCTGGATAAACTGGATTTCAACTTGCAAAAGATAAAAACTAAACCCATAGCTTTCACCATGCAATAAACTAAAATTGAAATGGATCGAAGATCTAAATATTAAAACAAAAAAACTAAATCTTCTAGAAGATAGTTTAAGTAGAATTCTTGAAGACATTGGCATAAGCAAAGACTTTATGAATAAAATGTCAATTGCATGGAAACTATCACAGAGAATCAATAACTGGAATCTCATCTTATTGAAAAGCTTTTGCATGGCGAGGGAAACTACCAACAGAGTGAAGAGACAACCCACTCTGTGTGGAAAAAAATTTACCAGGTGTTCCTCTGACAAAGGACTATTATCTAGAATATATAAAGAACCCCCAAAAGTCAGACAATCAAATTTAAACACCTAATCAAAAAATGGGCATATAAAGTGAACAAAATCTTCTCAGATGAAGTAGAAACAGCACATAAACACAGAAAAAATGCTCAATGTCACTGGTAATTTATGAGATGCAAATTAAAACAATACTGAGATTCCTTCTCACTTCAGAAAGGTTGGCTGCTATCAAGAAATCATCCAATAACAAATGCTGGCAGGGCTTTGAGTGAAAAAGAAACTCTGCTCACTGTTGGTGGGAGTGTAGACTGGTGCAAACACTGTGAAAATCGGTATGGAGCTACTTCAGAGAACTAGGTTTGGTAGTCTCATTTGACTCAGCTATTTCCCTGCTGGCTATCTTCCCAAAAGAATGAAAAGAATCATACCACAATGATATGTGTGCACTCATGTTCACAGCAGCACAGTTTGTAATAGCTAAAAGTTGGAAACAGCCCAATTGCCCATCAACTGGAAAATGAATAAAGATGTGTTTTCCTTTACCTTATAATGGAGTACTACTCAGATATAAAGAAAGACAAACTTGAGCCATTTATAGGTAAATGGATGAACTTTGAGACCAAACATTTTTTTTTTGTACCAGGGATTGTACCCAGGTTCTTGAGCTTGCGAGGCAGGCAGCAGAACCAATGAGCTAAATCCCGAGCCCTAAACTCCTTTTTTCCCATTAAATTTATTGGTACATTTTAGGTAAACAATACAGTTACATTCATCATGGGATCTTGTACATTTACATGATGCATCTTGGTTTTTATTTTTCCCCATTCCCCTTCATGTTCTTCGCCCTCTCCTATTTACAAAGAGTATTTCTACTTTTTCACATTTTCTTTATTTTGCCTTATTTCCTTTCCCCTAACCTCCCCACTTTCCCTACTCCTTTAGACTTTTATTTCTATTTTAAACTCTTAAGTGAAATAAATCGGACACACATATGTAAATACCACATTGTTTCTCTGGTGTGAGAAACTGAAAGTGTAAATAAGGACCCAAATATAAAATAGATATTGTTAAATAAGAACGAAATATTAAAACAGGAATGGAAACTGGGAAGGGAGAGGAAAGGAAAGTGGAGAAAGAAAAATATCAAAAAGAAAAATGGAAACAAACTTATGTAAATAGGAAGCGGTAAAGGTGTTGAAGAAAGGGAAGGGGAATGGAGAAAAAAAGAACCAAGGTATAGCTTGTAAGGCTACATATTCCATACGTCAAATATGATCTCCTTCACTATATCCTTATTTCTTTCTCTGGTTCCTAACTGCCATGGTGTGAGCAGCTTTCTTTCCTCTGCAAGATTCTTTCACTGCTCCATTTTCTTCCCTTGGATCCAACTGGCGATACCTGGACTATGACCTTTGAAATTATGAGGAAATATAAATATCTCATTTAAATTATAGGTGTTCAGTATTTTGCCTCAAGCTCCCAAAAGTGGTTAAGATAAAAGGGAAAAGGATGTAGAAATGATAAGGATTTTTACCATTTGCCCAAGATGATTTTTAATATTTTCAAATGCATATACTAAAAATAAGCATGATTTATTGAAGTTATATTTTACACATGAATTGGTATAAAGATAAATATAAACTGGCAATAATGATGGGATTAATTTGCTTAAAGTGAAAGGAAGTATTTTAAGGGAGATTAATTGCAATGTGTCTTTTACAGTAACAAAATTTTTAATTGAAATATTCAGTGAATATTTTTATCCCACATTTTGTGCACCGTTATATTCCTTCCTTTAAGTCTTCAGCCATATGTGTTGTGGATTTTTTTTGAGTAGTGTTTCTAGCCTTATTTATTGTAAATTTTTATTGCTTTAATCTTTCAATTATTTCTAAAATTTTATTTTAATGACACATATTTTTATCATCGTTATAGTTTTTCTTATTGGGTCATTTTTCTCTGTAAATAATTCTGCAGTTCAAAATATTGTTATACATTTTCTTTCAGTTTTTGTTTCTTCAAGAATAAATTATTCTTATCTAATAGTGTCCTACCTTTGTTCTTTCTTTTTTTTTCTTGTATGGATGCAGTATGTTGACATACTTGTCTAAATATTTCTTTGAATTGTTTAGATACTCATATTGAGTAGTCTAATCAACTATTGTATTTGCTAAGTCACAATATGGTTAATCATTGATTTCTGCCCCACATCACCTGGGCCCATTTTTTCCTCAGAATATTTATTTAAGCATTGGATTTTGTTTACTTCATATGCTCAACTATGGCTTTAAGGTTTAAGTGCATTGCTTCAGTCGAAATTGTGAACAATCTTAATTCAAGAGAGTGGACTAAAGTAAATAAATAAATAATTAAATAAAAAGTGAACTTTGCTCACTTTTATGAACATTTGATAGCCATTTTCTTCTCAAATTCGCTCCACCAAGGCAAGATCTACCCTATTGCTATATGTATAAGGGACCTTTTGGCTCTAGATCATTGTTTCAATTCATGACAGAGCATTGGAGCCTTTGACGCCAACAAAGACAGTAGGTCACATTCTTTACTTCCTGTATTTCTTCCTCATCTCCCTGATAACCAAATTCACTGTCCTTCTAAAAACAGGACGGAAAGATAAGTAAAAGCCATAGTTTGGGCCTAGACAATATTCAATCTTTCTGATCAATAGAGGGAGCATTATTCTTCCTGTGAATCCTATCTCTGGCCCGCTCCTCTCCTTAGATAGTCTTGACTTATTTTTTTCTTTTCTCTTCTGGATTGATAAATCCTCAAATATTGATGGAAATAATTATCTCTTAGTGACTGCAATCATTGTTCTTCTTATCCTTACCTTTCCTTCTACCTAGGAAAAATGATAATGGCAGCACTTTGCTGAGCTACTGAAACATAAAGGTGCAAGAGAGGAATCTCCACTTTTAAAAGTTTTGGACATGAACCTACACAGGTTTATTTTTTCATGTTGAAAATGACAATTGAGATGTTTTAGATTATCTGCCTACATCCTCTTTCCCAATCAATAGCTGCTTTAAGTATGTTGTGATTATTTCTCTAGAATCATTTTTCAAAGATATTATGACATTAGATTATGACCCTTTCCATATTGTTTCTGTTTTTTAACATATGCTTTTAAAACAATTATTTTTTATTTATTTTTATTTGAGAGATCCTTTGATCTCTAAGCTAGTCAAGGCCGTGGAAGATTTATTACATGCCAGGCATTCCTGTTGCACAAATAGGAATTCCTAAATACCTGGTGAATGATTTCAGCCTAATTTAGTTTCAATTGATTGTTCCCACAATGAAAGTACTAAGTGGTGCATATATTAAAAAAGAAAGGCATGCATGTATTTTTGCATATACATTTTCTATCACTAGAAAATTTTCAAAAGTATATATAATAGTTAATATTAGTATATTTACAGTGACTATGAGACTTGTAGAAGATATTGACTTCATGTTTTACAGGTCTGTGCCATTTAGCATTTTTCTACAGTGAGCAAACTTTGTCTTTATAAGAGAAAAGGAGGCATCACCTTATAAACAAGCTTTAATTGTTAACAGATTAAGAAAGAAATTGATATGTAGTTAAGTGCTCTTGCTTCTTGAAATATTGCTCCAACATGTATTGTTATTAAGATATAAAATGTGCTTTTTATTGTTGGTGCACATTTGTTTGGAAAACTTCTGATTCTTTTCAGGTTTTTATGAAACCAGGGGAGATAAAACAGTGGTGTGTATGTAGGTAGATAACTTGTATTTCAGGAATAGGGAATGGTCTTGTAAACCTTGAGCGCCAAGACTTCCTCATTCACTATAGTAGAATGATATTAACACTACTATTTGAAATACTTTTAGTGGATTAACACCATAAATCTATAACAATGTCCATTTTATATAGAGAAAAACTCAGTCAAAAAAAAGTTCATTGTCCAAGGTCACAGAGCTGGTATGTGCAAGGATCAATAATGAATCAAACCCAGGCAGTCTGGCATGTACTGCCTGATTACTGAGCCACTATGTTAGGAGAAAGGACAAATTTAATTTTATTCTTTGTTTCTCACAGGACTTGCAAATTCGCCCTATTATATAATGTCTGAAGTGAAACAGGGAATAGAGAATTTCAGTTCACCCTTCTGATTTTTAAAGGTATAGGATACAGTAAATTAATCACGAGTTCAGGTCCAACTTGATTTATAGCCTGGAACTGACTCAGAGGGGAGGATGTTATATGTGCCACAACCTTGATCTCTGAAGAAGGCTTTCCTCATGTCCCTGACCCTTGCTTTGGGTTATGCTTGAGAAAGCAATGTAAGCTTTGTATAGGTATAAAAACACAAATCACAAATATGCTCCCAAATAAAGCAAACCACTATGTGACTCACATAAAATTTAAAGTATAGCCATGTATTAGATAGGATCAATACATAAGTAGCTACTACAACAAAGAGGTGTCAGTATGCAGAGGATTGATTAGGACAGAAGCTTTTACCCAGTAACTATCCAGAGGTGAGTGTTCAAGGCTAATGAAGCAGATTTGGTCCATGAATTTAACTACAGGAAATTTTCTGAAGTGGCCAACTGAGTAGGATAAATGAATCTATTCTGGGGATAGAATGGCAGCATTCTATAGTTCCACTATGTCCTGGAATATTTTCTTCATCTAACTGACTTAAATAACATTTTCTCTTTCAAGTTCATTGGGATTTGAGAGTAAGAGAAACTGTATGAAAAACAGATTCATCTAATATTGTGATCAGAAAGTCACCTATAGTATGTCCATTTGAGCCTGTTGGTTACAACAATTTCATTGCTATATTTAGCTGAAAGTAAGGGTAGAAGTGTAACCTCTACATGGATGCCTATGTACTCAGAAAAATAGACATGATACTATTTCTAAAAGGAAAGAAGGACAAATAGATAATGAGTGATAGTTTAGCCTTCTACCCAATAGCATAGATTTAAATTTTGATTGTGAGTTCATCATTGAAGTTCAGTTATTACTGAAGATGTGATAAGCCTACCAGAAACATTTGTTATGCATGTAAACAAAATATATGATTCCTCTGGGAAAATACCTAAAAAAGAGAGAGGGTTGGCACAAAATTAGCTTAATCACAGTATCTCAATTGCAGAGAAAGAAGAATATTACATGCAGGACGATGAATGTAATTTGTGTTTGTCACATGCTTCAGGAATTCAAGCACTCATTTCTAAGCCTCTATGATAGGAAGCTGTGAAAAAAAGATGAAATGAATGTTTTAACAGAAATCTTTGAAGAAATGATGATGCAAAATATGAGAAAGAGCAACCAAAAAGGCTGAAAATACAGGCTTTTTTCTGCTTATATATGAAATAGACAGAAAATGGCCTGATTCTTTCCTTCTCCCATTGACAAATAGGATTGGATTTTAATAAATCAGTAGCTTTGAATTGTGACCATTCCAGGAAGATTCTGCTTCTTTACTGCTCTGTAGAAACAGGGCTGTCCTCCTCTCAATCCTCAGATTAGTCTAGGATTACTCTGCTAAACAGTACTTGTACTTACTGTCCTTTGCTACAGCACAGATAAAGTTGAAATATAACTTTGCTTTGGTGGTCCTGTAAATCTGCTTGTTATTAATTTCTCAGGTAGTGTGAGCTGGAAAGGTCCTGTAAATATACTTGTGGTTCTTATTCTGAGTATGGAGGGTTAAGTGTGTGAGTCACTTAAAAAAAAGATAATAATTAGCCAGTTGTTGTAGCACATGACCATAATCTCAGCACTCCAAGAGGCTGAGGCAGGAGGACCTTAAATTTGAGCCTGGCCTGGGCAAATTTTTGACTTTACAAACTATGTCTCAAAAAAACGTGCTGGAGATGTAGGTCAGCATGAAGAGAGAGAGAGAGAGAGAGAGAGAGAGAGAGAGAGAGAGAGAGAGA
>NW_022900951.1:51576953-51617406 GCF_012274545.1 Fukomys damarensis | reverse complement strand
AGAGAGAGAGAGAGAGAGAGAGAGAGAGAGAGAGAATATAAACTCTAGGGAATGAAAGCTTTGAAGAGTTCCAGAGATAAGCATCTCCTTGTACCATCAAAAACCACCAGAGACCATCATCATGGAATAGCCAAGGCAACAGGTATTAACTGGAGTCTATTAGCACTGATAACTAAAACCAACTAGCACCAACTACCAGTGTCAGCAACTGATATTAACTGGCAGAAACAAGCAATGTCTGACAGAAATCAATGGAGACCAGTGGAGGTTGATTAGACATAGCCAAGGATTACCCTCAGCTGCTGAATAGCTGATAGTGGTGACTGAGTGTCACTGGCTCTACAGCTTGAAGTTGCTATATAACCCTTTACTGACTGGCAACATATGTAGCTTGACTTTGGCACATTTTATATATTCTATCATAGAAAATGGAAACTTCATTATCCCATAAAGGCTCAAATATTTGATCTTGCTCTTTAATTATTTTAATCAAAAAAAAAAAAGGAGAGCTGGGAATTTAGCTCAGTGGTACTGTGTGTGCCTCATAAGTGCAAGGTCCTGAGTTGGATACCCAGTAATGGAAAAAAAGAGAAGAAAGAGAAAAAGGAATTAAAAAGTATTATGTACATGTACCAATTCCCCAAAAGTAACATAAACATTGTGTAAACACTAAACATTGTGTAAACATAAACATTGTGTAAACACTAAAATGTATTATGTACATGTACCAATTCCCCAAAAGTAACATAAACATTGTGTAAACACTAAACATTGTGTAAACATAAACATTGTGTAAACACTAAAAAGTATTATGTACATGTACCAATTCCCCAAAAGTAACATAAACATTGTGTAAACACTAAACATTGTGTAAACACTAAAAACATATACTAACAAAATTATAATAGAGAGCTTACCAAGCACTTCTCGCATACCAAGAACTATATTGAAAGCTTTTATATCTATCTATCTATCTTTCTATAAAATGTCATTCAATACAGGAGACAATAATATAAAATAGTTCATTTATTAACAACTAGGAAATTGAAGCTCAGAGAAATGAAAGGTAATTTGGTCAAGTTCAAAAGCCAGCAGGTAGTTAAGCCAGAATTTAACTCAGGCCCTTCTCAGTTGTACTATACTCATTTATAAATGCTATAATGGAAAAAATCATTAAAGAAAGTTTTAAAAAATCAATAATAAATATGAAAAGAATTTGATGTCCTTAAATTGTAATCAAGAAAGAATACTAGAGAAATGGCTTATTATGTAAAATTATAGTTCAGTGTGACCTAGAGAAACACAAATTAACCTGGGACTTATCTATTTAATAGTAAATACAATGAACTGTAATAATATCACCATGGAATTTTGCAAAGTAATCTGCCTAAACACATGGAGAATTGACTGTTCTTATATAAGCAAAATGAAAAATATCGACAATTTTTAAATTTCCTAGAATATAATCTTTTTCAAAAAGAATGATAGAATGCCTAATGTTTTAAGATGGGATATTTATCTGGTGATAAGGGAATCATTGGCAAACTGTAAAAGTCCAGTCAGCATACACAATATATGCCTATCATTCCTAAGGAGTTCAATTTCCATTGTAATTTCATTTTGTTATTTGTTCTTTTAAATGCTTTGAAAATCAATGCTTAAAGAAAGTTTAATTTTCCTTTAAATGTGTCATTAGAAAAAGTTTTCAGTGTTCATATTAGATAGGATCAATACATAAGTAGCTACTACAACAAAGAGGTGTTAAACATAGTATTTATGGTCATTGTGGTTTACACTTTCTATTAATGCATTTTGAATTTTAATTATGGTATGGTTGTGTTTATTAATTAGTCTTTTAAAATTACATTTTGCATATCTTCAATTATTTGGTAGCATTTAATTGGAAAATAAATTTTGATTTATGAATATTTGTCTCTAGCACTCCATTCCTTAAAGTGAATCATGTATTTAAGATCTGTTTTTTGTCTCTGTACAATTATTTTGGTTTATTTTGAAAATGGTATGCAATTTATGAAAAAAATAGTAATCATAACATGGCCCAAAAATGTTGAAATGGAAACTACTAGATGAGATGAAAGAATTCCCTGAGTCTATCACTGAAGTGTGTATAACACTGGTTGGGTAACATTCCTCCTGTGTTTCTTAGTTTCTCCATAGAAAAAATTCTGGGCTCAAGCCTCCTCTAACTCTTATTTTCTAGGAATTAAAAAGAAATTTAGGGTGTAGTGGAGTAGGTACCTTCCATTAGCTTCTCCAGAGCTAGACTCCACCCTCATTTTTAATGAGGATCCTTATCAGAATTGACTTCTTGGTTGGATTTGCCAATGGAGAGTCCTGGAAGGCAATATGAGAGACAATAGTAAAGTAAGGACATTTATTTCCCCCATTTCTCCCTTGAAGAAAGGATTTTTTTTCATAGCTAAGCTGCATCCTCACTGTAATCCTTTTCACTTTTTCAAGCCTACAGGAGTGGGTGTACATCCTACTGTTTTAGTCCCAAAGTGATTGTATTCTTTATTCCTTCCTTTACTTCCTTGCTCCCTTTCTCCCAACTCTTTGGCATAGATAGAACACTTCAGTTCAAGAGGTTTGTTAGCAAAAGATCAAGTTCTAGGATCCACAGATGTATACATTCCTACTTAAAGTCAGATCTGTAAAGCTTCTTACAAACTTCTTTCCTGAGAGTCATCAATCACACCCTTGGTATATTGTAGAGCTTTTTTTAATGCTTAGGTACACTTCTAGTCTAAACAATTTTATCGCATGTAAAGGAGCTATATTTTTTAAAATATAGATATGATTGTGATACATTTAGGGTGACTTTTAGTATTTAGCTATTTTTTCAGTCACTCAATGACAAAATATTAACAATGACCTGAGGGTGTGTAGCTCAGTGGCACTGGACCAGCCTGGCAAGCACAAGGCCCTGAGTTCAATTCCCAATACAAAAAAAATTAACAATGATGTGATTTAGAGGCTTTGAAACTTTAAAAGGAAAGGATGTGAGAAAAATTTTGTCTGTTTTTGTTTTTGTTCATTGCTATGTAGAAAAGTTAAGTAAGGTATGTATTCAAGCAAAGTAACGGGTTATCATCTGGCAGGGTGGTGCATGCCTATTGTGCCAGAACTCAGAAGGCAAGAATATTTTCATGAGTTCACAGCCAGCCTGAATTGTGGAGTGAGATACTCTCTCTAAAATCCAAACCAAACCAAAACAAAATTTAACTCTAGGGTAAAGTATGTAATATTTTTTTGATTTTTTTACAATGAGCATGTGTTATTTGTATTGGAAGATTTCCTAGAGATGTTGATGTGTATGTCACAAAGTTATAACAAATAAGGTCGATGCATTTGACTAGCAGTGAGATGATGAAAATGAAATAAGTAACTTCTTTACTAATTATAATGTACAAGTTACTGTTTTAAGTGTTATTAATACATTGACTCCATTCTAAACTCCAATTTACTGAGGACTGATAAATTTATTTGCAAAAGGTCTCAGAAAGTGATGCAGTAAAATTTGAATCTAATGCTTATAATTCCTAAGTCCACTCTCTTTACTACTAGGTCTTGAGAAGGAAAATCTTACTCCAGCCTGGTGATATAAAATGCTTAAGTAAGGTTTCTTGAGTAAATATTACCTGATCTATCCTTGGAGATGAGATCACAGGGCATAGTGCCCTAGAGGATTTATCTCTATCTATTTCTTCCATTACTTTTGGGCATCTGGATACATGGCTACCAAGGGAAAATATTGTTGCATTGTCTATAGATATCATGGGTGAAGGAGCAAATCGAATATTTCCATTCTTTTGTTTTATTTACAATTCACTTTAAACTTATGGGTATGGTATTATCTTCATTTTGCAGATGGAGAAACTGTGACTTAAATGGTAATATCCTGGCCAAGTTTCCACAACAAAAAAGTGATAGAGTTAGGGTTTTAAACCTAAATTATTATGATGATAGAGCAATTTCTATTCTATTACATTATGGTAATTTTGAAAAGATTTTCAGACTGTAACAGTGGATTGGGTCCTTAGATCTTTTTCCATGCATGCCAATGATTATCCAAGTACCTCCTAGTGCAAGCCAGTTATACTTGTCCTCCTAATTCTGTCCCTCTTACACCTATCCTCATCCAGATATGACCAAGTTTTCACTTCTATGGGTATCAATAAGAGTAGAACTTTTCCCCCTTCTAAATGAGTGGGCCTGTATTCAGAAAGCACAGGTTGCACACAATTGCATAAAACAAAGGTAAGTTTTAGAGTGACTTCTTGTCTAGACCATAGGAGAGAAAATAATTAAAGATTCTCTCAGGCAGACTATAGAACATGGTGGTAAACAAAATTTTTAATATTCTGCAGATATGCAAACATCTGGGTCTATCTTCTTTTGTTATAGAAATAATTCAAATGGAAGGCTCTATGAAGAATTTAAAAAATGTCTGATGCTGAAAATTTATTTTGTTATTTCAGGGTTTACTGGAGAGAAAGTCCTGGGAAGAGTCACAACTCTTAAGAAGTGCATCCAGGTATTCAAGACTTATGTTCCTAAGGGGCTGGCAATTCACCATCTCTTTTTAATTGCATTGCTAAAAGCCACTGAAACTTGAAATACAGCATTTTTGACCCAAATTGCTACCTTTTAATTAAATATTTTTTTGTTTTTTTTTTTTTTTGGTTTGCTTTTTGTTTATGGTCTACAACCTTCAAATCATTAAAGGAAATCTATGATAACAAAAGAGAGAAATTATTATCTGGAAAAGTCATTTGTTTGTGATTCCAAAGCCCCAAAGAGGACTTTCTGGAAGTCATTATAATTATTTATCCCTTTCACAAAATAAGATGACTACAGTCATACTCCCAAATTCAAGCTATACTGCTGAGGATTAGTGCTGCTGATCATAATTTTAAGCAGCAAAACTCTTCAACTCTTAGTAAGACAATGGATTGCAGTACATGGGCACAGTGGTTTAGTATGTGAATCTTTTCTAAGACTGAGGAGGAAGTATAGAGTGGATCCTTGACTTGTGAACTTGATCAATTCCTGAAAGAGAGTTGGTTATAAATCAATACAGCTGAGATTTTGATGTTTACTTGGGTACACGCTATGCATAACAAGAGGCAGATCATTTTTCCATTAATTTAATTAACTCAAATTATTCATATGTCACACTGATCATAACTTGAGGATCCACTGAATTTGTGATATGAGCTCTACTGGAGTAGACAAAAGATGGGGATGGGTAAGAAAGAAGGCCTGAAGAACTGGTCCCTGCCTTTTAAAGACATCATAAAAGAGACTGTGTAACATGAAGAGTCTAATTAAAATAGGGAGAATACAGGAGCTTACTGAGGAGTAAGCTACACTGAAGGTGTAGCTGGACAGATGTGTGATAACGACTGTACGTTTGAGTGTAATAATTCAAGACAAATGGATATAAGAGGATATAAGAAAATGTAAAGACATCCCCTGTTCCTGGGTAGGAAGACCCAATATAGTTTAAATAGCTATACTTCCAAAACTGCTATATAGATTCAATGCAATACTGACTGAAATTCCAAAAGTATATTTCACAGAACTAGAGAACACAATTCAAAAATGCATTTGCACCCAGAAGAGACCTACAATAGCAAAAGCAACTCTAGACAACAGAGATATGGAAGAGGGTATCACAGTCCTAAATTTGAAACTATACTACAAAGCCACTGTGATGAAACAGCATGGTACTGGCAAGGAAACAAAACCAAGGATCAGTGGAATAGATTAGAAGATACAGAAACAACTGCAGACATACTCAGCTACATCATCTTTGACAAAGGAGCCAACCATCCTCACTGGAGGAAAGATAACCTCTACAATACATGTTGGAAAAAACTGGATTTCAACCTTCTAGAAATTAAAACTAGACCCCTGTCTTTCACCATGCAGTAAACTAAAATTGAAGTGGATTAAAAAATCTAAATATTAAACAGAAACACTAAACTTGCTGGAAGATAAGTTAGGTAGAATTATTCAAGACATTGGCATTGAGAAAGACTTTATGAATAAATCCTCAGTGGCATGGAAATTAGCACAAAGAATTAACAACTGGGATATTATCTTATTAAAAAGCTTCTTCACTACAAAAGAAATCAGCAACAGAGCTGAGAGACCACCTACAATGTGGGAAAAAAAATTTACCAGCTCTTCCACAGACAAAAGTCTACTATCTAAAATATATAAAGGGGCTGGGGATTTAGCTCAGTGGTTCTGCTGCCTGCCTCGCAAGCACAAAGACCAGAGTTCGATCCCTGGTCCAATAATAATAATGATAATGATAATAATAAATAGTGATAATAATAATATAAATAATTTAAAAATAGAACCCCCAAATATAGACCCATTTCACAAATGGGCATAGAAATGAACAGACATTTCACAGAAAAAGAAGTAAAAGCAGCAAATAAACATGAAAAAATATTCAACATCACTTGTCATTCACGAGGTGCAGATGAAAATAGCACTGAGAATCCACCTCAGCCCAGAAAGAATGGCTACTATCAAGAAATCAACCAATAACAAATGCTGGTGGGATTGTGGGGAAAAAAGAACACTTCTCCATTGTTGGTGGTAGTGTAGACTGGTGTAACCACTGTGAAAATCAATATGGTGATACTTCAAACAACTAGGATTAGAAGTCCCATTTGACCCAGCTATCCCTCTGCTGGGTATCTTCCCAAAAGTATTACAAAAATCACACCACAATGAAATATGCTCACTTCTGTTTATAGCACCACAGTTTGTAATAGCTAAAACATGGAAACAGCCCAATTTCCCATCAACTGGAGACTGGGTAAAGAAAAAATTATTTTAAAATGTTATTAATTTAAAATTATTAAATTTTAAAAATTAAAAAATATCATTTTAATAAAACAAAATACTACTCAGCCATAAAGAAACTAGAGACATTTATAGCTAAGTGGATGCACTTTGAGGCCATACTCTCTAAGTGAAATTAACAGGACACACGTGTGTAAATACTGAATGGTTTCTCTGCTATGGAAAACTAAAAATGTAAAAAAGGATCAAAATGTATAATTGATATTGTATAATAGGAAGAAAAGATCCAAAGGAGTACAGGGAGTGGGAGGGGTAGGGGAAAGATAAGAAGGGAAGAGAAAAAATATGAAAAAAAATCAAAGTCTTTGTAAATAGGGAAGGGTGGGGGTGAAGGGAAGACAGGGAAATGGGGAAAAATTGAGAAACTAAATGCATCATGTAAAGGTACAAGATCCCAATGATAAGTGCAACTGTATTGTCTACCTAAAATGTACTAATAAACTCAATGAAAAAAAGAAAGATTGGAGTGGTTCTGGGTGATTACAATAACCAGTTGTCTGAGAAAATATAGTAAACAAGTTTACTTCAGACAAAATTGTCAACAACCAAGACTCCAGATGTTCGATGAATTATTCAGGATGATGGCAGGGGACAAGACAGTAATGCAGATGACAATGTCTATGCGATATGATAGACACTGATCAGGAAGTTTGAAGTTGATAGTTAAAAAAAAAGTTTAAAAAGTTTAAAAAAGGACAACATACTTAGGTGACTTGAGTTTAAACCTAATAATTTTCTCTTTTTTGGAATGAGTCCAAAGAAGAAAAGGAGAACCACTGGGTCAGTAAATAATGGTTCTTCTGCTGAGGTCATACTGGGTGTTTTGGTGTAAAAATAGTAGATACATAATTCTTCAAAGTCTGGTTTTATTTTTCATTCCCAACCTTGCTTATTTGCTCTCCCCAATGACTATCTTCACACCATCATGAATTAGAAGACTGAGCATTCTGGGAGGGACTTCACAATGAAAGAATATTGGACACTACATGAAATTTGGTTTAGAAATGTATGTATCTGAGCCTGGATGCAAACAAGTCTAATTTGGAGCTATCATAGTTGCTGTGGCTATGCTTGGGGATATATGGTGTCCTCAGATTCAGTGTCTGTGTCAATGTCAAGAAATGAGAAGTGCACATTACCCTCATCTCTACTGAAAAAGCAAACTTCAAAATGTAACACAATGACTAATTACAGGGTAACTTGCCTGGGTTGGGCCTATTCTAGCCACCCCCACCTGTAAGGATTTGGTTCAAAGATACGCATATGGAAAATATTAACACAAAATAAAAATGGCTGCAAAGAGGAGATGAAAGTCTTGGCTGGCTTAACTTCTGAGTGAAACTTCTATCAGTTTGCTCTAGGCAGCAGCTGGCTTTGCTGAAAGTAACAAGAAAAATATGAATGCAATTCAATAGCAATTTATTGCATTTGTGGTCTTCTGCCATATATGCTATTGAATAGTGTAAGCAACAAAAAAAAAGGAATAAGTTGACATTCTTGAACATATGGAGTCATGGAAGAAACAGGCTCCTTCCAAACTTAATCAAAGACGGTAACTGATGAGCACTATAATGACAGAGGTATAAAGGAACTATTCTGAGAGTAATGAGAGAGAGCTGGCTTCTAGCTGGAGGATCCAATACACTTATACATAGTAGTAAATATTTAACTTGGGACAGAGAAAGAAATGAACTGGATTAATATATGTACAGAGAAGACATGGATATATATGAATGGAGTCAGGATAATGAAGAATACAGAATATGTATTGATGAGCGTGAGAAAGATGATAATATAAAATTATAGTAAAAATATTTTGGATCATTTGTAAGTCAGAAAAAATGTTGAATTAAACATGTATTAACTTATTTAATGTTCACATTAAACCTACAATATAGGTTCATATTATTTTCATGATCATTTCCATTTGACAGTTTGGAAAGTAAGGCCTAAGAAAGTTTAATTTGCTCAGGATTCCACACTCAGCAAGTGGCAGAATAAAGGTTTCAACTCAGAAAGTTTGGATCGAGACAGAATCCATGCTCTCAACCTCTACTGTACATTACTTTTCAACAAAGCCAGAAAGAAAATTATTAAGAATATTTAATATCACATTAAGTATTTGGGCCCCTATCTTTTGGTCTTTTTTTATTATTGCTTCTGGAACTCACTAGCTGGGAAATTACTGAATTTATCTGAACTCGTGTTTGCCATAAAAGGCACCCAACAAAAACCTGCTTTATTCCTGCTCCTGTAATACTTACCATGAAGTATATAGAGTCAAAACCTCTGATACTAACTAGTATGGGTGAAGCAGCCCAATCCTCATTTATAGAAAAAAATTCACTAGTATGAGTGTAAAATGGTACAACCACTTTGGAGGGAAGTTTGGCACTTTCTTAAACTGTGGATGCTGGTATGTGTCTGTGGTTCTGCCACTCTAGGAGGCTGAGACAGAATAATAACAAGTGTGCCTAGCTTGAGCAACTTAGTCAAATGCTTTCTCAAAATTTAAAAATAAAAAGGGATAGTGATGCAGCTCAGTGTGAAGGCCCTGAATTCTATAACTACTATTCTCCTCCAAGTGTTAAAATTTCACTTGTCATGTGACTTAAAAACACACTGCAAAATATTTGACCCAGATAATTAAAAAGTTATATTCACACAAATATCTGCATATAAATGTTTATAACAGCCCCTTTCAAAAATCACAAAAAATGGAAAAAATCAAATGCCCACCAACAGTTGAATAAATAAAAACTGATACATCCAATGGAAAAGAACTACATACTCACACATGTAACAGGGTAAATTAATTTCCAAAAATATTATGCTATATAAAAGAGACAAAGGGAAAAAGATGACACATAATACAATTTTATTTTCATGATACATTAGTAAAAGCAAAACTATAGTAAGATAATAAATCTTGCCAAAGTGTAGTAGTCAGTTTTCCCACTGCTTGGGCAAAAGAGCTGACACAATTTAAAAGTGGAGAGCAATATTTTGACCCATATTTTCAGAGTCCAAGGTGGTCTCAATCCAAGACTGAACAAGCATCTTCAAAGGGCGTGGCAGAAGAAAGCTGCTTCCTCATTCATGGTGGCCAGGAAACAGAGTAGGGTAACAGTGCCACATCAAAGGGGCTAGGAAGCAGATAAAAAACCGAAGACAACACTGCCCTCCACAACCAGTGTAGATACATTTACCACTGTGCTTTTATTAATCTCCTAGGTGGTTCATAAGCCAATTAAATAACTAATTCAGTTTAACCATCACACCAAAGGTTAGAAATGGGGGATAATGTAATAAAAAGGGAAGTTCAAGAAAATTATTTGGGCCAACGGATACATACTGTGACATGATTATTTTGATGGTTGCATGAATACATATCAGTGTAGGAATTCAAAAAACTGCATTCAAAATTTTGCATTTTAAAAATTAATTTTATCGGTATATTTTAGATATGCAATATAATGACATTCATTATCAAAAATTTGTACCTTTACATAATATATCTTGGTCAATTTACCTCATTCCCTTGTTCTCCCTTCACGCCTTCCACCCCTCCATATTAACAAAGATGGTGTTTGCATTTTCTCATTAATTCCACTCCCTGCTTTCCTTTCCCAACCCCTCCCACTTCAACTTCCATTCTTCACTTTTTCTTCCTGTTTCTCATTATCTATTATACATTTTGATCCTTATTTATACTTTTAGTTTCTTACACCAGAAAAACTGTACAGTATTTACAAATGTTTGTCCTTTTTATTTCACTTCAGAGTATCATGTCATGCGCATTTATTTACCTATATATGTCTGTAATTTCTCATTCTTTATGGCTTAGTAGTACTCCATCATTTTTTAAAGCTTTTCTTTATCCAGTTTCCAGTTTATGGGCAAATGGGCTGTTTCCAACTTTTAGCTATTATAAACTATGCTTCTATGAACATGGGTCCACATATATCACTGCGGTATGGTTCTTTCATTTTTTGGGGGAAGATAACCAGCAGGGGATTAGGTGGATCAAATGGGACTTCCAATCTTAATTCTTTGAGGTATCTCCATACTAATTTCCACAGTGGTTGCTCCAGCCTACACGCCAACCAACAGTGACAAGTGTTCCTTTTCCCCCCAAAGCACTGCCAACATTTGTTATTGGTTGATTTCTTGATAGCAGCCATTCTTGCTGTAGTGAGGTGTAATCTCAGCACTGTTTCATGTGTATCTTTCAAATGACCAGTGATATTGAAAATTTTTTGTTTATTTACTATTTCTACTTCTATCTCTGAGATATGTCTGCTCATTTCAGATGCCCATTTTTGGATTGGGTCTTTAAATTTGGAAGATCTGACTTTCTAAAGTTTTTTATATATTCTGGATAGTAGAACTTTGAAGAACAATTGATAAAATATTTTTTACACATTTTGGATTGTCTCTTCACTCTGTTGGTGGTTTCCCTTGCTTTTCAGAAGCTCTTTAATAAGAAGTGATCTAACTTGATTTTTTTGTGCAGTTCATGTGCAGTTTCCATTTTGTTCATGAAGTCTTTTTCTGTGCCAATGTCTTCAAGACTTCTACCTAACCTCTCCTTCAACTGGTTTAGTGTTCCTGTTTTAATATTTATATCTTTAATTCATTTCCAGTTTAGTGAATGGTAAGAGATATAGGTCTACTTTTAATCTTTGGCAAATTGAAACCCAATTTTTCCAGAACCATTTATTAAAGAGGTCACCTTTCCTCCATTGTTGAAGATGAGGTGGATGATTGTGTCTGGATATTCTGAAGTTTCTGCATCATCTAATCTGTACCATTGGTCCTGGGATCTGTTTCCTGGCAAGTACCATGCTGTTTTTATCACATTGTGTTTGTACCATAGTTTCAAGTTGTGGATTGTGATACCCCTTGCCATTTCTCTATTGTCTAGAATGGCTTTTGCTGTTCTAGGTCTCTTATTTAGCAAAATGAATTTTTGGATTGTTTTGTCAAAGTCCATGAAGTATGCTGCTCAAATTTCAATTGCGATTGCATTGAATCTATGTAGTGGGTTTTGGAAGTATGGCCATTTTAACTATGTTTGTTCTTCCTATCCAGGAGCAAGTATATATTTCCATTTTCTGATTTCATCTTCAACCTCTCTTTTCAGAGTGCTATGGTTTTCAGAGTCTATGTGTTTTGTTTCTTTCATTAGGATAATTCCTAAGCATTTCAATATTTTGGATACTATTGTGAAAGAAATTGTTTGCCCCATTTCTCTCTCAGAGAGTGTGTTGTTCAAGTACAGGAAAGCAATTAATTTTTGTGTGTTGACCTTGTATCCAGGTACTTTACTGAAGTTCCACTATCTAGAATATACATCTCTCAAATTAAAACCCAATCCAAAAATTGGCATTTTAAATGAACAAACATTTCTCAGACAAATAAGTAAAAGCAGCAAATAAATATATAAGAAAATGTTCCACATCACTGGTCATTGGAAAAATGCAGATGAAAACAACACTGAGATTCCACCTCACCCCTGAAAGAATGGCTGCTATCATGAAATCAACCAATAGCAAGTGCTGGCGGGGCTTTGGGGATAAAATTACACTAATCCACTTCTGGTGGGAGTATACGTTGGTGCAATCACTGTGGAAATCAGTATGGTGATACCTCAAAGAAAGTAGGATTGGAGGTTCCTTTGACCCAGATATTCCCCTGCTGGTCAACTTCCCAAAAGAATTAAAAGAATCATTCCACAGTGATATATGTGCACCCTCATTCATAGCAGCAGAGTTCGTAATAGCTAAAGCTTGGAAGCAGCCCAATTGCCCATCAACTGGAGACTGGATAAAAGAAAATGTGTACTTTGTAAAAATAAAATGGAATACTACTCAACCATAAAGAATGAAAGACATTTATAGCTAAATGGATGCACATTGAGGTGATACTCTTAAGTGAAATAAGTAGGACACACATGTGTGAATACCAAATAGTTTCTCTGGTGTGAGAAACTGAAAATCTAAATAAGGACTAAAAGGTATAATAGATAATGTGAAATAGAAAGAAAAGGGGCAAAGAGGAAGTGGGAGCATAGGGGAAAGGAAAGAAGGGAATGGGATATGAGAAATGAAAAAATGGAAACAATGTCTTTGTAAATCGGGGGTGGAGGGATTGAAGGGAGAGCAGGGGAATTGGGAAAAAAAGAACTAAGATAGATTATGTAATAGTGCAAATTTCCAATGATGAATATCATTATATTGTATACATAAAATATACCAATATAATTTTTAAAAGTGTTAAAGATATGCTCTAATAGCCTTAAAGTTATACTCAGTGATAGAGAGATACCATGTCTACCGCAGAACACTTTACAATAGCTAAGCTCATGCTCATCCGTGGATAAAAAAAGACATTGTGATATATAATGAAATCCTATTCAGTCATAAAGAAGGATGAATTTGAATCATTTGTAGGAAAATTCGTATTTCTTGTGACCATATGTTAAGAAAAATAAGTCAGATATGGTAAGTTAAAAATCACATGGTTTCTTTTGTAGGAAATGTGCAATTATGAATAAATTAAAGTGTAAAATAATGAGAGACAGCCCAGTAATGTAATTACATGGGTGAATAATGCATAATTCCCCATGCTCACATCCTGCATAGACCTAATAAAAATTTTGTAATTGTCTGTTTCGTCATCTATTTTACTACATTATTAATGCTTTGAGTAAAGACCATGTTTTATTCAATTCTATATCCACACAACACTCTGACATTCAGTAAATTTTCCATATATGCTCATAAATTTAAGTTCTATGTAATATGAAGATTTGGTATATTTATTTTTTCTATTTATATATTAGGAAGAAACAAGTTGTATATCCAGGTGGTCCTCTACAAGTACCATGAATATTTGATGAAGCATTCAGATTATTTTACCTATGTGAAATGTGGAGGTGAATATTAAATGAATATTCATGTTATATAACCTAGGGACAAGGAGGCAGTTCTCTGACAAAATTTTGGAGTACCTGGGCATTTCTCTCTGTGTCCCATTGACTCAAGCCATATTTCTTTGTACTTTCCTCTGAATTTTTAGGGGATCACAGCTGCTATCTTCAATACAATTTTCTATATACTCCTCAAAGCACATTTCATCTAGATATACCCAGAAGATAAAAGAGAGATTACTAGATGAGGAGTTGGAAAACATGACTCAGAGTGTTAGCTCTTCCACAGCCTCATTATATGATCTTAGGCAAGTTTTTAATTCACTTCTATGGCCAGTTCCCATTTTGTCAGTGAGATGATTAGATCAAAACAGTATATTAAAAATAATGGATACCGGGCCGGGGATTTAGCTCAGTGATTCTGCCCCCTGCTTCATAAGTGCAAGGTCCTGAGTTTGATCCCGGTACAAAAAAAAAAAAAAAGGATACCTTTGTTCAAACTGTGTTCTGTAAATGAATGGCTTCTGATTTAATATATATTATATGAACAAAACTTAGGGTTTATTTACAAATTAATTATGATCCCACTGAACGTTTAGAGAATCACACACAATTTAAATCAAGATCTGTATATTAGTCTACACATCTAGCTTATTTCTGCATTCTAGTGTGGTTAATTTTTCCTATAAGGAGCAGATTATTTCATGTCATGGCTCAGGCATTATAAACATATTGGAGAGCAAAGCAGATACAGCACTCATTCACATCAAACCTGCCATGTATAAGAGAAGGCAATCTCAATAATTTACACGGACAAATTATAATGTTCATAAAGGAATATTAGAGGGACTTATCAGATTATAACCATGGAATATAGAAATAATGCTAATCAAGATCTAAATGTGGTAAAACAAAAAACTGGAAACCAAAATTATATACATAGCAAAGCTGTCATCCAAAAATGAAGAAGAGAAATACATTCCAAACAAAATCTGAGGGCATTCATTTTCACAATACTTGCCTTAAAATAATATTACATAGAGTTGACATGAAAGTATAATGTGTGACAACATGAAAACTCATGAAAGTATGAACTCTTTTGTAATAGTAAATACATGGAAAAATTAAAGATATTTTAATAGAGTTGTGTAAATCAGTTTTAACTCTAATGTTAAAATTAAAAGACAAATATAAATAATTATAGCTACACATTTAAAAGTGGGTATACATTTTTAAAAGATATAAAGTGTGACATCAATTGCATTAAACAGGGTGGAGGGTATTAAAAGTATAGTTTTTGTATGTGATTGACAAAAAGTAGTTTTCAACTTAAAACAGAATGTAATAACTGTAAGATATTGTGTGCAGGCTTCAAGGTAGCCTAAAGAAAAAAAATATTACATTATACATTGCATCCCCAGATAAGAAACAAATCCAAATAAACTACTGCCCAAAAAAATCAATAGATCATGAAGACATTAAGAGAGAATAAAAAGAAAATACAAAACAGTCACAACACTCACTGTTTAACAGTGAGTAAATTATCTAAATAAATAATTCGATATTTACAGGAAGAATATTTTCCCAAATACATAAAAAATACAAAGTTTGACATCATTCATCATTCATCATTAGGGAAACACACATTAAATCACAAAGATATATCACCTTACACCTGGTATGATAGCTATTATCAAAAGAAATGAAATAACAAATACTGTTGACTATATTGAGAAAAGGAAGAACTTGCATACTGTTTATGGGGATGCAAATTGCAAAAGCCATTGTAGAAAGCAGTATGGAGTTTTGGGAAAAATAATTAAAAATAAAACTACTATAAAACCCAGCAATCTCACATATGGGCGTATTAATACAAAAGTCAAAGCATTAACTTGAAGAGATATTAACACTTCCATGTTCATTACAGCATTATTCACAATATCCAAGGTACACAAAATAAAAACAACTTGTTTCTATTAATATGTGAGTACACAGAATATATGATAAGAGAAATAAATATGGCACTTTGTGAAAACATGGATTAATCAGAAGAAAACCTAAATGGAAAAGGAAGACACAGAAGAAAAAATACAATATGATTTCATGTGAAGAATCTTTTAAAAAGTGTTTAACTTAGAATCAGAGATAAAAATGGTAATGTCCAAGGGTTGAGGACTGGGATAAAATGAGTGACGTTTGTCAATGATGGGTAACTTCTAGGAATTTTATGTATAACATAGTGATTTTTTACTTGTAATTTATGAGGAGAGATATTTTGTGTCCTCACTCCTTCCTCCACATAGATACAAATGTCAAATAATTATAATTATGAGTATTGTAATTAATTTGGCTGTTGTAAATATTTCAATATTCAGATACCAGATCACATCTTATATATAATTTTGTTTGTTTATTATATCTCAATAAAGCTGGAAATATTAAAATATGAGTTCCCTCAGTTTTTATCTGAATATCAGGCTAGAGCAAAATCCATAAATACGATTCTTTAATTTTTAGTATGACCCTTGGAGCAGGACTCCAACTTGACATCTCTATTACTATTTTTAGCATTAAATTGTTATGCTAGCATGATATATATAACATACATATATAGACCCTATACTTAATCTCTTTGCTGCAAAGAGTAATGGTCTTTCCAAATATATTTAATGAACACCTACATTATTCCTAGGCAGTACACAAGAACCCCCCCCAAAAAAAAAGTTCTCAACCCTCATCAACCTTACATTCTACTCTTTAGGACTGGCAATAAACCAGTAAATATAGAATAAAGTGTAAGTAGTAATATAATAGTGGTCCCTGTAGAGGAAATGATGCAAAACACCCTTAAAAGCACATGAGATTTGTGGAAATCAAAGAATGGAATTTGAAATACATCTACACTTGGCACGTAGTAAAGGAGAGGGAGAGTGCTGTGACATGGGGTTGTAAATGTAGGTAGAGTCCACAATATATAGTGTCTATTTATCAAAACAGAAGCAGATGGGCCACATAGGGTACTTATTCTAAGCCATAAAAATGATGTTAAAGATA
The DNA here is from genome assembly GCF_012274545.1 of Fukomys damarensis. Taxonomy (NCBI): domain Eukaryota; kingdom Metazoa; phylum Chordata; class Mammalia; order Rodentia; family Bathyergidae; genus Fukomys; species Fukomys damarensis. The sequence continues at coordinate 51,600,509 of NW_022900951.1, read as the reverse complement.
ATTATGTGTTTTAAATTTGCAAAATTGTGTGTCTGTAACATTGCCTAGAAAGCTAAAGGTGGGCTGTGCATACATAATCCTTTGTCCTTGATGAAAGATTTTGCTTATTGTCTCATCTGTCCATTCAAGGAAAGTGTGGTGCCATGAGGCATCCTGAAAAGGCCCAAACTTTTGGGGCTTAATTGGAAGGCTTCAATTGAGACTACATACGGAAACAAAGTTCATGATATGATCAAGCATCCTTGAATTAGAAGATCCTGCTCCTCACAAACCAGAACAACAAAGAGGAGTGACTTAAGGAACATCCTGACAATTTCATTGTAGCAGAGTAGTATAGGCTAAAGTGGAAACTGAGAATTTTCCTGGGGCTTACGGTGGCAACTATTTTTTATTGTACTCTTGCCACTCTTTGAAGGTTCTATTATTTTTCACGCTTGTTTCCAGGTGATTTGTATACCATGATATCTTAGTAACCAGATTCAACTTTACCAATAAATCAACAATCAATCAATCAATCCACAGTAAAACATCTAGGCCCCTTGAAGTTTTATAGGAAAGAGAGGTCCTGTTTTGTTTCAGGGTCAAGTTTCAAAATACAGTAACATTTCTTAATCCCACTCACACTATCCCAGTACTAGTCTCCAGTTGAGGACAGATCTTGTGTATAAAGAAAGGGAAAAGGTATTTAAAAAGCTTATTTAAAATGCTCAAAGGCTTCTGGAACCAAAATAGTCTTATAAACTAGTCTCCATTATTTAAATGCAGATGAATTCAACATTATGTGGGTTGCATTATGCAAAAATACATATGCATTGCTTTCTACTTACAAATGCAGAGTAAAATACTGAGGATAAAACAGACTGGCTTACACTGAACCCCAAACATTTGAAAAATAGGTCAAGATGTTCCATAAACACCAGAGCTGGCCAGGAGTGTCTCTCTCTAATTAATTTATTGTAATGTTTTATTAATGAAAACAATAGCAACATTTTGCTTTGGAGCTTCCATCCCAGAAGACTTGGAGCCTTTTATGAGAAACTCCTATGAAGCTCATGTTCATTTTATTAGTCTGACTTTCCCCAAATCTTAAGCTCTACAAAGTTTTTGTGATGCTTGCAGAACTCTGGCTTCTGTTCCTTGCTTTGCAGCCCATCTGAAAATTCAAATTCATTTGGGGGCAGGGAAGACCTTGGCTCCCACAACTCTGGGAAGAACTCTTCTTAGGGTGAATTCTGAGGTAGGAGTATTGCAACCTTCTGTTTGAGACTATGTTCAGCCAAATATTAGTTTGTTCTTTGCCAGGAGGCAAAGAAATAACTTTGTGTTATCTGTCTCCTTTCACTAGAGTATAAGCCCAGCAGAACAGCAAAATGACTGCCTTATTCAGGGTCCTACTTCAAGTGCCCAGAGTATTGCTTGGAAAATAATTATAATATTTATTGCAAAAATATTAAAATAAGCATTTCTTAAATAAGCTGCTTGAGTAGGCATAGAAGAGAAGCAAATGACATAGTTATCTTCAAAGTAGAATAGGGAAAGGTAGTGGCCATTTAGGATAGAGATGTTGAAATGTGTCAGGAAAGTTTACTGTGAATTAAGTGCCGATAAAATATATAAAATATTTAATTACCAAAATGTATAATCTGACTCTTTCCTCTTTACCAGGTCCACAACACAGGAATAGTACAGGTCTCACATATTAAGAGAGACACAAACTGAGGCCCACAGAGAATAAACTGAATAAGGTGGTATATTAGTCTACTCGAGTTGCAATTAACAAAATTCTACAAAATGAATAACTTAAACAATAGAAGTTTATTTTCTCGTAGGCTATATATTCACAATCAAGTTGCCAGGGTTTTGTTTCTAACAAGAATTCTTTTCCTACTCTGCAGATTGGCACCCTCTCATAATGTCCTCTTGTGGACTTTCCTCAGAGTATGAACACATGGTGGAGATGGGGAGGTGCTATGGTTTATCTTCTCAAAACTCATGTGGAAATTTAATATGCATTGTAACACTAGAAACTGGCCCCTTAGACTAGGTAAGGAGGGCATTACCTTGATGAAAGGATTAAGGTGATTATTGTGGAAGAAGGTAAATTATCACATGAGTTATTTCCATATAAAAGGATGAATTCAACCTCTGTTCCTCCCCCTCTTCGCTTCTTTCTTCTGCCTTTGGCAGATACCATAAGAAGACCATCCTCCAGATGGCATCAAAATTACTCTTGGACATTTTAGCCTTCAGAACTATGAAAAATAAATTTCTTATGTTTATAAGTTACCCAATCTGGAATATTCTGTTACAGTACCAGAAAGCAGCTAAAACAGAGAGTTTTGGAGGGAGTGAGCTCTCTGATGTCTTTCTTTATGAAAACTAATTCTATCAACTGAAAGCCTTATCTTTATGACCTCACTGAATCTTAATTATGTCCTTACTTCAAATATAGCCCCACTGGAGGTGTGAATTCTGATGGAAGAGAATGATAAAATGAAATTTAAAAATGCAAGATAGTCTATCTACAACAGGATAAATCAAGCACAATGTAGAATCTGGACACTCAAAGATAGGTTATCTGAAAATATGTGGAGAGAGGAGAATAAAAGCAAAAAGACTGAGAAGAATGGAAGAATGAGGAGTTTCAGGGACAGTATAAAAGAATTTTTTAAATTGTAAGAGTTCATAAAAGAAAGGAGAAAGACAAAGGAGTAGAAAGTTCATTTAAAGAAGTAGTAGTACAAAACTTTCCAAATTTGGAGAAAGTTATAAATATTTAAGTACAAATAGGTGATATATTATTTCATTAGGTTCAATTCCAACATGACTACATCAAAACATAGTAAATCAAACTGTAAAAACTCAAGAACAAAAAATTATTCATAAATCAGCAAAGATACAGATGCCAATAACATATAAGAGTTGCAATGAGGCTAGCAATGTATTTCTCAGCAGAGATTTTATAGGCAAGGGAAGAATGGGATGATATTCAAAATGCTTGAGGAGAAAATTTCCCACAAAGTCTACTCCCTGAAAACCCAGAAATGAGGGGCAAATGTTTTAAATGCTTTTCCAGATAAGGAAAATGGAAGAGAATTAAAAACAACTAGAACTGTCCTGAGAAGTGTTATAGTTATTCAAGCTAAGAAAAAAGATGATAATTGATAACACTAAAACATATAAAAGCATAAAACTTACTGACAAACATAAGCACATAAATTCAAAATGCTCTAATACTATAATCATATCTTTAGTATGTAATTTAAAAGACAAAATTCGAAAAATGACTATAGCTATAATACTGATACACAATATAAACATATGTAAAATTGGCACTTAAATTTGAAGCTGAATGGTATAGTAAATACACAGAGTGTGTGTATGTGATTAAAATTGTATCGTTAGCTTTAAATACAGTACTAAAACTATGATACTTTCTGTATATCTCATAATGATCAAAGAATAGATATAGTAAATACAAAAGGCTATAAAGTAACGAAGCCATATCAATAAGATAACCAGTTAATCTCAAAATAAAATGGAAAGAGGAATAAATGAAAAAAGGCTCTATTAAACAACAGGAAACTAAAAAACTCACAGTATAAAATTCTTTTTTTAATTCAATAATTTATTTATTTTTCCTCATCGAGTTTATTGGTACATTTTAGGTATACAGTACAATCACATTCATCATTGGGATCTTGTACCTTTACATGACAGGTCTTGGCTCTCATTTTTTCCCCTTGTCCCTGCCCTCCCTTCACCTCCTCCTCCCCTCTCCATTTACAAACACTTTATTTCCATTTTTTATTTTCTCCTATTTTTTTCTTTTCCCTTATTACCTTTCCCCTACCCGTCCCACTTTTCCTACACCTTTAGCCCTTTTCTTCCTATTTCACAGTAGTAAATTCTTAAATATCAACAATATCCTAGAATGTAAATAGATTGAATTATTCAAACAAAAGGCATAGTGTGACCCTGGATAAGCAAGAATACTAAACTATATAGCGTATGCGATCAATAAGTGAATCATTTCACCCATGAGAGAAAGCATAGGAGATTGGAAAAGGTTATGCTCTGTAAGGGGAGACCAAAAAAGAGCAGGATTAACTACACTTATCTAAAATAGACCTTAAAACAAAAACTGTGAAATGATTAAAGGATCATTTTGTACAGAGGAAATAACATTTATAAGTTAAATGTGCATACAACACTGAAGCAGGTAAATATGCAAAAATGAGTTTTAATGGAGAATCAGAGTGATGTATAGTATTAGTGAATTTCATTATTGTATTGGTAACAACAAACAGGACACTGAGAAAGAAAATCAATACTTGTGATATACTTTAACAAAAATGGCCTTAGAAAAAAAATGGCCTTAGCAAATGTATATAACAGTATTCCCACAGAAGAAGAATGCACATTCTTCTTCAGTGCATACAAAATGTTATCTAAAACAGACTGTATTTGTCAAGACAAAAGCAAATATTAACAAATTTTAGAAACTTAAAATAATATTTAATAGATTTGAAAATGAGAACCAAAACCTATCATGTAAAGGTACAAGATCCCAATGATGAATGTAACTGTACTGTATACCTAAAATGTACCAATAAACTCAATGAGGGAAAAATAGTTTTTAAACTTCTAATCTGTTAATATGTGTTCTTAGTACATAAAGTTTACATTCACCTTAAGGAGTAAGTACATGCACATGGCATGTCTTCTTTAATCCCCTCCATTTCTACCCACCCATCTTTCACCCTTTGTCTCTAAATCCCCAATTGTAATTTTCATTTTCAGTGTTGCTAGTATTACTTATAGTTCATGGCTATGATATATAAAGCTTGCATTCATCATAGATATTTGGTACATGCACATGACACATCTTAAATACTTTTACTTCAATTTCCCCACCCTCCCTCCTCTTGTCTTCACTCTTTTGGATCTATATTTCTGTTTCTTTTGATCAATCCTTTATTTTGCTTATCATCTGTAATTTGCCTTATTCAAATTAGAGATACTAATACTATATGATATTTAAACTAGTATGTTTTATTTATTTCAACTTTGTATTTCCAGGTTCATCCATTTTCCTACAAATGTCTCAAATATATCCTTCTTTTAGCTAAGTAGTATCCTATTCTATATAGATACCACATTTTCTTTTCCCACTTGTCTGTTGATGGATGATGCATAGGCTATTTCTAGGATTTAGCTATTATGAATTGTGCTGCTATAAATATTGGTACACATTGGTGCTATTGTAACACAATGTCTTTAGCTCTTTTGGGAAGATACCTTGAAGGGGAATAACACTAAAATGGAATTTCTAAATTTAGTTATTTGCGAAATCTCCATACTGATTTCCATAAAAGTTGTACTAATATACATTGCCACCGACAATGTAAGAAGGGTCCATTTTTAAAGCAGCCAAGCCATCATTTTACTATTTGATTTCTTAATGATTTCCTTATTTCTGGTTTAAAATGAAAGAATAGAATTGGTTTAATTCGTGTTTCTGTAATGGCCAGAGATGTTGAAATTATTTTCATGTTAGTCAGTCACTTGAAGTTCTTCTGAGAAGTACCTATTCATTTCACTTGCCCAATTTTTGATTGATCTTTATTTTGAGTGGTCTGATTTTTTTTTTTAGTTCTTTATATGTTTTATGCATTAGTCCTCTGAGGAATAGCTGGCAAAGAATTTCCCTACTGGGTATGTTGTCACTTCACCCTACTAATTGATCCCTTCGCCATGCAGAAGCATTTCACTTTTATATAATTTCATTTATTGATTCTTGCCTTTTTCTTGTGCAGTTGTAGTTCTCTTTAGAAAGTCCTTGCCCACAAATATAAATTCAATTTTTTACCTATTTTACCTTCCCTTACATTTAATGTTTATCATTTAATTTTTAAGATCTTTGATTCATTGAAATTTTTTTGTTTAGTGCATAGTGAAAGATGAGTTCAGCTTTAATCTTTTGCATATAAATAGACAATTCTCTGAGCACCATTTATTCTATAGGCTATTTTTCCTCCAATGTATCTTTTGGGCCTGTTGTCAATGATCAAATAACTGAATGTGTCTAGGGATATTTCTGTATCCTGTTTTCTGTTCTATTGATCCATATGTCACTTTTTGTGCCAACATCATGCATTTTTCATCACCATTGATTGCAGTATAAATTGAAGTCAGATATTGTAGAGCTTTCTGCTTTGCTCTTTTTCTGTTCTGTTCTCTTCTGGCTCCAAATGAATTTGAAGATTGTTTTTTCTTATTGTGTGAGAAAGCTGTTGGTATTTTGACTAGTAATGCATTGATTCTATATATCAATGTGGGAATATGGTCATTTTGAAAATATTTGTTCTATTTATCCAAAAACAGTGGACATGTTTTCATTTTTTTATCATCCTCTTCAATTTCCTTTTTAGAGCACTGCATTTTTCATTGTAGAGGTATTTCATTTTCCTCATAAAGTTAATTCCAAGGTATTACATTTTGTTGATGTTATTGTGAGTGGTACTGTTTTCCTAATTTCTTTCTCATTAAGTTCATTATTAGTATGAAGAAATGTTATTGATTTTTGTGTGCTGATTTTGTATCTTAATTATTTTTAAAAGTTCAATGGAATTGTTTTATTATTCTATGTAAAGTATCATGACATCTTCAAATAATGATAATATGAGTTCTTTCTTTCCTGTATGAATCCCTTTTATTTCTTTCTCTTGCCTGATTTCTTTTGCTAATGTTTCAAGTAGTATTTTGAATAGAAATGGAGATAATGGGAATCTTTAACTTGCTTACGATTTTAGAGGGAAAGATTTCAGTTTTTTGCCACTTAATATGATGATGTTGTCACAGTTTGTATAAAATTCAGGTAAATTTCTTCTACATCTCCTTCCTTCAGGGTTTTTAACATGAAGTGTGGTTAACTCTCATCAAAGGTTTCTTCCACATCTAATTGTATGATGAAAAAAAATGAAAGAAAAAAAAGTAGACCTTCTATAATATTTAGGGCTGGGGATTTAGCCCAGTGGTTCCAACACCTGCCTCGCAAGAGCAAGGTCCTGAGTTCTATCCCCAGTACCAAAAAAAAAAAAAAAAAAAAAAAAAAAGGAGTCCTAATTGTATGAAGATGCGGGGTTTGACCTTTTTTTTCTTTTTATGTGAAATACTACATTTCATTAGTGTATGTTGAACCATCCTTGCAACTCCAGAATGAAACCTACTTGGTCGTATTTTGTATTCTATTCATTAATATCTTTTAAAAGATTTTTGCATGTATGTTCATTAAGGAGCTTGGCCTGCAGTTTTCTTTTTTTTGTTGGATGTTTGCCTAGTTTTGGGATCAGTGTGATGCTGGCTTCCAGTAATGTTTGGAAACACTCCTTCCCTTTCAATTTCATTGAGTAGCTTGAGCAGTACTGATGATATGACATTCTTAAATATTTTGAAGATTTCAGTAGTGAATTAACCAGGTCCTTGGCTTTTCTTCTTGGTAGATTTTTTTATTACTTTCTCAGTTTTACTGCTTCTTTGGAATTATTCAGTGTTTTATGTTTTCTTGAAGTGGTTTGGTTAATCTGTATGAGTCTAGAAATATGTTAATTTCTTTCAGATTTCCCAATTTGTTGGAACATAATTTTTCATAGTAGTAACTATCTTCTAGATTTTTATGGTGTCTGTTTTGTTTCACCTTCTTCATTTCTAAGTGCAGTGATGTAAGTTTTTTGTTTCTTTTTTTTTTTGGTAAATGGAATATGGGTTTATTTGTATTGTTTATTCTTTCAAAGAATAACCTCTCAATTATTTGTTCTTTATATTGTTTCTATAGTCTAAACTTTATTAATTTTTACTCAGTGTTTGTGATTTCCTATCTTAATTTCAGCTTGGGCTAGGATTAGTGTTAGTCCTTAAGCTTATTGAGATTCTTCATTAGGTTACTTATTTGAGCTCACTCTGTTGTTCTAATCATGTCTTTCACTATGGACACGATCCTTGTTGTTATATGAGAAATTATTTCTGATATAATTTTTCCAGATCCTATTTCATTGTTAGTTCAGAGAGTCCAGCTGGTTGAGTTTCAGATTGTTCCATCTTGTTGCTCCTTGGCTTGCCTTTAGTGATATAGAAGTTTTGTTTTGAATCTTGTTTAAGTGTATTATCATTTCAACCAATGAAGTCTGCTGCTCCTTTATTGAGGTGAATCTTTGCTCTCTCAGTGGGCTTCAATTTTCAACAAGACTCAGAAAGGTATTCTCTCTGCTGCTCAACACTGTGCCAATTTCTGGGTTCAGAATGATGGTCTTCTGGATCTTGGCACTGGGCTATTTTCTGTGTGGGCTTCTGGCTGGGATCTATGAGCACTTACCAATGGTATCTGTGTGGCCCTCTGGCTGTGACCTACACAGCTATGCAGTTGTTTTCTAAGTGTGTGTTTGACTGAGGCCTTTGTGCCCAAACTGCTGCCATCTAGCCACTCTTTTTTAAAATATTTGCATATTGATGTCAACGAGCTTTCATCTTAGGAATGCTTTCACTGGGTCCCAGGTGTTCTGGTGCATTGTTCTGGTATTTCTCTTTGCTTCCAGAAACTGTTTATTTTCTTACTTGATATTCAAGTTTTTGTGTGTTTCCATTTTCTGTGGTTACTTATGTGATTAATAGTTTCATTGCACAATGATATTAAACATGGGTGATTTGATTATTTTATATGTATTTAAACAGGCTTTGTGGACTAGAATGAATATCTTTCTGAATTAGATGTGTTTCTTGAATGCAACAGAATGTTGGATTGTATTTTTTTATGTAATCTGCCAATGTGTGCCTTTTAATTGGAGAATTGAGGGCCTTATCATTGACAGCTATTACTGAGAGGTGTTAATTTACAATTAATGTTACATTATTTTTCTGTTTATACCCTGGCTTTTCTTTTCCTTTCTTATTGTTTATCTGATTGCTTGCTTTATTCAATCTGAATTTTTTATTTTATTGATTTCATTGTACCTGTCTAGGATATACTTGAATATTTTCTGGAGTTCTTGTTTGGTATTCATAAATCTCTTCAATCGTTCTTTCTCATAGAATGACCTTATTTCTCCATCTACTTTGAAGGAAAATTTTGCTAGCTATGTTAATCAGTGTTGGATATTGTTTGCTTTTAGAGCTTCAAATACTTTACTCCAAAGTTTTCTGGCCTATAAATTTTGTGTTCAGAAATTCACTGTAATTCTTATGGGTTTACCTTTATCTATGATATTTTGCTTTTCTATGACAATTTTCATAATTTTATTTCCTTTGTTGGACATATGCAATTTTGATTTTAATGTATTCTGGGATGATTCTCTTTTCTCACTGTAATTGATTGGTGTGTAAAATTTGAGTACTTGCATCCTGAGAACTTTTCTTATGTTTGGAATATTTTCTATTATGATTTCTGTAACAATACATACACATATAGTACTGGGACAAAAATATTCATATATATATATTCATATATATATATATATATACACACACACACACACACACACACACATATATATATATATATAGAGAGAGAGAGAGGATAGAGAGCTCAGATAATAACTTATTTCTGATAACTCAAGGAACTTGCAAAATTGCAAAATAAAAACTAGGAGAAAAAAGGAAATAAAAATATCAGAACAGGAATAAATGAAATAGAAACAAGAAAAATTGATAAAATGCATTTAAAGGAGAAAAATATTAACCATCCCTTAGTTAAACTAATTTAAAAATGAGAAAAGGCTCAATTCATTAAAATCAGAATTTGATAGGAAATATTACAACAGGAGCAACAAAAACACAAAGATGCATAAGCAAATATTATGAACACTTATAAACTAACAAATTGAATGGCATAGAAGAAATGTACACACACATGCATATATATATAATGTATTACTGCTACTAAGGCTATATAATGTAGAAACAACATCTAAACAGACTGATAAAGACTAAGGATACTGAAGCAAGGTTTACTTTCCCTCAAAGAAAATCCCAGGACCAGATGGATTCACTCTTCTATTCTATAAAACATTTAAATAACTAATACCAATCATTCTCAAAGTCATCTAAGGTTCAAACAATAAATAATACTTACAAACATGTATTTGATGAACAATTAAAAGGAAGCTTGCTGGAAACTCCTTGATTAAAAGTTTACAGAAGGCAGAAGAATAGCAGAATGAGAGAAAGAAGTCATTAAGAAGTATACTTTTGAAAGAATAGTCAACTCTGTTAAAAAAATCTATGTGCATACTCTAAGCTGCATCACCTAAGAGTAACCAGGGCAAGAAGTGAGAATAACTTTTCCAACTTAACTTGTCAAGACAGGGGAAATTCTTCGTTGTCACAGAAGACTTAAATGAAACTTCTGAAAAAAGACTAAATGAACAAGAAACTACTCCTTACAAAGGACCAAAAATCAAGGCTGAAAATGGCATTACATTCACTGACAGGATGAAAAACTATAAGCAAGTCCAAGACTGCACTCCATCTGGATACACAAGAAAGAAAACCTTCTAGCTATAATTTCCTAGATGAATATGGTGGCAAAAACAGAAGCAACAAGCAAATATTCACATAAACATTCTGAATTGTGATAGAAGCAGCCAGTCAACACACATCCAAAATTAGATGATAGCATTTCAACTGACTAAGAGCTAAATAACTGAAAAATAATCAAAAAATAACCAGGGTGGGTATACTGGCTATGATCAGTATTTAGAATTAGTTAACGCACTAGTATCCCCAAGTTTAAGCAAAAAGAATAAAAATTATGAGCAAATGTACTGAGTTTTGAGGTGCCAGAGTTTCATTCTATAGGTGCTTTCTGGGTTTTTCTGTTCTGAGCAAAGAACTCATCAAGAAGTGTTCAAATGTTAGCAAAGTTTTATTAGAGTTTGTAAAACAAACAGGTTCTGATTGAGTTTGGACCACATAAAAGTAGGAAAATAAGTACACTTCAAAGTGTGAGAGTGTGACACCATGCAAGTTTGAACACAGTGACAAAAACTCAGTGTGGACCTTCCTTTTTTGTATCAGTCACTTCCCATCCTGACACCAGGTTGAGGCCATCCTATGGAAAACTTGCTGGAGTTCTCATGGAAATTCCACGTGCAAGGCTTTGGGAACTGTTCTGTGTGTTTCCTGGGACTTTGAAAATAGCTCATCAGGCCAGGTTTGCTGCACTGTCTCATTTCCCCCTGAGAGACATATATCCCCAAAATACTTTATGGAGTGCTGATGGAATTGAGATCTCTGTCTTCTTTTCTATGACTTTTTCTGGATACAAGGGACTGTAGTCCATACCTACCGGGGATTATGTGCTCTCCAACTACCTTGTGGTATTGTGGCTCACTGACTGGGTTGAAGAAAATAAAACTATCCAAAGACAATGGAATAAGTCAGTGACTATTTTTTTTTCTAATTCAGTTAATTGGTACATTCTAGGTACACAGTACAGTTACATTCATCATTGGGATCTTGTACCTTTACATGACAGGTCTTGGTTTTCATTTTTCCCCTTCTCCCTGCCCTCCCTTTATCCCCTCCTTCCCTCCCCATTTACTATTTCCATTTTTACATTTTCTCATATTTTTTTCTTTTCCCTTACTTCCTTTCCCCTACCCTCCCCACTTTCCCTAAACCTTTAGCCCTTTTCTACCTATTTCACATGGTCAATTATCTGATTAGGATCTTGTGTACTGTTATAGTTTTTCACACCAGAGAAACTATTCTGTATTTACACATGTGTGACTTATTTGTTTCACTTAGGAGTATATCAACAATGTGTATCCCTTTTCCTATGAATGAATCTAATTTTTCATTCTTTATGGCTGAGTAGTATTCCATTTTATAGAAAAACCACATCTTCTTTATCCAGTCTCCAACTGATGGGCAAATGGGCTGTTTCCAAGTTTTAGCTATTACAAGCTGTGCCACTATAAACATAAGTACACATATATCACTATGATATGATTCTTTTAATTCTTTTCGAAAGATACCCAGCAGAACTATGGCTGGGTCAAATGGAACCTATAGTCCCAGCTCTTTGAGGTATCTCCATATTGATTTTCACAGTGGTTGCACCAGTCTGCACTCTCACCAACAATGGAGAAGGTTTCCTTTTTCCCCACAACTCTGCCAATATTTGTTATTGGTTGATATCTTGATAGCAGCCATTCTTTGTGGGTGAATTGGAATCTCAGTGTTTTCATCTGCATCTCTCGAATGATCAGTGATGTGGAATATTTTTTCATATATTTACTTGCTGCTTTTACTTCTTTGCTGAAAAATGTCTGTTCATTTCAGATGCCCATTTCTGAATTGGGTCTTTATATTTTGGGGGGATGATCGTTTTGAGTTCTTTATACATTCTAGATAAGTGTCCTTTGCTGAGGAGCAGTTGGTAAATGTTTTTTTTTCCCACATTGTAGGTTATCTTAGTTCTGTTGATGGTTTCTTTCGTATTGCAGAACCTTTTTAGTAAGATGAGATCCCAGTTGTTGATTCTTTCTGCTATTTCCCTTGCTACTAAGGATTTGTTCATAGTCTTTTCCTATGCCAAGGTCTTCAGGAGTTCTGGCTAACTTATCTTCCAGCAAATTTAGTGACTCTTTTTTAATATTTAGATCTTCAATCCACTTGGATTTTAGTTTAGTGCATGGTGAAAGATAAGGGTCTAGTTTTAATCTTTGGCAGGTTCAAATCCAGCTTTTCCAACACTATTCTTAAAGAGGCTTTCTTGCCTCCAGTAAGGATGGTCAGTTGCTATGTCAAAGATGCTGTAGCTGAGTACATCTGGAGTTGTTTTTGTATCTTCTAATCTGTTCCACTTATCCTCAGGTCATTTTCTTTGCCAGTACCATGCTGTTTTATCACAGTGACTTTGTAGTATAGTTTCAAATTGGGAATTGTTATACCAGCTGCCATGTCTCTGTTGCCTAGGGTGGCTTTTGCTATTCTACATCTCTTATGTTTCCAAATGCATTTTTGGATTGTTTTTTCTACTTCTGTGAAATATACTGCTAGAATTTCAATTCAAATTGCAATGAACCTGTAGAGCAGTTTTGGTAGCAGGGCCATTTTCACTATATTGATTCTTTACCCAGGAGCAGTGGATATCTTTCCATTTTATTATTTCCTCTTTCATCTCTTTTTTCAGAGTGCGGTAGTTTTCAGTGTAGAAGTCTTTTGCTTCTTTTGTTAGATTGACTCCTAGATACTTCATTTTTTTGGATGCCTTTATGAAAGGAATTGTTTCCCTTTTTTCTCTCTCAGTGAGTCTGTTATTTATATACAAGAAGGCTATTGTTTTTTGTGTTGACCTTGTATCCAGCTACTCTGCTAAAGTGTCAATTAAGTCTAGAAGTCTTTTGGTGGAATTTTTGGGTATTCATTGTAGAGCATCATATCATCAGCAAATAATGACAGTTTAACGTCTTCCTTTCCTATCTTTATTGCTTATTTTTTTTTAATTTCTGTGGCTAATGTTTCCAGAACTATATCAAATAGGAGTGGTGATAGTGGGCATCCTTTTCTTGTTCCTGATTTTAATGTGAAGGTTTTCAATTTTTGGCTATTTAATATGATGTTGGCTGTTTGTTTTTCATAGACAGCCTTTATTAAGTTGAAATATAGATCATCTATTCCAATTTTTTGCAGAGTTTTTATCACGAATGGGTGTTGAATTTTGTCAAATGCTTTTTCTGGATCTGTCGAGAGGATCATATGGTTTTTATCTTTGACTTTGTTAATATAGTGTATTATATTTATTGACTTACATATTTTGAACCACCCTTGCATCCCTGCAATAAATCTGACTTGGACAGGACATATGATCTTCTTGATGATCCTCTGTACTCTGTTTGCTAGTATCTTATTAAGGATTTTTGCATCTATATTCATTAAGGAGATTGGCCTGTAGTTCTCTGTTTTAGTTGCGTCTTTCCCTGGTTTGGGAATCAAAGTTGTACTTACTTCCAGGAAAGATTTTGGAAGTATTTCTTCCCTTTCAATTTTTTTGAAAAGTTTGAAGAGTAAAGGCAGTAGTTCTTCTCTAAATGTCTTGTAAAATTCAGCAGTGATTCCATCAGGACCTGGGCCTTTCTTTGTTGGTAAACTTTTAATTACATTTTCAACTTCACTGATTATAATTGGGGTGTTTAAAATGTTTTTATCTTCTTCATTCAACTTTGGTAATTCATAGGTATCTAGAAATCTGTCCTTTTCTTCTGTTTTCCATTTTATTAGAGTACAGGTTCTCAAAGTAGGTATTGATGATCTTCTGGATTTCTGGTGACTCCAACTTTTTCATTCCCAATTGCATGGATGTGAGCCTTTTCTTTCCTTTTTTTTGATAAGGTTAGCTAAGGGTTTATCAAATGTATTTATTATTTCAAAAAACCTATTCTTGGATTCATTTATTTTTGTATCATTTTCTTCATTTCCATTGCCTTGGTTTCTGCTCTAATCTTTATAATTTCCTCTCTTGTAAGAGCTTTTGGCTTTTCTTGCTCTTCTTTTTCTAGGAGTCTGAGATTCATCATTAGTTTGTTTATTTGAGCTCTCTCTGTTTTGCTATTGTGGGCATTCAGTGCTATGAATTTTCCACGTAGAACTGTTTTCATTGTGTCCCATAGATTCCTGAATGTTGTATTGGCATTTTCATTAATTTGTAAAAACTGTCCAATTTCTTCTTTAATTTCCTCTGTGACCCATTGATTTTTCAGGAGTGTGTTGTTCAATATCCATGTGTTTGTGAAGTTCCTACAATTTCTTATGCTATTGATTCCCATCTTGATTGCACTGTGATCTGATTATATACAGGGGATAAGTTTGATTCCTTTGCATTTATTCAAACCTGTTATATGAGCTAGTATGTGGTCTATCTTGGAGAATGACCCATGTGCAGCCAAAAAGTATGTATATTCTGGTTTTGTGGGGCGGAACACTATTTAGACTTCTATTAAGTACATCTGTTCAAAATCTTGGTTCAGTTCTAGAATTTCATTGTTGATTTTTGCCTAGATGGTCTGTCTATTTGTGATAGTGGGTTATCTAGATCCCCCACTATAATTGTATTAGTGCTAATTTGGCTTTTTGTGTTACTTAATATTTGTTTTATGTAGTTGGGGGCATTAATATTTGGTGCATGTATGTTTATAATTTTCATCTCTTCCTCTTGAATTGTTCCCTTTACAAGAATGTAGTGGCCTTCTTTGTCTTTCTTAATCAGTTTTGGTTTGAAGTTTACTATGTCTTTGAATAAGATTGCTACCCCTGCTTTTTTCTGGGCTCCTTTCTCATGGAGAACTGTTTCCCTCCTTTCACTTTCAGTCTATGGGCTTCTTTTTTGCCTAGGTGTGTTTCTTTATACAACATATTGTTGAATTTTGCTTCTTAATCCATTCTGCCAGTCTATTTCTTTTAATTGGTGAGTTGAGGCCATTGACATTGATCTTTATAACTGATATGCACTGATTTATTATTGTCATGTTATTGTCCTTTTGTTGACTCTTTTTACTTTTTCCTCCTCTCCTTTACTGTCTTGCCTTTCCTATTTGGTTTGCTCTGTTGTGCCTCATGGTGTTGTGAACTTCATTGTCTTTTTCTAGAATGTTGTTTAGAATTCCTTGTAATACTGACATGGTGTTCATGAAGTTTCTCAGGTGTTCTTTGTCATGGAAGCATCATATTTAAGTTAGTGACTATTGAGAGAAATAAAGCAAGTTTACCATTGAGTCAGGAATGTTAGATGTGTAATATAGAACCTAAATATGAGGAACAAGTCAGATTTTCATGTATCTATTGGAGGAAAAATTATGGCAAAAAGTATGGTTAGATAAATCATCTAGAGTCTGAGAACCATAGCCTTTGCAAGATTACCCATATATTGAACTCCTCTTATCTGTAGCTATAGTAATACTGGAGCCTTGCTTTCTAAAGAGGAGCCTCAGTTCTTTTAGAGGTCATCAGAATTAGCTTTTTCCTATCCTTTTGAAAATTATGGTGTCCATTTTCCATGTAGGATTTTTATAGTATGTCAGCATGTCTCTTGAGGGAGGAACAAAATGGTTCCTCAGGACATAGGAATAAGGCTAGGATCTTCAGAGGATATAGAGCTGCCCTTCTTGCAACCCTATCAGCCATTTGATATCCCAAAGAGACTTTAGGTGTGTCTCTTTGGGATCCTTTGCAATAAATGACAGCAACCTGCATGGGAAGATAGACTACTTCTAAGGGTTGTAGTGGTTATTAGTTAGCAAGCTTTTTCTTCCAGATTGCTAAATGGGCATGTAGCACAAGAAAGGAATACTTTGAGTCTGTGTGTGTGTGTGTGTGTGTGTGTGTGTGTGTGTGGTTTCTTACCTTTTCCTGTTATCAATGCTTGAGTAAGAGCTGGTGTAGTCCCAACAAGTAATATCCATTTTGGCCTTTGCTTTAATTTGAGAATTGCCCCCAATTTTTCTAGTAAAACTCTTTCTAGAAAAGGAAGAGTACACTGTGGAACAATTAGAAGCACATGGTTAAACATTTGACCTTTAAAGTAACATGTCAGAACAGGAATAAAGAATTTCTGACTATAGATTCTCTCAAATTCAACTCTGGCTAGAAACCTAGAGGAGGGTTTTCTCGAGAAGTAAGTCAAAACAGAATGACATAGTTGAATTGGCTCACCCATGACATTCAGTGATACCAATGGTTCCACATAAGGGATGCTAATATCCATAGGCAGAGGATTGTAAGTTCCCTTGGGCTTCTTCAGAGGAGAAAATCAGGATTTTTGCTGGACTAGCCCCTCTCTCAGGCCAGGGACAGTAAAAAATTTATTGTCGTGAGTCAGGCACATTAGCTGCCTCACACTCAGAGCAGGGCTTAAGCAGTGGCTTGATGAAATCATATGGCCAGTGTTCAGTCTTCTTGTCCTGGATCATCACTGGGATTTTCCGTAGATGATTTGGATGAGTTTAAAGCATTGCAATTGCATCAGATATAACTAGCTTTTTCTTTTTGTGCTCCTACAGATCTCAATTGTTGAACACAGAAAAGGCCATGCTCAGCAATTGAATCTTACTTGTCTGGTATTCCCATCTGAAGTTTCATTAAACAGATAGGAGAGAACCATATAGCACTAAGAGACCATTGGGGATCTGAGGACAGGATCATCAATGATATCTCTCTCTTCCTTGAAATCCATTCTAAATATGATTGTTTCTTAGCTTTTCCTGAGATAAAGAGTCACAAAAGCCTGAATATAAGGGATTTCATTCCAATTTTGGTGTTTTAAGCAGAAAAGGTTTAATGGAAAATAATCTTATAATTTAAACTGATAATGTGTATACCCATCTCTCCCCATTTTCTAGTTCATACTGAACACAAACTGTGTTACCATATTAAATAAGCTATTCCTTTTTAAATTTCCAGGGTCAAACCTTTTCTACTGGTCAAGTAGTGATGTTAGTGAAATCTGCAGGGCATGGTTTATGAGGTTTCCTGTGACTTGTGTTGGGGCTTATAAAGAGACACACCTAGGGCTCAGGTGCTAAATATGGCATCCCATGCAGAAGGAGACCTGGGAAACCTGCAAAACATTTCATTTGAGACTTAAGTATCACTAGACATGTCTCTCACTGAAGCTAGCATGATATCATATGATACTAGCATGCATAAAAGCATGAAGAAATCCCTACTGAGGCTTTTTGTCTCCATCTGGAGCTGACCGAGTCCTTAGTGATGGGGGTTGTGCCAGTTGATGGTTCTATCTAATCCTTTAAAATTCCATGAGATCAAGGCTGAATCCCCCCTTGACTGGGATTCCCTTAGCAACTGTGGAACTACTTTATGCTCTACTTAATCAGGATGGAGCCACTTGAGAAACAGTATTTTAGGACTGCCTGTTTCACTTCTTTTTGCCTTGGGCACTTTGAGCCACTTGAGAAACAGTATGCATTTACCCCAATAGTAAAAACTTTGGTGCTTTGTTTAAGGCAGTGAACATAGAAACCTCTCTTTTCATAAAAATAAAAACTAAACTAAAAATCTTAAAAACAAGGATCACTCCACCTTTAATTCACTGCCACTGGAATTAAGCTTTACTGTCTATTGTTTTATTCTGCACTATATATTACACAACTCCTCAACTACCTGCATTTTGTTAGATGAAATAAGAAAAAGAACCAGCCTATCTCAAAAGAAAAGAGAAAGGAAGGCCACATGTTCATTTTAATCAGAGGCATAACTCTTATCTGTATGGGTGAGATTATCTGGTGAACTTGAAAACAGATCTTTGAAACCACATATTTAATTCATGCAGAAAACCAAAATGGAACTGATATACAATGATGTTCTGAGAAAGAAAAGTCAATCTAAGGGAAAAGCACAGGTAAATCCTTGGCATAGGTGGCTACTAAGGCAAGGTACCAAGATACTAACAGCTGTTCCTCCCCCCAAAGTATGTGAAAGCTCAGCAAAGTATCAAAAAGAGCAAATCTAATTAGAAATATGATGACAAAAGGGTATAATAAAAGGGCCTCTGGCTATTTAACTCATACTAGCAGAGTGACCACAAAGAGGAAAAAGAAAGGAAAGGAAAGGTAAGCTTGCAGAAAACCTGTAGACTTCTCAATGGCTAAGAGAGAAACAAAAAAAGTGACCAAAGAGACTTAACCTGATTTTCTGGCTGGATCATGAGTTATGTTACTGGGTTTTAAGACATTGGAGTCTCCTTCTGGAGGTAGTTCCTAGATTCTTTCTGTCCTGTGCAAAGATTTAGTCAAAATAAGTGTGAATGGTAGAAAACTTTTATTAGAGGTAGGCAAAAAAGCCAGTTCTGCAGAACCAGTTTGGGCCAAAAAGAGGTAGAAAAAGAAATAGGTGGGCCACAGTGCAAGATTGAACACAGTGGCAGAATCTCAACTTGGACTTTCATTTTTGTATCACCCTCTCCTCAGGTTAACATAAGGTCAAGATCAATCTATTGAGAACTTATTCAAGATTTCATGAGAAGTCCACAGGCAAGTCTTTGGGAACTGTTCCATGCATGTGCTATTGGATTTTGTAATTAACAATTTACATCTAATTCCCAAACAGTAGTTTCTCACAAAGAAGTCGTTTAGTATGCCCCATACACAAAGGAAAAATTTTAGACCAAAGAAACTAGCTTTGAATGGGCCTTGATGATAAACTTTATCAAAGAACTCAAAGTAGCTAAAATAAATGTATCAAAATTACTAAAGGAAACTATGAACAATTAAAAGGAAAATATATTTACAAATATAATTATAATGTTTCATGACAGAGAATAACTATAAAAAATACAAAAAGTTTGAAATAGAAATTCAAAACTATGACATTAAAATAAAAAATTACTAGCAATTTCACTAGCAAATGGAATCCAAGAACATATAAAGTTTTACATATCACAATCAAGTAGGATTTATTGCAGTAATGCAAAGTTGTCTTACCATCTAAAAACTGTTATTCTTTATTTCAATAAAATAAAACCAAAAAGTTATATGATCATCTCAGTAGTTTCTGAGAAAGCTTTTCAGGAAAAAAACACACTATTTCATGACAAAAACATAGAAGAGAAAGGAATTTCCTCAATCTGATATGGATAACTACGAAAAAAATCACAGGTAACTTAGTTTATGGTGAAAAACTAGATACTTTTCCTTTATGGTTATGCACATTTAGTACTTTCATTTAATATAGTACTGGATGTTCTAGGTAGAGTAATTAAGCAATAGACATAAATAAAAGGCAAAGATCACCAATATAGCTGAATAGAGGTGTCTACCCCTCACCTAATCCTTTAAAAGAATAAATATAACAAGTTGCATATTGAGGATAGAGACTGTGGGAGAACGTTGAAATTCAATGGCAAGAGGAAAATACCACAGAAAATCCAGAGATGTGGAGCAGCAACATAACAAGAATAAAATTATGCTACTACCTGCTATGTCACCTCCATTGCTGGAAGAGTGGGTGTCTCCCTTCTGCAGGGGTAAAGGTGAAAGAAAGAGAGGCCCCAAAATTCTTAGAACTGACAATCTTAGCTATTGGAAAGTTTCACAACTTTTATAGGCTTATAGCCTAAATAGATAAGAGGATTGAAATTTGCACAGTAGCCTGGCTTTGGAAAAAAAAATTACTTTATCTCCCACTGAACCACTAGGTTGTTATTGCCAGGAGTCATTTTGAGAAGAAACCTACTGTTTGAATTTGGACTTCTCTAGAAGCCAGTAATGTTCACATACCATAAAGCCTGTACAAATTCCATTGCACTGTCTCAGTTGATAGCTGTTTCACAAAACAAATTATGAATGACTGATAAAAACCCGGCTCAAAGCACTACAATGTAGTAAATAAGTGTTGTGAAATGGAGGGTAATGGAGGGCACCAGCCCTGAGGATCAAGGGATTGATGGGCTTTCCCTCCAGGACTGAATGTTTTGCCAACAGTTTCTAGCTTTGTGTGGGTGCAGTTATCCACAATGTCCCTGTTATTATACTTGAAGCACTACACATGAGCATTTGTCAACATTGTGAATAAAGAACTCTGGTCTTTCACACTCAGAATTGTGCCATGGTGGACACAAGTAATACTAGCAAAACTTTGGCTGTTAGCAAATCACTGGAGCTAACAACATAAGAAAACCCATAAAGAAAATTGACTCAGTGCCATCTCTAATCTGCTCTGACTTGTTTCCTGTGAACATCTCAATTGAGAGGAATATTTTCCAGGTTCAGCCATGAACTGGAAGAAGTGGGGAAAAGCCCATAGCTGTGGCCTCATCCTCAGATGTGCACAGCTGGATTGGGAGTCTGAAGTATTGCTCCTTTGAAGGCATTCCCATAGTAAAGGCAGAGAGGAAGCACAGGGTTTTTTTTTAAGTAGGAAAAATTTATTGAGGGAAAGAAAGCTTCTGTCTAAGAGAGACAGAAGGGGTACCAAAAAGTGTGTTGCAGGCTCACCCTAATTTCACTCTAATTTTTATACAGCAAAGCTGTGTGGTGAGGTGGGTACAAAGAGGGACAAAACTGTAAGACCCAATGTAAAATTACAAGGTGGACATGAGGTGGTGCAAAATCATGACCAACCAATAAGATTACAAGTACAGTTACCCAAGTAATATTGATTAAATGGGGGTCAAATGGGGGAGCAAGTCACATAACAAGTGTATACTAGGATTTTCAGTAAGAGTGGGGGGTCAGTGATATCTCCTGAAAAGGCTGGGTTAATACCTTGTACCCCCACCCAGGTGATTGAAACCTATTTAGATTGGTATTCTAAATAGGAATCACAAAGTCTAATTGCAGCTACATCTATGTAAGTCTCTTGGATAATTCACTCTTGCACCTTGAGTGATCATACACTGCTGACAAGATGTGATGTGAGTGTCACACTAGAGGTTCTGGGAGTCCTTCTCCCTATGAAACATTTGCACACACACACACACACACACACTAGTGTCTAATAAGAAGATAAGTTCAACAGTTCCCTTACCACTACTAGAGGGAGAAACTGGAGCCAGAGATCCCTTCAAGTAGTAGAACCAAAAATCAACAGTACCTGAGGAAATGTCTATTACATGATTATGGGCCATGACTCCCATTTAAGAGTAACCATACAAGGTGAATACCGTACTGTTGGCTTCACCATACTTCACTGTTCTTCTACAATGTCTCCTGCTTTTTGTTACCCAAAGAAACAGTAAGTTTCTCTAACTTTCATACAGTATGCACTGTGCCCAAACTCACTAATTACATCCATAGAAGCTGCACCAAGATTATAATATGGTGCCCAGTGGGAAATAAACTTAACATTACATAACAAATTAATATGGTAATACACACTGTATTACTCAGCTTTCAATCACTGACAAAATATCTGGGAATAAAAATTGTAAAATGAAAGATTTATTTTGGCTCATAGTTTCTGTAGTTTCAGTTCATGATCTGCTGGCTCCATTGTTACTGGACCTGTGGTGGGGCAGTATATCACTTAATATTGTATGGCAGTGCAGGGGTTCTCACTCCATGGCAACCAGGAAAGTGAGAAGAGAAAAAGGGGAATAGATAGATACATAGCGAGATAGAGAGACAGAGAGAGAGAGAGAGAGAGAGAAAGAGAGAGACAAAGTGAAAGAGACAGAGATAGATAAATGATAGATTAGATAGATAGATGATGATGATAGATAGATAGATAGATAGATAGATAGATAGATAGATAGAGCTCTTGTACTGCTGGTGGACTTTTCTCTTGTGATTTTATTCTATCTGGGACTGCAGTCTATCAGACAACAGATTGCCTTCAAGGTAAATTGCCTCTATCAACAGTTTGCTGTGTATCCTACAGCCAATAATCCCTAGAATCAACCTCACAGACACAAACCCAGAAGTGTGCTTTACTAATTTCCCAGGTGTTGACAACAAAGATTAACCACATGCACATTTTTAGGAGAAAATCAGTCACTAAGAAGGCCATCCAATAAAAGTGTTAGCAATGTCTATTTCACCAGATGCACAAGTTTCAACGTAAAAACACAAGAAATGTGAACAAATAATGTGATATCTTTTAAGGGCTTTAGAAACTTAGAAACAAATATTAAATATGGCAAAGTAGATGAAAGACCAGATAGAGAATACAAAAGCTTAATGCTTAATAGCTTAATAAAGAGTGCAGATAAACAAAGGAAATTAAGAAGAAAATGAAGGATATGAATAAGAAATTCCTCATAGTGAGAGATTTTGAGAAAGAATGTATCAGAAATATTGGAAATGAAGAGCTCAAGAAGTCAGACACTAAAATACAAGTTAAGTATGGTGGCTGATACTTGTAGTTCCTGCATTCTGGAGGCTGATGTAGAAAGATTGCCATGACTTTGGCCATGAGTTTGAGGCTACTTGGTGAGTTCAGGGCAGTCTGAAGTACACAGTGATATAACTGTCAAAAAATCAATTGAAATCTTCAAGAGCAGACTAAATGTCATTATCATTGTTTAGACAAAATACCTGATACCCAAAGTTAAAGGAGAACGGTTTCATTGTAGCTCAGTTTGTAGAGGGTTCAGTCTATATTTAGTTAGCTCTGAGGGATGGTGACAAGGCAGAGAGACATCACAGAGAGGAAACTGTTTATGGCAGGCAGAAGGCAGCAAAGCAGAGAAGTAGCAAGCAGCAAGTGAAACACAGCAGCTCTGTTTCTGTCCCTTATGTTTTATCTATGCTAACCACCTTAAGGGTAGGTAGTACTCACACCCGGGGAGGGCTTTCACTCTATCCATTTGCAGAATTATGCCAAACCTATCCTTGGACTAATTTAGTAATCACACTCCATGATCACAGCATCACACGTTTTAGATCCAACCACCTCTAAAAAACACCAAACAGGACCACATGAGACCTTGGGGGAATATCTACACATAAGGCATAACTTTACACCCTTTGCCCCCCAAAGACTTGTGCACATCCTTTTATACAAAAGGAATTTAGTCCAGCTCTTTTTTTTTTTTTTTTTTTTTTG
>NW_022900951.1:51574885-51576491 GCF_012274545.1 Fukomys damarensis | reverse complement strand
TTGGAGACTGAATCTTGCTCTATAATTCAAGCTAGCCTTGAACTAACTATATAGCCTTGAACTATGTAACTCAAACTCATGGCAGTCCTCCTGCCTCAGGCTCACAAGTGCTGAGATTACAGGCATGCACCACCATGCCTGCTAGTCCAGCTCTAAGAGTTGCCAAAGTCCTGATAGTTTCAGAATTTCTAAAAAGTCTAAGTCAAAAATCTCCTCTGAGATTTAAGGCAATTTCAGCAGTGAGCCCTTGTACAAATGAAATGAAATTTAAACACTTCTAACATACAATGGCACAAGACAGACATTACCATTCCAGAAGGTAGATAGGGATTTAGAAAGGAATGGGAATAAATCCAGACCCAAATCTAGCAGGGCCAAAACCAAATACCATAGTTCCACATTCAGTAAACTCAGCAATCTGTGGCAAGCTTTAAAGTCCTAAGTGATTAGGAGGCTCTGCCCCTATGGCACCTCTAGAGGTTGTACTGCCCAAGGCTTCTCTTTCTTTTTAAAACTAATTTCATTGTTATATTCTAGATATGTATAATGATCACTTTCATCTTAGTTAATTTGTACCTGTACATAATGTATTTTGATTTTCCGCAATCCTCAGCCCTCCACTCAATCCCTCTTCTCCTACTTATTTACAAAAGCATTGATTCCACTTTTTCCTTCTATTCTCTTTTTTCTTTTTACTTTCCCCCACATTCTCCCCTGTTCTGCTTCCTATTTAAACATTATCTTCTTATTTCCCAATATCTATCATACATTTTGGTCCTTATTTATCTTTTCAGTTTATCACATCAGAAAAATTATGATATTTAGATATGAGACAAAAATAAAGAAATGATACAATGAGACAAGGGGATGATCTCTTGCAGGTAGTTGTACAGTCCTACTAATATCAATGATTGTGAACATTATATGTCATAAACACAAACTAAGATTAACAATACAATCAAGGATGAAAAAGTGGAAAGAACTAGAGGAGGAAAGAGGAAGGGAAAAGGGAAAGGAATTTTAAAAAGAAACAAGCTGTATTATGTACATGCACTAACTTCCTAAGATATATGTACATGTACTACCATCCTACAGAACTTGCAAAATACATGTACTGCTAACATAAAATAAAATGAATTAAATTCTACTTAAATTAAAAATAAAAATTCCATAAAAATGGAACCTGGGCATGATTTTGCATTCATGTATTCTAGTACTCTGGAAGGCTAATTCAGGAAGATCACAAGTTTGAGCTGAGCCTGGGCAACCGAGTGCCTTAAATAAATCTTATCTCAAAAGAAACTTTTTTATAAGTTTAAGGAAGTAGCTCAGTGTAAAAGCCCTGGGTTAAATCCCCAGTAAAACAAAATATGAAGAAAATGAACACATATAACACCAAAACCTGTGGGATAAAGCAAAAATAAGAGGGAAGTTTATAGCAATGAGCGTTTATATTTAAAAAGGGAATATTTGAGCCGGGCGTGGTGGCACATGCTTGTAATCCCAGCGCTCGGGAGGCTGAGGCAGGAGGATCGCTGTGAGTTCGAGACCAGCCTGGGCTACATAGTGAGTTCCAGGACAGTCTCAACTACATAGTGAGACCCTG
>NW_022900951.1:51522062-51574736 GCF_012274545.1 Fukomys damarensis | reverse complement strand
AAAAAACCCCCAAACAAATAAAAAGGTAATATTTAAAATTAAAACCTAATCATGTACCACAAGGTCTTACAGAATAGAAAGAACACCTCAGTAGAAGGAAAGCAATAATGAATATTAGGATAAAAATACATGAAATAGAGACTAAGAGTGCAGTAAAAAACAATCACTGAAATGAAAAGTTGTTCTTTCAAAAGATAAAATTCATAAGCTTTTACCTAGACTAACCAACTAGGAAAAAATGAAAATAAAATAAGAGGTGAAAAAGGACCCATAACAATTGGTACCATAGAAATTTGAAAGATGTTGAAAAATTATAAGATAACAAACTAGAATATCTACAAATGGACAAAATTTTATGTAACATATGACATAACAAAACTGAGCTAAGAAGATATTAATGTCATGATACATGCCAATAACTAGTAAAAAGATAGTGATAAATATTTTTCCAATAAAAAGTCTCATACAGTTAAGGATTTGATTGGTGCATTTTTCTATACTTTATAATGGAAACTAATATCTGTGCATCTCAAGCTATTTTGTACAACTGAGTGAGAAATTTTCCACACTCATCCTATATATTATTCATCCTCATTTTAACCCTGTTAAAACACTTGACAAATGCACAGGAAGAACAAAAATTATAGCCTGATATAACTAATACTGATAAATACAAAATGGAACCAAACAAAATTCAAATTGTAGAACACATCAAAAGATGATGCACCATGATCAAGTGAATTTAATTTCAGTGATGCAAGGATGGTTCAACATAAGCAAATCAGTACTATAAAACATTGCACAATAGAATATAAGCTACAAATCACATATTCTTTAGTAGGTTCATAACAACCATTTTTGAAAATTTATCATTCTTTCAGGAGAATAGCTTTGAACAAGTTATGTATTTTTTATCTCAACATAATAAAAGCATATATGACAAACCAGAGCTATATTAGTCGCTTTCCTCATCACTGAGACACAATATCTTATATGTACAACTTAAAGGAGGAGGGTTTTATTTTGGCTTACAGTTTCACAAGTGCAGTCAATGTTTGGCAGACTCAAACAAAGAATCAACATAGTGGAAGGGCTTGGGTAAAAGAAGCTACTCATGTTATGGTAGTCAGAAAGCAGAGAAAAATGAGAGAGTAACCAAGCAAAATATACTTTGTAGGTTATGCCAAAATTGATCCAGCTGTTCCAAATAGACCCACCTTTTAACAACAAGTCACCTATAGCACCTTAATCATTTAATCCATTTCCAAAAGCTCTGCTTATAAGCACATGAGGCTTTTGGAGTACATTCTTGATATAAGTCATAACATTCTATCCATGAACCCCAGAAGACTCATTGCATATCATTATGCCAAATGTATTTACTCCATCTCTGCGAGTCAATGAAGTCTGAACAGTGCCAGCTTTGGAGAAGTGTAAGGATCACCCAGCTTCAAGTGGAGCTTGCCAGTGTCCCAGGCCTTTATTGGAGCTGACTGGTGAGGACTTCCCAGCCATGTGTGTATCTCTGCAGCATCACCCACCCCAACCCCAGTGCTCTCAGGCCTCCTGGTTATGCCAGTACCTGGATCCACACTGCAGAGGCACAGGTGGTCATAAAGGCCATTTTATTGAGCTCCATAAAATAGAAGAGAAGTGAACAACCACAATAAAAGCACAACAGGCCTCCATTGGTAAGTTGGAGGGATCACCACCTTCCATCAGAACTTGATCTATCTTCAGAGGAAGGACAGCTAGAACCTGCAGTAGAACCTTGCAGAGTTCAACTCTGTCGGGAGCTCAATTTGGGCCTTGCAGCCAGAATTTAGCCTGAATCCCAGGGGTCAGACATTGGCTAGCTGAGAATAATTAACTTAGTTCTGCACATTGCTGCCCACATTGTCTATTGTGACAGCAGAGATATACCAGGAAAGAGGCTCTTCAAATTTTTCTTTGTTTCTTCTTTTCCTCATATTTTTAATTTTTAGTTTTAAATTTTTATTTTTTTCTAGTTTTGCAAATTCTTCCTTTTTTCTTTTATCTTTTTCCCACTCAGGTTCTTGCTCCCAAACAATATTCTTCATCTCCCTCTTT
Source organism: Fukomys damarensis (assembly GCF_012274545.1). NCBI lineage: Eukaryota > Metazoa > Chordata > Mammalia > Rodentia > Bathyergidae > Fukomys > Fukomys damarensis. Next base: position 51,572,645 of record NW_022900951.1, on the reverse strand, counting down.
GTTCCTATTCCTGCACTAATTGGGATATCTTCTTTCTTTTTCTTTCTTTCTCTCTTTTCCCTTCACTTGAGGGTCGTTAATTTCAAAGGAAAGTGAGTATAACTTATAGCTTCCCTATTACTGTTAAATTATTCTATTCTTGTCTTTGTTCTTACACTCTACCTTTTTCTCTTGTTTTCAACAGTTTCCTAGAGTTTGTGTGACCATCCTGTGTCCTCTGGCTTCACGTGAGACCTTATATTCCTCTAAGTATCTATTCCTCTCCTCCTAAATCCTTCTAAGTCCCCATACTGAAAGATAAAGTTGCTATATTGAAGAGTTTATTCATTACAAACATATTTTGGGATGGTCCTCGATTTTCATTTAATTCACATGGTTAAAGTTGATAGATTAATACTGCCACAAATGGTCAATTTCTAAGCTGTGCTTGATGCTATTGTGTTGTTAATTGTATCAATTGGGTTAAAGAGTTGTTATTGATTTAATGAGTTGTCCTTTCTGCTATTATGAAAATGAGAGTGCCCATGAGACATTAGAGACTCAAAACTTAAAGAGCAGCTATATCAGGAAGATCAAAGTACTGAGCCATGAATTAAACCAAGAACAGCCCAACAACAAAAATAAAAATGAGACAACACTTAAGCAAGGCACAAAGAGAGACTTCCAGTTCACCAATTGCAAGTTCTAGGGGAAATGAAGTGGAAAACTCTGCCAATCAACCACCAGAATTCTCTGAACTCAAAGCACAGGAAGTAACAAAATAGATCAATCAGGCTCTAGAAAAATTCAAAACAAAAATAATTTCCCAGATAACTACAGAGATGCTGAGCACAGTCAAAATGAAAGACATGATTAGAGACTCTAGAACAGAAACTGACCAATAAAAAATAAATGATCTCAGGACCATGATAGAAGCTATTAATGCCCAGCATAGGAAAGAAATAAAAAGCATGAATATCCAACATATGAAAGAAATGTAATCCATGAAACAGATTCAAACAGATATTCATGATATTAAAAACTCTATAGAAAGCATTCAGAGAAGAATGAATGAACGCAAAGATAGAATTTCAGGTATAGAAGATAGGATTGCAAACAGTAAAACAGACAGATATCTTAAAAAGTGCAAGGGATCATGAGAAATGCATCCAGCAACTCCTAAAGGATGCAAAGAAGAATAACATGACAGATAGGAATCCATGAAGTAGCAGGAGAAATTACAAATGACTTTAACAAGTTGTTCACAGAATTAATAAGAGAAAACTTCCCAAACAGAGGGGAATAATATGAGCTACAGACAAATGAGGCATATGGGACTCCAAATAGCCATGATCAAAAAAAATCTACACCTGGACAAATAATAGTCAAGATACCATAAACCCAACAGAAGACCAAAATACTACAAGCAGTTCGAGAAATGAAACAAATCACATGCAAAGGAAAGCCTATCAGAATGGCAGGAGAATTTTCAACAAAATCCTTCTGGTCACAAACCTAGGAAGAGCCTGGAGTGAGATATATCAAATCCCAGGAGAAAAAGAAAACCTCCAACCAAAACTGATGTATCCTGCAAAACTCTCTTTTAAAATGAATGAGAAGTAAAATTCTACCTTGACAAAGAATACTTCATGAATAATTTCATAAGAAACTTCATGAATACCAAACCAGCACTCCAAACAATTCAAACAGTATCCTAGGAAATGACAACAAAGGTCACTACACCATGAGGCCCAAAAGAGCAAATTTATTAGGCAAAGCAAGAAACTAAAGGGAGAGGGGGGGAATTAAAAAGAGCCAACAACAGAACAATAACATGACAATGATAATTCGATATATGTCAGTTATAACTATCAATATCAATGACCTCAATGAATCAATCAAAAGAAATAGACTGGCAGAATGGATTAAGAAGAAAAATCCAACAATATATTGCATACAAGAAACACACCTAGTTAAAAAAGAAACTCATAAACTGAAAGTGAAAGAATGAAAAACAGTTTTCCATGTGACAGGACCCCAGAAAAAAGCAAGAGTAGCTATCTTACTCACAGAAAAAGTAAATTTCAAACCAAAACTGATTAAGAGAGACAAAGAAAGCCACTATATCCTTGTAAAGGGAACAATCCAAGATGAAGAGATGACAGTCACAAATATATATGCACGAAATATAATGCTCCCAACTATATAAAACAAATATTAATGTGCATTAAAAACCAAATAAGCAATTGTACAATATTAGTGGGTGATGTAAATACCCCAATATCAGAAAGAGACAGATCATCTAGACAAAAAAATCAGAAATGAAATACTGGAACTCAACCAAGCTTTTGAACAAATTGTCTTACTATATGTCTAAACAGTGTTCCACCAACAAAATCAGAATATGAATTCTTTTAGTCTGCATATGGGTCATTCTCCAAAATAGACCACATACTAGTACAAACAACAGGTTTAATAAATGCGAAGGAATCAAAGTTATCCCATGTATATTATCAGACCATAGTGCAATTAAGCTGGAGATCATTACTACAAGAAACAGTAAAAACTCCATAAACATATGGAAATTGAACAACACTCTCCTGAAAAATCAATGGGTCACAGAGGAAACTAAAGAAGAAATTAGTCAGTTTTTACAAATAAATAATTCCAATACAACATACAGGAATCTATGGGATACAAGGAAAGCAGTTCTATGTGGAAAATACATAGCAGTAAATGCCCACACTAGGAAAATAGAGTGAGCTCAAATAAAGAACCTATTGATGAATCTTAAGCTCCTAGAAAAAGAAGAGCAGGGATGGGGATTTAGCTCAATGGTTCTGCTGCCTGCCCTGCAACCACAAGGTTCCAAGTTCAATCCCCGGGACAAAAAAAAAAAGAGCAAGAAAAATCCAAAGCTCACACAAGGGAGCAAAATATAAAGATAAGAGCAGAAATCAATGCAATGGAAACTAAGAGAATGATACAAAAATCAATGAATCAAATAGTTTGTTTTTCAAAAGAATAAATAAAGTCAATAAAACCTTAGTAAACCTTGTCAAAAAAAGGGAAATAAAAGGCTAAGATCCATGCCATTAGAAATAAAAAAGGTGAAGTCGCAACAGATTCAGCAGAAATCCAGAGGATCATAGCTGCTTTAAGAACCTATATTCTGAGGGAGGAGGGGTGAAAGGAGGGCAGGGACAAGGGGAAAAATGAGAACCAGACCTGTCACGTAAAGGTACAAGATCCCAAAAAATGAATGTAACTGTACTGTATACCTAAAATATACCAATAAAAAAGAAATTATACTCTTATAAAATGGAAAACAGAGAAGAAATGGACAGATTTCTTGAAACCTATGAATTACCAATGTTGAACAAAGAAGATAAAAAATTCTAAGAACCTCAATTACAATCAGTGAAATTAAAAATATAATTTAAAGTTTACCAGAGAAGAAAATCCCAGGTTCTGTTAGATTCCCTGCTGAATTCTACAAGGCATTTAGAAAAAAATCTACTGCTACTCCTCTTTAAACCTTTCAGTGGAATTGAAAGAGAAGCAATACTTCCAAATTAATTCCTGGAAGCAAGTATCACTTTGATTCCCAAACCAGGGAATGATCCAACCAAAAGAGAGAATTACAGGCGAATCTCCTTAGTGAACATAGATGCAAAAACCCTCAATAAGATACTGGCAAACAAAATACAGAGGGTCATCAAGATCATACACCCTGACCAACTCTGTTTTATTTCAGTGATGCAAGGATGGTTCAACATATGTAAATCAGTAAATGTAATACACTATATTAACAGAGTCAGAGACAAAAAGCATATGATCATCTGAATAGATGCAGAAAAGCATTCAACAAAATTCAACACCCACTCATGATAAAAATCTTGTATAAAATTAGAATATATGGTCTTTATCTCAAATTGATAAAGGCTATCTATGAAAAACCAACAGCCAGCATCATATTAAATGGCCAAAAACTGAAAACCTTCACATTAAAATTAGGAACGAGCCAAGGATGCCCACTATCACCACTCCTGTTCAATGTAATTCTGGAAACATTATCCACAGCAATTAGACAAGAGAAAAAAATTAAAGCAATAAAGATAGGAAAGCAAGAAGTTAAACTGTCATTATTTGATGATAATATGATACTCTGCATAGAAGACCCAAAAATCTCTCCAAAAGAATTCTAGAATCAATTGACACTTTCAGCAGAGTAGCTGGACACTTTGTCAACACTCAAAAATCAATAGCCTTCTTGTACAGATAACAGACTCCCTGAGAGAGACATTAGGGAAACAGTTCCTTTCACAAGAGCATCCAAAAAAATGAAGTATCTAGGAATCAATCTAATGAAAGAAGAAAAATACCTCTACACTGAAAACTATAGCACTCTGTAAAAAAGAAATCAAAGAGGATATAAGAAATTGGAAAGATATACCCTGCTCCTGGGTAGGAAGAATCAACATAGTGAAAATGGCCATACTACCAAAACTACTATAGAGATTCAATGCAATACCAATTGAAATTCCATCACTATATTTCACAGAACTAGACAAAATTATTCAAAACTTCATTTGGAACCCAAAGGGATTTAGAATAGCAAAAGCAATTCTAGGCAACAGAGACATGACAGGGGGTATCACAATCCCCATCTTGAAACTGTATGAAAAAGCCACTGTAACAAAATTAGTATGGTACGGGAAAAGAAAAAGACCTGAGGATCAGTGCAATAGATAGTAAGATACAGAAATAACTCCAGATGTGCTCAGCTACCTCATCTTTGACAAAGGAGCCAACCATCATCATTGGAGGAATGATCACCTCTTTAATAAATTGTGTTGGAAAAACAGGATTTCAACATGGCAAAGATTAAAACTAGGCCCTTATCTTTCACCTGCACTAAACTAAAATCCAAGTGGATTAAAGATCTAAATATTAAAAAAGAAACACTAAACTTACTGGAAGTTAAGTTAGGCAGAACTCTCAAAGACATCAGCATAGGAAAAGACTTTATGAACAAATCCTCAGTAGCACAGGAACTAGAACAAAGACTTAACAACTAGGATCTCATCTTATTACAAAGTTTCTGTACTGCAAAAGAAACCACCAATATAGCTAAGAGACAACCTACAATGTGGGAAATATGTTACCAGCTGCTCCTCAGTCAAAGGACTATTATCTGGAACACATAAATAACTCAAAAATAATCAGGCCCATCACATATAAAGACACAATTAAAAAATAGGCATCTGAAATGAACATACATTTCTCAGATAAAAATTAAAAGCAGCAAATAAATATATGTAAAAATGTTCAACATCACTGGTCATTGGAGTGATGCAGATGAAAACAACACTGAGATTCCACATCATCTCAGGAAGAATGGCTGCTATTAAGAAATCACTCAATAACAAATGTTGGCGGGGACGTGAGGAGAAAGGAACCCTTCTCCATTGTTGGCGGGAGTGCATAATGTTTTAACACTATGGAAATCAATATCGAGATACCTCAAAGAACTAGGACTTCCATTTGACACAGACATCCCTCTGCTGGGTCTTTCCAAAAGAATTAAAAAATCATATCACAGTGATATATGTGCACCCATGTTTATAGCGGCACAGTTTGTAATAGCTAAAGATTGGAAACAGCCCAATTGCCCATTAGTTGGAGACTGGATAAAGAAGATGTGGTTTTCTATAAAATGGAATACTACTCAGACATAAAGAATGAGAAACTAGGGCCAGGGATTTAGTTCAGTGTTTCTGCCACCTGCCTTGCAGGCTGAAGGATGCAAGTTTGATCCCTGGTACACACACACACACACACACAGAAAGAGAAAATAGAGTCTTTCCTAGGAAAATGGATGCAGATTGAGACAATACTCTTAAGTGAAATAAATAAGACACATATTTGTAAATACCAAATTTTTTCTCTGGTGTGAAAAAGTAAAAGTGTTAATAACATCAAAATTGTATAACTGACAATGTGAAATAGGAAGAAAAGGGCTAAAGGTGTAGGGGAAGTTGGAAGGGTAGGGGAGAGTAAAGAAGGGAAAAGAAAAAATGTGAGTAAAAGAAAAAAATGAGGCAAAGTCTTTGTGAATAGGGGAGGGGAAGGGGGTAAAAGGAGGGCAGGGATATGTGGAAAAACTGAGAACCGAGATCTGTCATGTAAAGGTACAAGTTCCCAATGATGAATATAACTGTACTGTATGCTTTAAAAGTACCAATAAACTCAATGAAAAGAATTGTACACTCATCTTTTAAAAAAACCTTCTACACTGCAAGAGAAAACAGCAACAGAGCTAAGAGACAACCTATAATGTGTGAAAATAATTTTACCAGCTGTTCCTCAGACAAAGGTCTAGTATCTAGGATATATAACGAACTTAAAAAATCAGGCCCCACAAATAAAAGGCCATATTAAGAAAAATGGACATTGAAATGAACAGATATTTCTCAGACAAAGAAGTAAAAGCAGCAAATAAATATATGAAAAAATGTTCAACAGCACTGGTTATCGACAGATGCAAACACTGAGATTCCACCTTACCTCAGAAAAAATTGATGCTATCAAGAATTCATCCAAAAACAAATGCTGGCGGAGCTGTGGGAAGAAGAAAATTCTTCTCCATTGTTGGTGGGAGTGCAGACTGGTGCAATCATTGTGGGAATCAATATGGAGTTACCTCAAAGAACAAGGAGTAGAGGTCCCATTTGACCCAGCCATCCCTCTGCTAAGTATTAAATTTTTAAAATTAAATTAAATTTTAAAAAATCATACCACAGTGCTATATGTGCACCCATGTTTACAGCTACGCACTTTGTAATAGATAAAACTTCCAAACAACCCAAATTCCAATCAACTGCAGACTGGATAAAGTAGATGTGGTTATTCTATAAAATGGAATACTACTCAGCCACAAAGAATAAGAAACTAGAAACATTTATTGCTTAAATAGGACACATTTGAGTAAACACAAAGTAGTTTATCTCCTGTGGGGGGAAAAAAACAAAAGTGTAAACATGGTGCAAATGGTATAATTAGGAGTGTGAAATAGGAAGAAAATGGGTAAAGGGGAAGTGGGAAAGGGTGGGGAAAGGAAATAAGGGAAAATGTGAACAAGGAAATGTGAATAAGGAAAAAATGGGAACAAAGTGTTTGTAAATAGGGAAGGATGAAGGGGATGAAGGGAGGGCACGGTTATGGAGAAAAAATAAGAACCAAGATATATCAAGTAAAGGTACAAGATCCCAATGATAAATGTAACTGTATTATTTGATTTAAATGTACCAATAAACTTAATGGGGAAAATAATTTGAAATAAGAAGAAAAGATCTAAAATAGCAGGGGAAGTGGGAGGGGTTGGTGAAAGAAAAGAAGGCAAAAGAAAATATATAAGAAAAGGAAGAAATGGAAACAAAGTCTTTGTGAACAGGGAAGGATGGAGGGGGTGTGGGGAGGCCTGGGAATGGGGAAAAATAAGAACCAAGATACATCATGTAAAGGTACAAGATCCAAATGGTGAATGTAACTGAACTGTATACCTAAAACATACCAAAAAACTTAATGGAGAAACAAAAAGTATTACTAGCTTTGTTGAAAAGTCTAAGTCAAAGATCCAAGGCAACCTTTTAGCAGTGAGGACCTATAAAACTCAAAAGAAAGTGTTATTGTTTGAGTCTGGATATCTCTCCAATGCCTCATTTGATCAGAGGTAACAGAACCTGGGAGGTACAATGCTCGGATTAAGGGGATGTGATTACTAAACCACTATGCATGAGTGGGTGGTTTAGCACTGCCCTAATCTTGGTAGTCTGAGTGGGATAGAAGAGGCAGAGAGATGCAGTGAAGCTCTCTTATTACTTTGCTACCTTGTGGATGCTGTTGTTTCTCCTCTGCAATAACTGCTTGCCATCCCTGCCTCTTAGACAGCCAATTAGGGACTGAAATCTCTATAAATTGTGAGTCAAATACACCCCTTCCCGTATAACTTTGGGTGTTGGGTATTTTGCCTCAGCAATGATAAAAAGTAACTGCACAGAAAGTTAAACATTGTTAATATACAATAGAACAGTGTAAAAATTCTCATTCCAAAAGAGAAGTAAGGGGATACAAACCAATGTGACTAAAGTAATACTGAAATGAAACAGGCCAAACATTAAATTCTGTAGCTTTGTGTCCAGCAACTGAAGCAAAGATATTAACTCCAAATGGCTTGAGTGGCCAAAGCTTTACAACATCGCTGGTTGTAACACACATGCTTACTCTCTGCTGCTTCCCTCAGCCAATGTCTCACATTCCTAAAATCTCCAACATCCTGGTATCTCAACTGTACTTCCAGATTTACTCTTACTGTTTTGCACTATTCCCTCACAGCCACACTACTTGATCTCCAGGATCTTTTCTCAAATCATAAAGGAAGCCTCCACAACACCACAACTCTTGTATTCTGTATACCTGTAAAACTAGCACAATGTAGATGATTCCAAGGTCTGCAACCAATTCAAGGTGTAACCAAGCTCTATTTGATCATGGCTGCAAAGGCCTCTGAGTACCTCAATTGCTGAATTCCAGGAAACTCTTTCCTACCTGGCTGTGAATGACCTAAATTCTATGGAACTCTCTTCTCAAAGCAAAGACTTTCATTGTTGGAGCCTTGTGCCTGGTAGGATGGGGTCTTTCTGATTCCCTGGATGCTCTCCGGGAAGATCACCTATAGTTCTAATACAAGGTACTTGGTTTCTTTTAAATGCTAATCTTTTCAGCAGACAAGATTTCTTTAGTCAAAACTTTAGAGTATCAAACTCTAAAGGAGCTTCCTTCTTGGTCAAACCGAGAACTTTTGAAATTACTCAGCTATGGAGAGATTCGATATGTCTAACTAAAAGAGAAGTCACATCAAAGAACTTCAGAGAAGATCAACCAAAAAGGAAGTATGCATTCTTAAGTGTGGAGAGGCTTTCATATTGAAAGAGGAAATTATTAAGAATACTTATGTATGTAGAGCCAATCAGACAACTGAAAAGAATTGGAGCTGCAGCAGCACCTATGCCCACTTCACACCTCACTCCACCAGGGAGCAGACATTTTGATAATAAGGGTAAAAGCCTGAGACACTGGTCTAATGATGCAGAGATCATGTTCTTGGGACATACTTTGAATTCACCATGCTGCTCCAGCACATAACTCCCTCACTAAACGCTGAGAAATGTTGAATTCCTGTGTTCACTACAATATGTACTTCAGGCAAGGGATCACTTCCCCTGCCAAACTCAGGTCAGATAGAGGATATACAAGCAAAAGGTATCCTCTCTGAACAATGAAGTCCATGAGCTCACCTGAGCAGACCACTAGTTGATTCACCAGCATGTGCATATATAGCCCCAGCATTCACCTAAAAAGTCCTCTTGTCCACATTGACTGCTAAGTCACAGGAAAACACAGTGAGACCAGCTGGTAATAGCTCTAGTCAGAAGAGTCACAGGCAGTACATTAGAACCATGTAGCAGGAATCTCGTATGCCTGCTGCACTACCAGATCACAGGTAACTCCACCCAACCACAGACTGGGTCATGTCTATTCCTGCCTTGCATGCAACTGTGCTATCCCAGTCACCAGAGATATGACTATCTATGGAGAGCACAGAACAAGGGAACACTGCCTACACATTGGACCAAGTGGCAGGCACACATGCCCCAAGAAATCTTCAGACACCTACCTCGAGCAAAGAGCTAAGTGGTTGCAATCCAGTCATTGTCATTTCCTGGAAAATTGCAAGTCACTGTATGAAAGCAGTTGCACACCTTTGAGGACACCCACCAGAGTATGCACCTAGCCCTGACTTGGTGATCCCTCAGTTTCCAGTAAACCCATCTGCCAACTTTGCTGTCATGCCCAGGTAGTGTGGAGCGAAGTGTTTCTAATCCAAGAACTGGGTCAGTGTCAGACTCTACTTGCATGTCTGCAAGCCAAGATAATGAAGCCCTAGGACTGGTTTAACTTTAGTTTTTCTGTAGAAATGTCAGAGATGATTTGCATGGCTGCATATAATCATGCTACAATCAATACAAGAAAATAATTGTGTATAAATACCCAGGCTTTTTGGCAAAAAAAAAGATTCATGTGTGATTAATGTATACATTCTTTTGGAGTAGTTGAACTGAGTTCCTATTGGATATCTTGTGGATATTGTTTTTGGTGGTGATGGTGCTTTTGGTGTTGATGGTGGTAGTGGTGCTTTGGTTTGGTTTGGGCTGGGTTATGTTTTTTCTTCCATTTTCTTCAATTTCATTGGTTTGTATGTTCTCTCTTCTCATCTCCCTATCTATATATGAACTCAAGCTCCCATGACCATATCATTATCCTACTTCTTATCTATTTTTGCAATTTTTATACTCTTCCTCTCATGTTCTTAATTTTCTATATTATATTCTCTCTCAGTCACTCCTATCTTCTCCTTTATTAACCTGATATCCTTCTCATCATATTCCTTTTCCTTTCCTTTAACTAGATCCCTGTCCTTCCATGCTTTTTTTCTACCTTACTGGTATATCAATTTATCAAAATGTTCCAAAAACCACATAGATTTTCTTAATCACAAAGTACACCTCTCTCCTATATATCATTTTACTCCCATGAATGTATTCTGAAACACTCAACACTAACCATTAAACCAAACTAAAAGTACTCAACAGAACCTGACCCCATGTTAAATTTTCTTGTTTTTTTTTTACTTATCACTATACTTCCACTAGCCTCCCCCACTTACTGATTTAAACTCCTTTTTTATACACCATTTAATCCCTTCTCTCCCTTTCTCCTGACAAATGTTAGAGCACTCAATATTAATAATTGATAATAGGCTTTTTAGAATAAAGGTTTAAGTTCAATGTCTACTTTATATTAGTGATAAATGATTTGACCTGATGATTTTGTTATAGCCAAAAATAATCTGTGCCTCAAAATATAAGGACAAAGTCTAAATCACCTAAATTAAATAACGGAAGTGGTAGTTACTATCCCTGGACATATAAATCTGAAAACACATCATAAAAATATCTCCATATAAACTACAAGTTCTCCCTAACATATGAGAACTCAATCTACATTTCCAAAAACAAAAAAATGGGTAATTTTAAAAAGAAATAACAGGTATGCATACTCAAGATCATAGGAAAAGAAGTCAACAGAAGATGCTCAAGTTTTTCCTACTCTCCTAATGCACATCAAGGGGACACAAATTGAGAGGAAAATTCCAGGTATAGAACACCATAAAATGTTTAAAGAAGAAATTAATAAATTTAGTGAAATTGGATAAAGAAGATGTGGTTTTTCTATAAAATGGAATACTACTCAGCCATAAAGAATGAGAATTTAGATTCATTCATAGGAAAATGGATACATATTGAGGATATATTTCTGAGTGAAATAAATATGTCACACATGTGTAAATATTGAATAGTTTCTCATGTGTGAAAAATCTATAATAGTACATAAGATCCTAATGAGATAATTGATGATGTGAAATAGGAAGAAAGGGGCTAAAGGTTTAGGGAAAGTGGGAAGGGTAGGGGAAAGGTAATAAGGGGAAAGAAAAAAAATGAGAAAATGAACAAAATGGAAATAAAGTGTTTGTAAATGGGGAGGGGAGGAGGGGGTAAAGGGAGGGCAGGGAAAGGGGGAAAAATGAGATCCAAGACCTGTCATGTAAAGGTACAACGTCCCAAAAATGAATGTAACTGTAATGTATACCTAAAATGTACCAATAAACTAAAAAATAAATACATTTAGTGAATTTAAAAGGGACCTGACCAAAAAGTTTATGGGCTTATCATTCAAAATGCCCAATGTGGATATGGGGGAAACAAATAAGAAATTAGAAGTGCTTGCCAAAATAGTTCAAAACCTGAATGACAACTTCACCAAAGATATGGAATCCAAAAATATGTATCATGCAAAAATACCAGAAATAAAAAAATCCTGTAGAGAATCTATAAAATGCAGGAATGAACAAGTGCCTGAAATTGAGGAAAAAATAGTAAAGTATGATAAAGTACTTAGAAAAGTCACAAAAAACAAAAACATCCAACAGCTACTAGATGACACCAAGAATACCAACTGAAGGAAATTGGAATTACAGGACAACTAGAGAATATGTGTAATTATTAATTTGTTTACAGAAATCATTATAGAAAATTTTATAAATATGAGAACAGCTCAAAATACAAATAGGCAAGGCTTCCACACACCAAATAACTGATGAAAAAAGCTCATGAGGACATAACACAATTATATTGCTAAGGGTCCAAAAGCAACCAAAAAACCCAGAATTTTAAAAGAAGTCAGAGAAAAGCAAAAACAACAATAAAACCACATATAAAGGTAAACCTTTAGAATTACAGCAGATTGTCAGGGATTTAGATCAGTGTTTCCACTGCCTGATTGCAAACACAAGGTCTCAAGTGCAATCCCTGGTACAAAACAAAAAAAAAAGTATTACAGCAGACTTCTCAACACAAATGTTAAAGACCAAAATAGATTGAAGTATTCCAAGCCTTAACATTAAATGATTTCCAAACCAGATTATCATATCCCAGTAAAACTTTTTTTCAAAATAGATGGAAATATCAAAATTTATGAAAAAGAACAAGAGATTTAGGAATATGAATCCAGCACTCTGTAAAATTTTAAAAATACACTAATCAGAAACAGTGAAGCCAATAAAGCCAAAAATTCTGATGGCATGAAAAGACCAAGCAAGGTTGATGGATAAACAATAAGAAAAAAAATGACATAGGGCAAGTGGGAAGGGTAGGGGAAAAGGAATAAGGGAAGAGAAAAAATGTGAGAAATTGAAAAAAATGGAAATAAAGTGTTTGTAAATGGGGAGGGGAGGAGGGGGTGAAGGGAGGGCAGGGACAAGGGGAAAAATGAGAACCAAGACCTGTCATGTAAAGGTACAAGATCCCAATAATGAATGTAACTATACTGTATACCTAAAATGTACCAAAAAACTCAATAAAAAGAAAAAAATGACAGAAAAAATAAAGAAGTCCCCAACGAGTGTAATGATGGTAATTAATCAATATCTGTCAATAATATCTCTCAATATCAATATCCTCAAATCACCAATTAAAAGACATAGATTTACAGACTATATCAAAAATCATAATCCAGCTACTGTTGCATCAAAAAACTCATCTAATCCCAAAAGAAATTTATAGATTAATATTCAAAGGGCTGAAAACATATTTCATGCACCAAGGCCCGGAAAGTAAGATGGTGCAGCAGTTTTAATCACAGACAGTGTAAATTTGAAGCTAAAACTGATTTGACGAGACAAAGAGGATCACTACATATTAGTTAAGGGAAAAATTCAACAAGAACAATTAACATCTATAAATATTCACTAAATACTGGAGCATTTATCTTCATAACAGGTCAAATAAGTACTAACACAGTCATAGTGGGGGATTTTAGTACTCCATTTGTACAAAAGCATAAATCAATTTAAGAAAAAAAATCAGTAAAGAAATAGAGCTGAACTGCACCCTTGAACATATGGATCTAATAGATATCTGCAGAGTGTTACATCCTACTAAAGCAAAATACACATTTTCTGCAACACTTCGTACTTTCTCCAAAGTAGATCACAAACTAGTCTGTAAATCTTGTTTAAATAAATATAAAAGAATTGAATCACCACATGCTTACTATTAGATAATGAAAATAGAAATCAACCACAGAAGAAGCCATGGGGAATTTAGAGGCACTTCGAAACTTAAACACCACAATAACTCGATGGGTCATAAAAGAAATGAAGGAAGAAATTACACAATTTCTGGAAGTTAAGGACTATGTTGGTACAGCACAATAAAACCTACATGCTATGGTTTGTGTCTAGATCTCTCCCCGAAAGCCTCATGCAGTCATAGGTGAGGCTTTTTCAGAGTTGGCTAGATTTAAAGTGTGTGACACTGTATTAATTAATGGCACAATGCTAGGATCAAGGTCATTAGGATTAAGGATGTGACTGCTACTTGCCCCTTGGTAAAGACCAGGCTCCGGAGTTTTCTCAGGTAAGAAGGACCACATTGGCTATTTGGACTCCAGATGATGTGTGTTCTGCCTTGGAAGAAAGTTTGTCTGCATTTCACTTCTGTCCAGAGAATATCTAAAACTGAGATTAAGCACAGCAGAATAATTAATCTGACAAAAGAAATTTGAAGGCAGTCTAATGTTGATGCAGTGGCATGACTACTGCTGGGGGCTTTTAGCCAGATTTATTTTAAGAATCAAGAGCCCATCCGAATGATTTAAAATATTTTGAGTTTGGCCAGAAAAGAAGATCAGATAAAGTTTCAGCCAGAAAAGATGGAACAAAGGAGAAATTGGTCACTGAAAAGACTAGCAAGAAAATGCCAATTATTTCAGTAGTAGATGGTAGAAAGAAGAGCCCAAGGACATCAAAAAACCAGCAGGACTCCAGCTGTTGCAGCCTCAGTTGCAAAGGTGAGAGATTTTGCTTTAAAAAAAGACCCCCAGAGCACCATATCCCAGAATGGTTGCAGCCTAGGAAAGTTGTTCTTCAAGATTTGGTTCACAGGTACTTTACCCCTACAGCCAAGAAAGAAGGAATCCTTAGCATCATTCATGTGGTGCTGGTATTAGATGTATTTTGAATACAAGAGTTGTTGGGTTATGAAGGCTTCCACTCAGATTTCAGAAGAAGGCCTAGAAGGCTAGGCAGTATGCCCCCAAGAGGGAAGTGTGTAAAGCTGTGAGTATGAAGCTGAAGGTACTGTGAAGACCTCAGAAGTTTGGAGAAGCCAAAAACATAGACATTCTGAAGAAAATTGCAAGGAGGGAGCACAGCCAGTCTAAGAGATAACCCATGGAAGCTAAAACCACAAGCAATACCGCATGAGCAGAGTCACTTAAGCCCTTTGATGTTCACATCTTGCAACATATTGACTCGAATTCTGGACATGGAACTCCAGGAATTAATGTCTACCTTGCTGAATTTTGGACTTGCTTTGGTGTTATTCCTTTGTATCCCCTTATTTGAATTTTTGGAATGAAAATGTTTATCTTGTGCTATTGAAAAGAAGAAAGTAACTTTATTTTCATATGTACAGGGACTTGCAGCAAAGAGTTTGTCTTAAATCTAGGGGATATTTTGGACTTGGTCATTTCAGCAATACAAAAATTTTAAGGAATTTAAGAACACTTAGAGACTTACCTATGCAGAGGTGCACAGACAACAGCCAGAGCTCACCTCCCCAATGACATCAGCCCAAGCCAGAACCCCATCAAGAAAACAGGACAATACAGGGATCCAGAATTCCACCTCTCTGAACCCAAGGAATGCTGCAGTAGTGAGCAGAAGAGAAAAGGCCACTCCGTGGCTTGCTGAGAATTAAAGACCACTGGGGGGAGAAAAAGGTGCTTCAACAAAGGCACATCAGGCTGCATCTGTTGAAAAAAGAAGACATGTAAACAAGTCTCAAAAACAGACTTCCAGGTCACCTAAGACAACACTGAAAGAAAACAAGTTGGAACAATCTGATACTCAACAAACTGGACTCCTTGAACTGGCAATGAAAGAGGATCTGGAAAAAATGAAATAATTTCTCAGAAAACAATAAAGATTGGGTCCATAGTACAGGACAAGATTAATAAATATGGCACAGATACAGATAAAAAAAATAGAGGAGCTGAGGAACATGATGGATCCCAACATAGGAAACAAATGGAAATCATAAAATAGATGCAAACAGATATCCAGGATTAAAAACTCCATTGATAGTTTAGGCAGCTGAATGAGCCAATGTGAGGACAAAAATTCACATAAAAAGGCAGGATTAAAATTAGTGACCAGGAAAAGAAAAAAATTATTTAAAATTGTAAGGGACCATGAGAAATCAATCTACCAATTGCTAGATCATGCAAAGAAGAATAACAAAAGACTAATCAAAATCAATGAA
Organism: Fukomys damarensis; assembly: GCF_012274545.1. Lineage (NCBI taxonomy): Eukaryota > Metazoa > Chordata > Mammalia > Rodentia > Bathyergidae > Fukomys > Fukomys damarensis. The sequence goes on along the minus strand of NW_022900951.1, from coordinate 51,556,659 downwards.
GAAACAGGAGAAAGTGCAAAGGACATAAAAAACTGTTCACAGAAGTAATGGCAGAAAACTTTCCAAGTAAGGGAAAATGATATGATATACAGATAACAGAGGCATATAGGACTCCAACTATTCATGATAAAAAAAATAGACACCTAGGCATATAATGGTTAAGATTCCAGAAAGCCAAAAGAAGAACAAAATTCTACAAGCAGTTAGAGAAAAAAACATATTACATACAGAAGAGAGTTCCTTAGAATCACAGCAAAGGTATAGAAATTTACCTCAGTAGTTCTGCTGTCTGCCTTGCAAGTGCAAGAACCTGAGTTTGATCCCCAGTACAAAAAAGAAAAAAAAGAATCACAGCAGAGCAGCAGACTTCTCAACACAAACAAACAAAGCAAGAAGAGCTTGGAATGACATATTTCAAGTCCCAAAGGAAAGCAATCTCCAACCCAGAGTGATGTACCCTGCAAAGCTATCTTTCAAAATAAATGGAGAAATAAGATACTTTCATGAAGTAGAACATATGAAGAATTTCATAAATACCAAACCAGTGCTCCAAAAATTTTAAATAATATCATAGGAAAAGAAAATGAGGATCACAACCCCAAGAAGCCCAGTAGAATGAACCCACCAGGCACAATAAAAAATTAAATGCAAAGAAAGATAACCCAACAAAAGTAAAAAGTCATGACAAGAATATGTCAATACATATCAGATATAACCATCAATGCTAATGGTTTTAATTCTCAAATTAAAAGAAACAGACTGACAGAATGGGTAAATAAGTAATGTTCAGCATTACGCTACATACAAGAAACACACTTAATTCACTCATAGGCTGAAAGATAAAAGTTGGAAAACAATACTCCATGCAATAGGAACCCCCTCCAAAAAAAGCAAGGAGTAGCTATCCTCTTTGCAGATCAAATGGTTTTGAAATCCACACTGATTGAGAGAGACAAAGAAGGTCACTACATCTTTGTAAAGGGAAAAATCCAAGAGGAAGACACGACTATATATATATATATATATATATATATATATATATATATATATGACAAAAAAAACAATAGTAGTGAGGGTCCTCAATACCCCACTGTCACAAATAGATAGACCAACTAGACAGAAAATTAAATAAAACAAAATTCTAGACTCAGTGAAGTGCTTGAAGAAATGAACTTAACTGGAGTTTACAGAGAGTTCCACCCCACAAAATCAGAATGCACATTCTTTTCATCTGCACACTGGTTGTTCATAGAACATGTTTAAATAAGTGTAAAGGAATTGAAGTTATCCCCTGTATACTTTCGAGCCAGAGTAAGATGAAATTAGAGATCAATAGCGAAGGAAACTATAAGAATTTCATAAACACATGGAAATTGAACAACACACTCCTGAATAACCAATGGGTCACAGAGGAACTGAAAGAAGAAATCAGTTTCTACAACTAAATGACAATGTCAGTACAATATTTTGGAATCTATAGGACATAGTTCAAGCAGTGTAATGAGGGAAATCCTTATCAGTGAATACTCATATTAGGAAAGCAGGGCAAGCTCAAATTAACAACCTGATGCTAAAAATGAAACATCTACAAAATGAAAAGTATGCCAAACCCAAACCTCATACAAGGAAGAAAATTATAAAAAAATCAGGGCAAAAATAAATGCAATGGAGACTAAGAGATTGATAGAAAAAATCAGTGAAACAAAGAGTTGGTTCTTTGAAAGAATAAGCAAAATTGACAAACAATTGGCCAACCTTATCAAGAAAAGGAAAGAAAAGACCAAATCCATGAAATTATGAATGAATAGGGTGAAATTACAATGGAATTAGCAGAAATACAGAGGATCATCAATACGTGCTTTGAGAAACTATGCATCAATATGACGAAAAACACAGAGGAAATGGACAGATTCCTAGATACATATGAATTACAAGAAGACCTAAAAATTCTAAAGAACCCAATATCAATGAGCAAAATTGAAAACAATTAAAAATGGACCAAATAAGAAAAACCTGAGCCCTGATGGCCTCACTGCTGAATTCTACAAGACATTTAGAGAATAACTATTGTCCCTACTGTTTAAATGCTTCAATGAAATTGAAAGAGAAGCAATACTCCAAATTTCATTCCTAGAGGAAAGCATCACCTTGATTCCCAAATCAGAGAAAGATGCAACTGAAAAAGAGAACTAGGCAGATCTCACTAATGAAGATAGATGCCAAAATCCTTAATAAGATGCTGGAAAATAGAATGCAGATTATCATAAAAAAGATCATACACACTGACCAAGTGGGATTCATGCCAGGGCTGCACGGATGGTTCAACATATGCAAATCAATAAATGTAATACACTATATTAATAGAGCCAAGGACTAAATCTCAATAAATGCAAAAAAAAATTCAACAAAATCCAGAACACTTTCATGATAAAAACTTTGCAAAATATCAGAACAGATTGTCTCTATCTCAACCCAATAAAAGCCATCTATGAAAAACCAACAGCTAATATCATACTATAAGGTCAAAAACTGAAACCATTTCCACTAAAATCAGGAAGAAGACAAGGATGTCCATTATCACCACTCCTGTTCAATATAGTTATATAAGCATTAACCACAACAATTATACAAGAGAAAGAAATAAAAGGACTAAAGATAGGAAATGAAGAAATCAAATTGTCATTGTTGGCAGACAACATGATACTCTATATGGAAGACACCAAGAACTCCACCAAAAGTCTTTTAAACTTAATAATCAAATTCAGTAGACTATCTGGATACAAGTTCAATACACAAAAGTCAATAACTGTTCTGTACACCAACAGACTAAATGAAAAGGGAACTGGAGAAACAACTCCCTTCACAATAGTATCCAAAAAATGAAATGCCTAGGATTCAACCTAACAAAAGAAATTAAAGACATCTACTCTGAAAACTATAGCACTCAGAAAAAAGGAGATTGAAGAGCATAATGGAAAATGAGAAGACATTCCCTACTACTAAGAACCAACATAGTGAAAATGACCATAACTCCAAAACTGCTATAGAGTTTCAAAGCAATCTCAATTGAAATTCCAGCGGCATACTTCACAGACCTTGAGAAAATAATTAAAAATTTATTTGGAATAAGAAGAGAACTAGAATAGCAAAAGCAATTATAGGCAACAAAGACAAGGTTGAGGGTATCAGAATCCCCAATTTGAAACTATACTACAAAGCTATTGTAAATTAAAACAGCATGATTGGCAAAGAAACAGACCCACAGATCAGTGAAACCCATTAGAATATGCAGAACCAACTCCAGACTCCCTCAGCCCCTTCTTTGAGAAAGGAGCCAAACACCCTCAATGGAGGAATGATAGCCTCTTTAATAAACAGTGCTGGGAAAACTGGGTTTCAGCTTGAGAAAGATTAAAACTACACATATCTCTCTCACCATGCACTAAACTAAAGTCAAAATGGATTGAAGATCTAAATATTAAAATAGTAACAATAAACAGGCTGGAACAGAGGTTGGGTAGACCTATTGATATTGACATAAGAAAAGATTTCATGAACAAAACCTCAGTTGCATGTGAAGTAGCACAAACAATTAACAAGTGGGATATCTTCTTATTAAAAATCTTCTGAACAGCAATAGAAACCACCAGCAGGGTGAAGAGACATTCCACAATGTGGGAAAAAATTTTACCAGCTGCTCCTCACACAAAGGTCTACTTTGTAGACTATATAAAGAACTTAGAAAAATTAGACCTCCCAAATGTAAAGATCCAATCCAAAAGTGGGCATCTGAAATGAACAGACATTCCTCAGACAAACAAGTAGGAAAAGCAAATAAACATATTAAAAAATGTTCAATGTCACTGGTCATTTGAGAGATGTAAATGAAAACAATGCTGAGTTTTCACTTCACCACATAAAAATGGCTGTTATCATGAAATCTATCAGTAACAAATGCTGGCAGGGTATTGGGGACAAATGAACCCTTATCCATTGCTTGTGGGAATGTAGACTAGTGCAACCAGTGTGGAAATCAGTATGGAGATACCTCCGAGAACTAGGATTAACGGTTCCATTTGACCCACTCAGCTATTCCCCGGTTGTATATCCTTCCAAAAAGATTAGAAGAATCATACCACAGTGATATATGGGCACCCATGTTTATAGCAGCACAGTCTGTAACAGCTAAAGCTTGGAAACAGCCCAATTGCCCATCAACGGGAGACTAGATAAAGAAAAAAAAAGTTTTTTTAAATGGAGTACCCCTAAGATATAAAAAATGAGACATTTGAGAGAGACGTTTATTGCTAAATGGATGCACATTGAGGTGATACTCTTAAGTGAAATAAATAGGACACACATGTGCAAATACTGAATAGTTTCTCTGATGTGAGAAATTGAAAGTGTAAATAAGGACTAAAAGTATAATAGATAATGTGAAATAGTAAGAAAAGGAGCAAAGTGTAAGTAGGAAGGGCAGGGCAGAAAAAAGGGAATGGAATATGAGAAAATGAAAAAAAAGGAAACAATGTCTTTGTAATTGGGAGTGGAGGGGTTGAAGTGAGGGCAGGGGAATTGGGAAAAATAAGAATCAAGATAGATTATGTAAAGGTACAAATTCCAATGATGAATGCCATTATATTGTATGCCAAAAATATAACAATAAAAGTAATTTAAAAAGAAATTAGGAAGGAAATAATAAAATTTAGAACAAAACTCAATGAAATTAAAACTAAAAATCAATACAAATACTCAATGAATTAAAATATGTATTTGAAAGAATGAACAAAATAGACTTCTCTAGCAAAACTAACCTAGAGAAGGATAAAAATATCAAATGCAGTATAAATGAAAAATGCAAAAATCACAACATATATCATAATCTGGATGATAGTTATACAAATTATATACAAAAAAATTAGAAATTCTTGAAGAAATTGACAAATTTCTAGACTAATACAAATCACCAAATCTAACCCAAAAAAGATATAAAAATTATGATCAACCCAATAACAAGCAACATAATTGAGACAATAATAAAAAATGTTCCAATTAAAATATGTCCAGGAGCTGATGGATTCACTGCTGAATTTTACAAAACTTTTAAAATGGCTATATTAATAATTTTTAATTTCTTCAATAAAACTGAAAAGTACAGAGTGTTTGCAAACTCAATCATGTATTCTAGCCTTACTCTGACCCACAAAACAAAGATCTAAGTAAAAAAGAAAGCTACAGCCCAATCTACTTAATAAGCATAGATGCAAACATCCTCAATAAGATATTACTAAATAAAATATAGCATCAAAAAGATCTTATATCATGACCAAATATGTTTCAATTTAGAGGTGCAATGCTAGTCCAACATATGCAAATTAATATCTGCCATAAATCATTTAAAGTGAAGTAAGGAAAAAAAAACACATGATGGTAAAAAGAGACACAGAAATGACTTTATACAAAATGTGACACTCCTTCAGGATAAGAACCTTCAAGAAAAGAGTTATTAGAAGGACCATATGTGAAACTAATAAAAACTGTTTATGACAAACCAATGGCCAATATCATATTAAATGGGGCAAAACTGAACTAATTTTCTCTAAAATCAGGAACAAAACAAGCATTTCCACTATGAAAATTTCTATGCATGATAGTACTTGACAGAAGAGAAACAAAACAGATGACAGGGAGGTAGGGAGGAACAGGGATGAATGAGGAGGCTACAAGGGAGGAAGAAAGGTATTAGCTTCTGAATTTCTTATAAAGAGTCAGTTATGAATTACATCTGTTAAAAAAGTTTTCAAGGCAGAGGTAAGGGGAAAAAAATGAGAATCAAGACTTGCCATGTAAAGGTACATGATCCCAACAATGAATGTAACTGTACTGTATCCCTAAATGTACCAATAAACTCAATAAAAAAAAAGTTTTCAAATAAACAGAATAAAATAAAATTTAAAAAATAACAGCTGTGCTGTTTGCTCTTGACTCTCAGTGTAGAGCCGGCTAAAAGGTGTCAACAGTATGCCTGTCACAACCTGAAACCCAGGCAGACTTGAAATTTCCTCCTCCTGTTTCATTAGCCCACTGTTATTAATCCCAGTCTCCAAAAAATTCTCAAGACAAGAGCAAAATGAGGACAATTTTTCTGCAAGTGTATAACACATATTGTGTTAATAACTTGTCTTTCATTGCTGAGAAAAAAAACACACACACAAAACACCCAGACTGAGAGGGGGACGGGGTTATTTGTCTTTCAGTTTGTAGAGATTTCAGGACATAATTGGCTGGCTCCAATGTAGAGTGTTATGGAAGACAGAGAAGAACTCAGAGGAGAAAGAGTTCATGGTGGACAGAAAGGAGCAAAGCAACAAAAGACCTTAACAATGTCTTTCTGCCTGTTTTATCTCTTCCAGACTCCAGGATTAGAGCAGTGCCAAACCTATCACTCACATGTAGTACTTTAGGAATCACATGCCCTTACTCCCAGCAGCACGTATTCTGGGTTCAGCCAACATTGGAAAAGACTGCATAAGGCATGGGGCGACATCTAGATGCAAGCTTCAACATATCTTCTCAGATCTAACTACCAATGGAATTCTTATTCCCAAATAAATCCTCCTGAGCCTGACATTTGCCATAGCATTCTGATATTCTGAGCTCCATTGAGAATCTCCCATGAAATTCAGCTTATAGCATTCTAAGGTTTCTCCACGAAACATTCCCAAAATGTTCCAAACTCCTCCCACAAAGTAGTTTCACAAGATGTTTAGACACATGGCCAGGTACTCAACAACAATCTCACTCCTCTTATGAAAATCTTTTAGTCACTTTTCTTTTTGCTGAGACAGATATCCAACACCAACAACTTTGTGGAGGAGAGGTTCATTTGGAGTTAATTTTAGAAGTTTTGGTCTTTGTTTGCCAGGCTGAAACCCAGAATTGGTATGGTGGAAGGTCATAAATTGAAGAAAGCTCCTCACATCATTGCAGCCAAGAAGCAGAGATAAGAGGAGTTGATGAGGGATATATGCCCATAAAAGTCATGCCACTGGTGGCCTCCCTCTCCTAGTCATAGCTCCAGCATGGTCCAATCCTCCTTCAATGCTCTGAATATGAGTACATGATGCTTTCGGAGACATTCTCAATATAAATATTACCAACAGCCTAGTATATTAAAAAAACTGAAAGCCTGCCTTGTAGTTTGAGGAAAAAAATATATGGGTGTCCATTCTCAACATTTATATTTAATATATTAGTATAAAATTTATCCAGAGATGTAGGCAACAGAGAGAATTCAAAGGCATATAATCAGAAATGAGTAAATGAAATTATCACTGTTTACAGATATGATTCTACACAGATGAAAGCATAAAGACTTCATCAAAGGACAACTAGAAATTATAAATGGATTCAGTAGAGTAGGAAGATACAAAATCAGCATAATGAATCAGTAGAGATCCACCATGATTGAGGAATGGAAGAGCCACGCAGAGAGAACATCACCTGGAAATACAGGTCACTTAAGCAGGGTGGGGAAATATACCCTGGTACAAGATACCTGTAGATCTTCTTTAACATAGGAGTTTAAAAGAGGGGAATTGGTATGTTAGGGTCTATAACCCTATAATGACAAACTATAATGACCAACACTTTGTCACCTTTACCCATAAAATCTTTATGGAAAAGAACTGACAGGAATATTTAAAAATACAGAGAAATTGATGAGATAGACCACAAAGCAGAAAAAGATATGAGTCAGGACTTTCTCTCCAGCCTGACTGCTGATGCAGGTGAGTACTGGGGGTTCAGAATGCTCTGGGAAGAAGCCACAGTGGACTGAGCCTGTAACTGTGATCTGGAGAGATGGCATGAGGTATCAGTCTTATAGGATTTCTTCCACATGCAACAGCTGGAGAGAAATCTGGTGCAAGTACCCAACATATCTCTGGATTGGGTGCTATTACAGGAAAGGGTTGAATGTTTTGACCTGGGACTCAGAACATCTATGATATGGATTTACTTCATGGTTTCCAGTATTATCCGCTCACAATGAATGGGTGAGGGACAGCTTGGGAGAGAGCCATAGACAGAGAACAAGATGGAAAGTGACCTGTGAAAGGGTTGGACTTGATACAAGAAGACACAGGCCCAAACCATCCCATGTCTAGAGGTCAGGCTTCAGTTGCAATGGGTTTGAAACTGTCATCATTGAGTGTTGAAGCCCTCACATAATTGTGAGCATTTGACATGGATCTGGGTTCTGACTGCCTTCCTTATCTAGTGGCATGAGTTGGAACATGTCTTGGATTGGGTATTGCCATAGCATACATAAACAAAGTAGCCTGTGAAATGGAACGGGACACATTAAAAATCCACAGACCCTAACATTAGGTAGACAATACTGAGAATTGTTAGCCTCAGAAATTGTGGATCCTGGAAGGAAATCACTCCATGAACAACACAGATAAATATTTATGACTTTTTATTCCTTTACTTTTTCATTAACTTGTTTATTGGGGTTTGGGATAATGACCATCTGTTTTCATTACATTTTTTTATTCTTTTTCTTCTTATAGCAGTTTAGGAAGTATGGCCATTTACACTATATTGGTTCTTCCTACACAGGAACAAAGGATGTCTTTCCATTCTCTCTCTCTCTATGTCTCTCTCTCTCTCTCTCTCTCTCTCTGTTTCTTTCTTTCTTTCTCTCTCTTTCTTTCCTTCCTTTCCTTTTCTTTTATTGTACCAGAGATCGAACTTGGGAGCTTGCACTTGTGAGGAACCAGTGGCACCACTCTACTAAATTCCTGGCTCCTTTTTCTTATATCCTCTTCAATCTCTTTTTTCAAAGTGCTGTGCTTCTCAATATAGAGGTCTTTTGCTTCCTTTATTAGATTGATTCCTAGATATAGATATTACATTTTAATTCTTTATTTATCCTCTCTTTTAATTTATTTTTCCCTTTAATTATTTTTGTTTTATTCTGCATACTATTTCTTCTATTCTCCCTTATTTCTGTTGTATTCTGTTTCTAGTATTTTTTGTAAATTTATCTAATTTTATAAACATGCTTCTACTAATTAAAAGGATTATTTTCTCATTTCTCTCTCCTCTGTCTCATCTACTATAGTTTAAATTTTCAAATGTTATTTCTTGCATTCTCCAATTCTCAAATCCCATATTTTTAATACTATAACCATTAAGTTTTATTAATCTTTAGGCAATGATTTTAATTTGTATAATTACTATTAAATCGGTTGCTAACATTAGTAGATATATACTTGTTGTACTCAGTTCATATTTAGCTGCATGTCAGTTATCACTTGTCCTAGTGTTCATATTATAATTAGTGAATGCTTTTCTATGGCTAAGGTAGAGTACCGATTTTTATGGTATGATAATATCCAATTTGTCTTGCACAATACTATTGTAGTATTGTTTGATATTCCCAAGGTCACAGAAGATATTGCCAAGGTAACATGCAGAAGACCTTTGTGAAATTAACAATACTGGTATTTATTTCCAGATAACTGGGTAGCCAATTACACTGTGTCCATTCCTCACAGATTAACATAGGCGTTGGATCTTGGGGCAGAGGCAAAGGACTATTGTTAGTCATAGCAAAATTACCTTACTGAAAACGGATAAAGGAGACCTCCATACTAACAAAAAATGTCTTTTCATTTTAAATGTCCACAAATCTCAGCAAACAAACAAACAAAAATAATAAAAACATAAAAAGGCAAAGGAAAAATGCCTCCTCACACTCCCAACTCCTCCAAGGACAAACTAGGGGGAAATAAAGGGGCATTATAGCAAAAGACACACACTTGAATTATTAGAAGGTAAGTGGGAAGGGAAGGGGAAAGCTAATAAGGGAAAAGAAAAAAGTATGATAAAATGAAAAATTGGAAAAGAAGTGTTTGTAAAGGGAGAGGGGAGGAGGGGTGAAGGGAGGGCATGGACAAGGGGAAAAATGAGAACCATGACCTGTCATGTAAAGGTACAAGATCCCAATAATGAGTGTAATGGTACTGTATACATAAAATGTACCAGTAAACTCAATGAGGGAAAAAAATTTAAAAAATAAAATTACAGCATATTTCTCAGTGCAAAACTTAAATTTTAGAAGGTATTTGAAAGAGGTGTTTCAAGTTCCAAAACAGCTTCCACCCCTACCTTATAAATCTTGCAAAAGTATCCTTCAAAATTTATGGAGAAATACATGTTTTCCATGAAAAAGAGCACTTAAAAATCATGCCCAAGAAACCAGTATTACACAAAATTCTCAAAGATATCCTAGAAAAGGACAATGAAGCCAGAAATGTCCATAAGTCAAATAAAATGAATACCCCTGGCAAGGTGAGTAAGAAGAAAATAGGCTAAGACAGGAGCAAGTAAGTAATTCTCAATAATGCTTTTCGGTGCAGATGGTCTCTATGCCACAGTGCAAAAACACAGATTGACAGAATATATCAACAAAGAAAATCCAATGTTATGCCATATAAATGAGTCATTTAATTAAAAAAGAAATCCATACTTTAAAAATCAAATGGTAGGGGCCAGGGATTTAGCTCAGCGGTTCGGTGGCCTGCTTTGCAAGTGCAAGGGCCTGAGTTCAATCCCCGGTACCCAAAAAAATAAATAAATAATAATAATAATAATAATAATAATAATAATAATAATAAAATTTAAAAAAATCAAATGGTGGAAAACAATATTCAATGCATTAGAAACCTTAGGCAAGCAGAAGTAAGTATATTGTCAAATACACAGGTCAAGCAGATAAAAATAAACAAGAAAATATCAGAGTTTAACCAAAACCTGAACAAATGGACATAGGAGATGTCTAAAGTGTATCTCAACAAAAAAGATGCACACTACATATTCTTCTCAGTAGCACATGGGACTGTTTTAATAATAGGCCACAATATAGTACATAAAACACTCTTAAGTAAATGCATAAGAACAAAAATAGTATGTGCACAGAAGCCTATGCAGACAACAAAAGTGCAGGTACAGAGACCCCAGCCAGAGATACACCCAGATATGTTCCACAAGTGCACTCAGACCTCAGCCAGAAGCACTGTGGCCCCAAAAGGCCCAAGACAGAAACCTTCCCAGACACCAGTGGATTGTGTGGACAGACCCCAGACATAGGCCTGCACAGATAACTTTGGTAAGTACATGCAGGCCCCAGCCATATGCCTGCCTGGATAAAAGCAGCACAAATGTGTAGGCCCCAGTTAGAGGCCGGCCCAGATACCACCATAATTGATGAAGTTGTGAGCAGTACAGAGTAGGCCTCTCTGAGGCTTGTTGAGAATTGAAGCCCACTGGGAGAGCAAAGAGCCAGCTCAAAAAAGGCATAGCCGACTGCATCACTTGAAATCAGGAGAGACATGTAAAGAAGACTCAAAACCAGATTTACAGATCACAAAGGCAACGCTAAGGGGCAATAAGATGGAACAATTTGAAATGCAACTGGTTGATCTCCCTGAACTGGCAGCAAAGATGATCTGGATAAAATAAAATTGGAACTAATTTCTCAGATAACAACAGAGATAATGTTAATAGCAAAAGACATGATTAATAGACACAGATTTTAAAAAATGAGAACATGAGGAACATGATAGAATCCCAGCGTAGGAAACAAATGGAAACTATAAAACAGATTCAAACAAATATCCAGGAGATTAAAGACTTAATTGAAAGTTTATGCAGCAGAATGTGTCAATGTGAGGATGGAATATCAACTATAGAAAAATGGAATTGTAATTAGTGACCAGGAAAAGAAAGATTTCTTAAAAATAGCAAGGAACTATGAGAAATCAATCCAGCAGACACTAGATGATGCAAAACAATAATAAGACTGATTGGAATCTTTGAAGAAACAGGAGATAGTGCTAGTGACTTAAAAAACTGTTGAAAGAAATTATAGCAGAAAACTTCCAAATCAGGGGGAAATAATTTGACTTATAGATAAGTGAGACATATAGGTTGCGAACTAACTGTGATTAAAAAAAATCTACATGTAGAATATAAGAGTGGAGATTCCAGAAATGCAAAAGCAAAACAAAATACTACAAGCAATTAGAGAAAAGAAACAAATCATGTACAAAGAAAGGCCAAGCAGACCTTTCACAGCAGATCTTTCAAAGCAAACTTACCAGTCAAGAGCCTGGAGTAAAGCATTTCAAGCCATAAAACAAAGCAACAACTAACCTAGAGTGATTTACCCTGCAGAACTATCTTTCAAAATTAATGGAGAAGTAAGATACTTTAATGACAAAGAACACCTGAGGAAATTCATGAATACCAAACCAGCATACCAAAAATTTTATATAATATCCTAGGAAAATACAACAAAGGTCACAATCCCATGAAGTCCAGCAGAATGAATCCATCAGGCATTACAAGAAATGAAAGGCAAAGGGGGAGAATTCAACAACAGGAAAAGGTCATGACAAGGATAAGTCAATACATATCAGTTATAACCATCATTGTTGATGGTCACAAATCACCAATAGAAGAAATAGACTGGCTTAATGGATCAAAAAGCAAATTCCAACAACATGCTGCATACAAGAAACACGCTTAATTCAAAAAGAAACTCATAGCCTGAAAGTTAAGGGCTGGAAAACAATATTCCATATAACAGGAACTGAAAAAAAAATCAGTAGTAACTATCCTATTTGCAGATAAAATGTATTACAAACAACCCCTACCTAAAAGAGACAAAGAAGTCCGCTTCATCCTTGTAAGGGGAACACTTCAAGAGGAAGAGATGACAGTCAGTAATGTATATGCACCAAAACAAATGTGCCCAACTATATAAAACAAATACTAATGGACATGAAATGTAAAATAGACTCTAAGACAAGAGTGTGGGGTCAATACCCAACTGTCACAAATAGATCAACTAGACAAAAAATAAATGACAAAATACTAGAACTCCATGAAACTCTTGAACAAGTGAACTTAACAGATGATTACAGAATGTTCAACCCCACAAAATCAGAATACACATTCTTTTCAGCTGCAAAGAGATTGTTCTCAAAAGTCGACCACATAATTGCCCATAGATCATGTTCAAGTAAGTCCAAATGAATTGAAATTACCTGGAATTTATCAAATCATAGTTCTATGTAATTAGACTCCAATAGCAAAAGAAACCACAAGAACTTCATAAACACATGGAAATTAAAGAATACACTGCTGAGCAACCAATGGATCATAGAGGAAATTAAAGTAGAAATTAAACAGTTTCTACAATTAAATGATAATGTCAGTAAAACATAATCTATCTATGAGATGCAATGAAAGCAGTCTTAAGAGGGAAATTCATAGCAATAAACACCCATATTAGGAAAAAAGAGCAAGTTTAAATAAACAACCTAATGCTAAACCTCAAGATTCTAGTAAAGGAAGAATAGGACAAACCCAAAGCTCATACAGTGGAAGAAATTACAAAGATCAGGGCAGAAATCAATGCAATAGAGACTAAGAGAATAATACAAAAATCAATGAAGCAGTGAGGTGTTTCTTTGAAAAAAATAAACAAAATTAAGAAACCCTTAGCCAAACTTACTAAAAAAGAAAGAAAAGGCCCAAATCCATGCAACTAGAAATGAAAAATGTGAAATAACAACAGACAAATCAGAAATCCAGAGGATCATCAATGCCAGTTTTGAAAACCTATGTGCCAATAAGATGGCAAACACAGAAGAAATGAAAAGATTTCTAGAAACATTTAAATTACCAAAACTGAGTGAGGAAGACTTAAAATTTTAAACAACCCAATAACAACAATGAAATTGACAATGTAATTGAAAACTTACCAATGAAGAAAATTCTACACTACATTTAGACAATATTGCTTCTACTCTTCAAAGAAATTGAAAGAGAAACAATACTCCAAAATTATTTCCTGGAAGGAAGCATCACCTCCACACCAAAAGCCAAGAAAAAAACAACCAAAAACAGAAGTGTAGGCCAATTTCCCTAACAAAGGTATAAGCAAAAACCCTGAATAACACACTGTTAAACAGAATGCAGAAGATCTTCAAGAAAATCATACACCCTGACCAAGTGGGATTCATCCCAGGGATTGCAGGGATGGTCCAACATAAGCAAATCCATAAATATAATACACTATATTGATAGATCCAGGGGCAAAAACCATATGATCATATCAATAGGTGCAGAAAAAGCAGTCAACAAGATCCAGCACACATTCATGATAAAAACCCTATAGAAAATTGGAGTAGATGGTCTTTATCTCAACCTGATAAAAGCCATCTATGAAAAATCAACAGCAAATATCATAATACATTGTTAAAAAAAATAGAAATCCTGCATGTTAAATTCAGGAATGAGACAAGAATGTGCACTTTCACCTCTCTGGTTTAATATAGCCACAGGGCCAGGGATTTAGCTCAGTGGTTCTGCTGCCTGTCTTGTAAGCACAAGGTCCCAAGTTCGATACCTGGTACCAAGAAAAGAAAAAAATTAGCCACAGGAATTAGACAAGGGAAAGAAATAAAAGGAATAAAGATAGGAAATATAGTCAAAGTGTAATTATTTGCAGGTGACATGATACTCTATATAGAAGACCCCAAGAACTCCACCAAATGTCTTCTAGATTTAGTAACCAATTCAGTTGAGTAGCTAGTTACAAGGTCAAATCCCCCAAATCAGTAGCCTTTCTGTAGATGAATAACAGACTCATTCATTTCAAAATATCATCCAAAAATAAAATATCTATGAATCAATCTAAAAGCAGTAATCAAAGACATCTACCCTGAAAACTACAGTACTCTGAAAAAATAGATCAAAGAGGTTATCAGAAAATGGAAAGACATCCTTTGTTCCTGGGTAGGAAGAACCAATATAGTGAAAATGGCCATACTTCCAAAACTGCTACATAGACTCAATGTAATCCCAATGGGCATTCCAAAGTATTTCAAAGAACAAGAGAAAACAATCCAAAAATTCATTTGGAACAAGAAGAAACCCAGAATAGTAAAAGTAATTCTAGGCAAAAAAGACAAGGTAAGGGGTATCACCATCCCCAAACAATACTACAAACCCATTGTGATAAAAATGGTACTAGCAAAGAAATAGACCCAAGGATCAGTGGAACAGATTAGAAGATGAAGAAACAACTCCAGACATATTTAGTCACCTCCTCTTTTATAGTGGAGTCAAAAATCATCACTGGAAGAAAGATAGCCTCTTTAATTGATAGTGCTGGGACAATTGGGTTTCAACTTGCCAAAAATCTAAACTAAACCTACATATCTCAACTTGTACTAAACTAAAATTAAAATGTATTAATGATCTAAATATTAAAACAGAAACACTAAACTGGCTGGAACAGAGGTTAGGTAGCTCTCCTACAGATATTGGCATAGAAAAAGACTTCAGGAACAAAATCTCAGTCACACTCAAACTGGCACAAAATATCAGTGATTGAGATCTTATTTTATTAAAAAGCTTCTATACAGCAAGCGAAAAGAGCCACCAACAGAATGAAGAGACAACTCACAATGTGGGAAAAATTTTTACCAGCTGTTTCTCAGACAAAGGTCTACTTTCTAGAATATATAAAGGAAGAAAAGGGATAAAGGTATAGGGAAAGTGGGAAGGGTAGGGGAAAGGTAATAAGGGAAAAGAAAAAATATGAGCAAATGAAGAAATGGAAATAAAGTGTTTGTAAATGGAGAGGGGAGGAGGGGGTGAAGGGAGGGCAGGGACAAGGGGAAAAAATGAGAACCAAGACCTGTCACGTAAAGGTACAAGTTCCCAATAATGAATGTAACTCTACCGTATACCTAAAATGTACCAATAAACTCTAAGAGGAAAAAAAAAGAACTTAAAAAAATCAGACCTCCCAAATTTAAAGACCCAATCCAAAAATGGTCATCTTAAATAAACAAACAATTCTCAGAAAAAGAAGTAGAAATAACAAATAAACATATGAAAAAATGTCAATACCACTGGTAATTTGAAAGATTCAAATGAAAAGAACACTGAGATTCCACCTCACCCCAGAAAGAATGGCTGCTATCAAGAAATCTATCAATAACCAATATTGGTGAGGTTGTAGGGAAAAAGGAACACTTCTCCACTGCTGGGGTTAGTGTAGAATGGTGCAACCACTGTGCAAATTATTATGGAAATACCTCAAAAAACTATGATTAGCAGTCCCATTTGATTCCTTCTGTTGGATATCTTTGCAAAAGTATTAAGAGAATCATGCTACAGCGATATATGTGCACCCATGTTTATAGCAGCAGCTTGTAACAGCTAAAACTTGGAAACAGCCCAGTTGCCCATCAACTGTAGACTGGAGAAAGAAATTTTTTTTTACAGTAAAATGGAGTACTATTGAGCCATAAAGAATGAGAAAGTAGAGACATTTATAGATAAATGGATGCACATTAAGTCCATACTCTTAAGTGAAATAAATAAGACACATATATAAATACTGAATAGTTTCTCTTGTGTTAGAAACTAAAAGTGTAAATACAGATCAAAAACATATAATGAATTATCTGAAATGGGAACAAATGTTCAAATGGGGAGGGAAAGTGGTAGGGCTAGGGGAAAGTAAAAAAGGGATAGTTATTTGAGAAAAGGACAAAACAGAAACAATGCCTTCATAAATGTAGAGGAGTTGAAAGCAGGGCAGGGGAATGGGGAATAAATAAGAACCCAGATATACCATGTAAATATACAAATTCCCATTTTCATCATATTGTATATCTAAAATGTACCAATAAACTTAATAAAAATTTTGTTTATTCATATTATTAAATCATAGTGCAATAAATAGAAATCAAAGGCAAAATAAACCAAATAAATTATGTAAAATATGGAAATAAAACAATACTAACTTGAATAATTAGTGGGATATAGAAAAAAATAAGCCGTTAGATTATTTCTAGAATCAAATGATAATGACAGTGTAACATACTGGAATCTATGAGACACGATGAAAGCAGTTCTAAGAGGGAAGTTCATGGCTGTGAATGACTATATTAGAAAAAGCTGAGTGAGCTCTAATAATATCTTAATGATGCACCTCAAAGTTCTAGAAAAATAAACCAGCCTAAACCCAGAGCTAGTAGAAGGAAATTATAAAAATCATAGAAAGCATTCATAAAACTGAGACTAGAAAACAATACAGTGAAGCAATGAATTGAAGATTTGGTTATTTATATGAATTTTTAAAAACTTGAGAAAACCCTTGGTAATCATACTCAAAAAATAAGTCCCCACATTAATGCAACAAGACCTGTGAAATCAGTCAATTCTGCCAAGTTCATTGGTACCTACTTTAAGAACCTAGAGTCTAATGGAGAATTTTTTTAAAAATTGATACATTTCTATATTCTAGATAGGAGTCCTTTGTCTGAGGAGCAGCTGGTAAAAATTTTTTCCCACATTGTAGGTTGCCTCTTAGTTATGTTAATGGTTTATTTTGCGGTGCAGAAGCTTTTTAATAAGTTGGGATCCCAGTTGTTGATTGTTTCTGCTAGTTCCCATGCTACTGAGGATTTGTTAATAAAGACTTTTCCTAGAATATATAAGGAACACAAAACAATCAGCCCCCCAAATATAAAGACGCAATTCAAAAAGGGCATCTGAAATGAAGAGACATTTCTCAGACAAAGAAGTAAAAGCAGCAATAAATATATGAAAAAATGTTCCACATCACTCCTTCTTTGAGAGATGCTGATGAAAACAACACTGAGATTCCACCTCACCCCACAAAGAATGGCTGCTATCAAGAAATCACACAATAACAAATGTTGGAGCGGTTGTAGGGAGAAAGGAACCCTTCTCCATTGTTGGTGGGAGTGCAAACTGGTGCAACCACTATGGAAATCAATATGGAGATACCTCAAAGACCTTGGACTGGAGGTTCCACTTTGCGGCTCTCTGGGGGGACCCCGTCCAGCGGGGAATAGGAGGTGAGAGCCGCCTCTTATTCGTGGGTCATCAGAGGCCGATCCGATCTTGAATGTCTGTGAAGGAAAATCTTTAAGAAGTTAGAGCACATGGCCCAAGTCTGATTTCTGATCAAAGGCTCTTTATTGGCTCAGCAAAACGATTATATACTGTTATCCCAGGGGGAAGGTTCAGCAAGCTTATTGGACAGTTCAAACAAATCTTCTACCAATCACATGAGTCACTCAAGCATTTAACCATAAAGGGACAAAGCATTTATCAGCATACAGCAATCAGTATTTTACCAAATGTGGGGAGGGGTAAGTGGGAAGGCGTACATCAACAATTAACCCTATGCAATCTTTAACTTAACAATCTCCAGGGGCAAGCGGGGCAAGGGGAAAACCAATTTTGATACCAAGATTCGTCCTTTTCCCGTTGCCTCTGCCTTTGTTCGAGGCTTTCCTCAACCCTTCTAATGCTATCATCCACCAGGCCCAGTTTATCTTTAAAAAAGCAACATTCTTAAAGAAGGGGGTTGGGGCCAATGGCAATGGGTTTGAACTGAGGTGGTTCTTTCAAAAGCCTGATGGAAAAGGTGAGACCCGGATCACGGCCGCTGATGTAAAGGCGAAGGCCCCACTCAACCTGAGAGTCCAGTGGTATTGTTTGCCGGGCGTGGTGGTGCACGCCCATAATCCCATAAAACTAGTCTGGATTACAGTGAGCTCCAGGTCGACACCCGTAATCCCATAAACCCAGCCTGGATTACACAGTGAGCTTAGCCTGGATTACACAGAGAGCTCCAGGTCAATCTCATCTGCATAGCTGAGACCCTCATCTCAGAAAAGCCAAATAGAGTCATAGATTGTGTCAATGCCTCAATGGTAGAAGTTACTTTTCCAATGTCAAATGCCAGCGGGCTCCCACACCACTTGACCCAGCCATACCTCTGCTGGGTATCTTTCCAAAAGAACTAAAAGAATCATATCACAGAGAAGTATGCGCACCCATGTTTATAGCGGCACAGTTTGTAATAGCTAAAACTTGGAAACAGCCCATTTGCCCATCAGTTGGAAACTGGAAAAAGAAGATGTGGTTTTTCTATAAAATGGAATACTACTCAACCATAAAGAATGAGAAATTAGATTCATTTATAGGAAAATGGATACATATTGAGGATATACTCCAAAGTGAGATAAATAAGTCACACGTGTAAATACTGAATAGTTTATCTGGTGTGAAAAGCTATGATAGTAAATAAGATCCTAATGGTATAACTGAGAATGTGAAATAGGAAGAAATGGGCTAAATGTGTAGGGAAAATGGGGAGGGTATGGGAAAGGTAATAAGAGAAAAGTAAAAAATATGACAAAAAATGGAAATAAAGTGTTCAACATGTCAATGAAACAAGAAGGAATACAAGAGCTTTTAATTAAATGAAGCCCTTGAACAATGAATTCACTGTTAAAATCTGCATATTAGATGGGGTGTGGATTTATCTCAGTGTCCTCCCTGCCTTGTAAGTCCAAGGGCCTGAGTTTGAGCCTTGTTACCAAAAAAAAAAAAAAAAAAAAAAAAAAAAAGAGCACATTAGAAAATATCTAAGGCTAAAAACTTTCAAACTCTTTAGTGAAATGAATGAAATAAAAAGGAAAGGAGGAGCTCCCAAATCATTTCTGAAAACTAGAATTACCCTGATGTCAAAATTAGAAAAGTATCCAACCATAAAAGAGAACTGCACGCCAATCTCTGTAATGAACATAGACACAAAATCCTTCAATAAGATACTGGCAAACAATGAAACAAATTGTTAAACAGATCATACATCATGACCAAGTAGTATTCTTTCCAGTGATGCAGGTGTGAGTCAACATGTGGAAATCAACTGTAATATACAACATAAAGAGAAGTAATGACAAATATCACATGATCATTTCAATAAATGTCCACAAAGCCTTTGACAATATCTGACTCTATTCATAACAAATACTCTGAATGAAATAGGTATAGAAGGATCCTATAACAATCTGATAAAAGCCATTTTTTGGTGTTTTTTGAGACAGGGTCTCACTATGTAGTTGAGACTGATCTGGAACTCACTGTGTAGCCCAGGCTGGTCTTGAACTCACAGCGATCCTCCTGCCTCAGCCTCCCAAGTGCACAATCTGATAAAAGCCACTTAAAATAAACTAAAGTATGACATTATATGAAATGGGAGAGACTAAAACTTTGCCTTTAAATGCAAGAAAAACTCAAGTCTATCCACTATAACCACTCCTGTTTTGCATTGATCTTGAAATATTAGCCAGAGAAATCAAGCAAAATAAAGAAATGATAAGATGCATATATTAAGGGAAGATATTAAATTATCACAATTTGCAAATGACATGACGTAGATGTTCCCTAAATCCCACCAAATACTCCCCAGATTGATAACAAATATATACTAGCATTGCAGGACACAAAGTCAACACACAAAAATCAATAGCATTCCTGTACAACAATAATAGACTCACTGAGAAAGAAATTTTGGAATAATGTATTTCACAATAGCATTGTATGACTTGTATTTAGATGTCCCTGCAAAGCCTCATGTGCTCATAGATGGGGCTTTTCAGAGCTGGCTAGATCTATGTTTTGCAATACTGGGATTTAATATGTGTAATTTAATTCACTACTGGAATAAGCATAGCTCTGGGTGTCATTGAATTGATCACTGAAAACAGAAGCCCTAACCTGGATGTGGGTGGCACCACCGAGAAGGCTTGCAGTCTGGATAGAACGAAATAAAAAGGCAGGCTCACTGTATCTCCTTGCTGCTGCTTACCTCTTTACTGCCTTCTGTCTGCCACACCATAAACTGTTTCCTCTCTGTGATACCCCTGTCATGCAAATAACCCTGCCTTGGAATCACCTGAGTATGGAATAAAAACTCTACAAATAGTGAGCTATAATAAAATTTTCTTCCTTTAAGAATTGTGGGTGTTGGGTATTTTTTTAAGCAATAGGAAGAAATAACTAAGGCAAGATCAAGAAAAATGAAATACTTATCTATTAACCTAACTAAGAAAGAAGAAAAACTCTAAAACCAAAACTACTGTACTGTGAAAAAGTAGATCAAATATGACATCAGAAAGTGGGAAGATATCGCCTGATTCTGGATAGACAGAACCAATGTAGTCAAAATGGTTACACTTCCAAATCTGATAGCCTGATTTAACAGAATTCCAATCAAAATTCCAATAGCTTTACTTACAGAGCTAGACAAAACAATACAAAAATTCATATGCAACCAGAAGAGAGATAGAATAGCAAAAGCAATCATTGACAAAAAAATCAAGCCAGGCAGGAGGCATCACAATCCCTAACTATCATACTGCAAAGCTACAGTGATTAAAAACAAACAAACAAACAAACAAACAAAAAAACAGTGTGGTATTGGTGGGGAGGAAGCTGTGGATCAGTGTACTGGAATAAAAGATGCAAAAATAACTCCAGCCACACTCAGCTTCTTGATCTTTGATAAGGGTGTCAAAAATTATTCACTGGAGGAAAAATAGCCTTTTCAAAAAATGGTGCTGAAAAGTGGGCCATCCACATGCCAAAGACTAAATCTAAACCAATATCTCACCATGTAATAAACTAAAATTAAAATGTATCCAAAATCTAAATACTGAAACAGAAACACTTAATGCATTGGAAGACCAAATGGATAAAACTTTTGTAGACATAGGCATAAACAAGAATGTTCTGAACAGAGTTTCATTTGCACAAAAAATAATACAGAAATTCAACAAATGAGATCATATCAAATTAGAAACCTTCTGCACAATAAAGAAAGCAACCAACAGAATGAAGAGATAACTTACCAAATGGAAATAAAAATTCCCATCTATTCCTCAGACAGAAGACAAATATCTAGAATATGTAAAATCTCAAAAAATAGATTTCAACATTTTAAAAATTAGTCAAATAATGGGCAACATAAATGATTAGACACTTCTCAAAGGGTATAAATAGTTGATAAAGCATGAAAAAATATTCAATATTGCAGGCCATTAAAAACATTAAAATTAAGAGAACACTGAGATTTCAAACAATCTGATAAAAGCCACTTAAAATAAACTAAAGTATGACATTATATGAAATGGGAGAGACTAAAACTTTGCCTTTAAATGCAAGAAAAACTCAAGTCTATCCACTATAACCACTCCTGTTTTGCATTGATCTTGAAATATTAGCCAGAGAAATCAAGCAAAATAAAGAAATGATAAGATGCATATATTAAGGGAAGATATTAAATTATCACAATTTGCAAATGACATGACGTAGATGTTCCCTAAATCCCACCAAATACTCCCCAGATTGATAACAAATATATACTAGCATTGCAGGACACAAAGTCAACACACAAAAATCAATAGCATTCCTGTACAACAATAATAGACTCACTGAGAAAGAAATTTTGGAATAATGTATTTCACAATAGCATTGTATGACTTGTATTTAGATGTCCCTGCAAAGCCTCATGTGCTCATAGATGGGGCTTTTCAGAGCTGGCTAGATCTATGTTTTGCAATACTGGGATTTAATATGTGTAATTTAATTCACTACTGGAATAAGCATAGCTCTGGGTGTCATTGAATTGATCACTGAAAACAGAAGCCCTAACCTGGATGTGGGTGGCACCACCGAGAAGGCTTGCAGTCTGGATAGAACGAAATAAAAAGGCAGGCTCACTGTATCTCCTTGCTGCTGCTTACCTCTTTACTGCCTTCTGTCTGCCACACCATAAACTGTTTCCTCTCTGTGATACCCCTGTCATGCAAATAACCCTGCCTTGGAATCACCTGAGTATGGAATAAAAACTCTACAAATAGTGAGCTATAATAAAATTTTCTTCCTTTAAGAATTGTGGGTGTTGGGTATTTTTTTAAGCAATAGGAAGAAATAACTAAGGCAAGATCAAGAAAAATGAAATACTTATCTATTAACCTAACTAAGAAAGAAGAAAAACTCTAAAACCAAAACTACTGTACTGTGAAAAAGTAGATCAAATATGACATCAGAAAGTGGGAAGATATCGCCTGATTCTGGATAGACAGAACCAATGTAGTCAAAATGGTTACACTTCCAAATCTGATAGCCTGATTTAACAGAATTCCAATCAAAATTCCAATAGCTTTACTTACAGAGCTAGACAAAACAATACAAAAATTCATATGCAACCAGAAGAGAGATAGAATAGCAAAAGCAATCATTGACAAAAAAATCAAGCCAGGCAGGAGGCATCACAATCCCTAACTATCATACTGCAAAGCTACAGTGATTAAAAACAAACAAACAAACAAACAAACAAAAAAACAGTGTGGTATTGGTGGGGAGGAAGCTGTGGATCAGTGTACTGGAATAAAAGATGCAAAAATAACTCCAGCCACACTCAGCTTCTTGATCTTTGATAAGGGTGTCAAAAATTATTCACTGGAGGAAAAATAGCCTTTTCAAAAAATGGTGCTGAAAAGTGGGCCATCCACATGCCAAAGACTAAATCTAAACCAATATCTCACCATGTAATAAACTAAAATTAAAATGTATCCAAAATCTAAATACTGAAACAGAAACACTTAATGCATTGGAAGACCAAATGGATAAAACTTTTGTAGACATAGGCATAAACAAGAATGTTCTGAACAGAGTTTCATTTGCACAAAAAATAATACAGAAATTCAACAAATGAGATCATATCAAATTAGAAACCTTCTGCACAATAAAGAAAGCAACCAACAGAATGAAGAGATAACTTACCAAATGGAAATAAAAATTCCCATCTATTCCTCAGACAGAAGACAAATATCTAGAATATGTAAAATCTCAAAAAATAGATTTCAACATTTTAAAAATTAGTCAAATAATGGGCAACATAAATGATTAGACACTTCTCAAAGGGTATAAATAGTTGATAAAGCATGAAAAAATATTCAATATTGCAGGCCATTAAAAACATTAAAATTAAGAGAACACTGAGATTTCATCTCACACCAGAAAAGAAAAATGAGTATCTTCAAGAAATGAAGTAATAACAAGTGCTGGAGAGGCTACTGGGAAAAAACTTCGTTTTTGATGGAAGTGTTCACTAGTCATATTACTATGGAGATCATTATGGATATTCTGCAAAACACTAAAGCTAGAGCCCGGCACGGTGGCTCACACCTGTAATTCCAGCACTAAGGAGTCTGAGGTAGGAGGATCACTGTGAGCTCGAGACCAGCTTGGCCTACAGTGTGATTTCCAGGTCAGTCTCTACTACATAGTGAGACCCTGTCTCAAAAACAAACAAACAAACAAACAAAAATACACAAAAACTAGAAATTCCATTTAACCCAACTACTCCCCTTCTAGCTATGTTGCTCAGAGAATTAAAGAAATTGTATTACACTGGTGTATGTATACCCATGTTTATAATAGCACAATTCACAATATCTAAATATTGGAAAAGGTCTATATGTCAATCAACAGAAAAATTGATAAAGAAAATATGATATTTATAGATAATGGAATACTACTCTGATATAAAAAAGGATAAACTTGAGTCTCTGGTAGAAAAGTGGGTGTACCTTGAGACCACAATGTTAAGTGACATAAATAAGACAAACAAGCTTAAATGTAGCATGATTTCTCTTATATGAGAAATACAAAATATAAATAAAAGCACAATAAAAGATGGATAATATGTATCAGTCAATGCTGACTAGAGAAACATTTAATATAAGATATATAAATACATAAGAATTTATAAGCTAGGCTTACAATTAACCATCCACAGGGTCAGATGTGGAAGAGTGTAAAAAGAGTGTCTGAAAATTGGAGATCTAAATGTTCCAACAAAGGTCAAAGGCCTCAAGCTCACTGTAGTGTTCCATGCAAGTCCATCTACAGTGGAAGTTTTAAGAGTCTGCTCTGGAAGCCAAGAGATGATGTCTAACATGTAGGTGAAGACGAGATACTCCAAAGAAACAGAAGACAGCCTCTTTTCTTCACTGTCTTTTTTATTCCATGCAGGATACAAGCATATTAACTGTTGCTACCCACATCCAGGTTAGGGCTTCCATTGTCCTAATCTAGGTCTATACTAAAACAATTTAGTTATCATATACTCTTAAGGAATGTTCACACATGTTGGATCCAGCCACCTCCAAATAACCCTACCTATGAGCACATGAGGTTTGGGGGGAACACCTAGATACAAGCCACAACACAAAAGGAAATCGCATGATGGAGGTTTAGTATGTGGGAATGGGACCAAGATTTGGAGGGAGAGGGGAGAGAAGGAAAGGAAATAAGATTTTATAAAGAAGGAATTGGGATGAGTTGTGTACATGCAGCAAATCACTATGAGATATGCTATTATTGTGTACTACAAACATCAACAAAAAATATAGGAGAAGAAGCTCAATAGATGCAGGGAGGAGAGAAAGAGGAAGGGAATATTATAAAAATAAGAATCAAAGTGTATTGTATTCATGTATCAAAATCTCCACAATAAATTATAATTATTTTATACTGTGAACATGTGCCAATAAAAAATAAAAGATGCAATGATGTAGTTAAGAAAGAAAAAAATCAAACACAAAATCAAAGGAAAATCTGTGATATTCAAACAGTGAAAAAGGAGAAACAAAGCCAAATATGATAGCAAAAAGTCATAAAATAAAAATGAATTTAGTAATAATAATAATAAATTAAAAAGAAAATAAAAGAATTTGAAAACAAGAAAGAGAAGACAGGTCAACAAAAAAATCCAGAAAAGAATAATTAAAACAAAGTGCAAATAAGTAAAACAAATCTATACTATATTTATCTTTAGATAGAGTCACACAAAGCAATTACGCAATACAAAAATAGTCAATAAAAATGGGAAACTTTTCTACACCAAGGTTGTCAATAATGTGGAAATGAGTGGAAAGATGCTATTAATGCCAATTTGCACTTTTTTCTGTGCCTTCTTGGCTATGTGCTACTCATGGAAAGCACGGTTGTTGTTTTTTTAATTGTTCCTCTTTTGTGTTGCTCCCCTGTCTGCTGATTTTAGTGGTTTTGGACCAGAACTTCTTGTAATAACATTGAGCTTGAATTGCTCTCTAGTACAAGGTAATTTGGAAAGGAAAGTTTTGTCAGCTGGAGTTAATCTACACAGATCAGTTTAACACACTCCCAGGGCTGGGTGGATGCCATGTTCTGCTCCACATCTGGGTCATTCCTGCTCCTTGAGAGTCTATCTGGAAGGGTGGCGTAACAAATTCCCCTGACTTGAGGGCACCTAGAAATACTTATGCAATCCTATACCGATGACTATGGCTTTCAAACAAACAAAAAAACTAGTCCCTCCATATTCTCACACACCTCATTCTCTTCAGTGGGCTATGTGATCCATGGGTCTTTGTTTGAATTTGTTTTTGTACTTTTTTTCTCTTTTTTGCTACTTGGAATTGAAACCTAGTCCTTGCACATAATAGCTGAGTGCTCTACCATGGGGCTATGACCCTAGCACATTTATTTTATTTTGAGATAATGTCTCATTAAGTTGTATAGGATGGTCTTGAACATGTGATCCTCCTGCTTTAGCCTCATGAATAGCAGGGATTACAGACATGCACCTCTACACCCATCTACTGCAGCAGTCTTAAATGTAAAGTGGGGCCACTCCCTTCAATAATTTTAACCTAAATCCCACTACATATATTATTTAATGGGTCTTTTTCATAACATTCCACCAGGGCCATGATAGGTCATAGAATAGACACTGGCAGAGACTGTGGCAGTGTTTGCTGCAGGATAGAGCAGAATATAGAGTTATATTTCCCAAAATAGCAATCTAAGGTGCCATCATTAGGAGATTGCTTTCCACAGCAGTACCACAGTGATAAGTTGAGAAAGGTATAAATATTTTCAAGTGCCAGCCCCCTATGTAGCTAGCTCCAAGATGAAGATGAAGATGAAGAAGAAGAGGAGGAGGAGGAGGAGGAGGAGGAAAAAGAAGAAGAAGAAGAAAAGAAAAAGGAAATATTGAAAAAACTGTCCAAGTAACAGAAGTAGCACTTATAAAGACCCAAATATAAAAGAAAACATTGAGTGGACTACATATACTTCAATCTCAAAACAAGGGAGAGTGAAAATGAGGTAAGGATTGTATTCAATAACATTGCAAACCACATTAAAGAGTACAGTCTTGATCTTAATGGGAATGTTTAGCTACTGAAATGTTTTAAGGAGAGGAGAGAAGATGTGAAATTGGCCCTTGGCAATACCTCTAACATTTGGGTGCTTAATGCCTTTAACAAATAAGGAAATTAATTTATGGTAGCCATTACTTCTTGGCCTTTTGGCTAAGATTAAGTGTAATTTATGGTAGTCATGTCAACAAGAAAACAAGTGATTGAATAAAATGAAATTTCCTTGCTTGTTAAAGGTAGAAAATGATAGTAGCTTCCTCATTCAGTTCTCATGAATACTAAAAATGTAAGTAAAATAGTCTAGACACAAGGCATATACTGAGCTTAGTACATGTTTGTTGACTAGGAAGCTCTTCTTTTCCAGTTTTTTTTTGATATAGTACAGTGCCACAAATAGAAGTAATCTGAAAATTTTGGAGTCATATATACCTGATCTCAAATTTCAGCTTTGCTATTTCCTCACATTGTAGCTTTGGGAAGCCATTGTAATTATGTAATCCCCAGTTTTACTCTCTTGGAAAGATAGTTCTATTTGGTATTCCCTAGTTGGGAAGTTGAGGTTACAATATTTTTACGAAGTTGAGGGGTCAGGCAGGGTCAGCCCTGAGTAAACATTGATAGTAAAATTTAGGACAAGGATATGAATAAAAGAGGATGAGGATATGAAACAAAGATGAAGAAAAATATGGCCTGCTACTCTTGGTCCTAACTCCTGCCTAGTAGGATCTCAATCCAATCACTCATATAATAAACTTCAGCATCTCCATTGCCAAACTATAGCAACCAAAAATAGAAAGTGTAAGGTGCTAAAATTAATATTCATGGTAAAAATCCCAATATGAATTCAAGATTTTAGCCAAAGTTAGTGACATGGTGTTCTAGTCAGTCTTCAATACATATATTAATCAGTAACAGTCAAGACTGAATGCTTGTCAGAATCTTCTAAAGATTTTAAGAAACCGCAAGTGTTTAGGCTTCATCCTAAGAAATGCTGATTTAATTGATCTGTAATCAGGCATGGACATTCATATTTCCTCTCCTATGAACCTACCTCACATCCTGCAAATCTTATATAAGTAGAAGAAATGATGTTTAAATACCTATGGTGGACCAGGTGTGAATTCACTGAATCTTTGCTACAAACTTACAATGCATTATGTATTCAATTTTGGATGAGAAAATTGAGGCACAAATAATTGAACAGAATAACCAAGTGACACATAAATTTTAAGTGACAGAGACAGAATACTAACTTCTAAACTCAAAATCCTCCAGCTGTTTACTGCAAAGCTTTAGAAGCCTAGCTAAAGGAATGCTTTTGGCCCAGGAAGAGCTATTTAAAGTAGGCCTTATAGGTTGAGTAGATGTTTCCCATATCATGAAGTCATATGGGCAGCAATATGGCATAGAGATTAAGAGGATAACAAAAGAAGCTAATAATTTCCTGGGTTTAAAATCTCATTTCTATTACTTGGTATTTATATACCAAGGGTAATTAAACCGTATCAGTTATTTTAACTGAAAAATTATACTTATTGCAGAGGTTTGTGGTTCAGATTAAATAACTTAATTTTTAACAAGTTTAGAACAGTGCCCAATGTAGAATGTTTTTGAAAAATGACTAAAGAAATATACATACCAAGATCATTTCACTAACCTATACTGCTACCTCTGATGATATAGTTCACCTTAATGTAGAATTTGTCCAGTAAACAGACTGCTTCCTCAAATGATAGACACGATGGATATGGGAAGTGAAGAATTTCCAATAGCTTCAGACTGGATCTACAAATTCAAGGAAAGGTCAATCAGGTTCAAAATATCATGATTTTTTGCAAAACCTGGCTCATTGGAATCAAGGGAGATCAGGAAATAATTGCAAGTTAAAAAAAATAAGCAAGAAATCCGAAATCCTAGGCAGTCATAGTTAAAAGTATATAGTAAGAAGCAAGTCCTGAGACAGGTCCAGAATGTATTCTAGTCTTATATTCAAGCTTGTTGTAAGCACAATTGTCTTCACTGAGAGAGGCATCTAAAAGTGAGAGAAAACAGGAAAGTTCCAGAACATTTAACATACAATTGTAAGAATAAAAAATGAAATGCAAATATATTTCATTTTCATGAATCATAAGAATCCATTTTTTCTATCAAAATATTAAAGAACTAGAATAAATAATTCTAAAATTTATGTAGCATACAAGAGGCCATGAATAGCTAAAGTGATCATAAGCAAAAGAAAATGCAGGAGATATTATGCTACATGGCTTTAAAATATACTACAAAATGATAGTGATTAAAACAGCATGGTATTAGCCTAAAACAGACACATATATGAATAGAACAGAATTGGGAGCCTAGAAGTGAACTCACACATTTACAGCGAACTAATTTTCAGTAAAGGGGCTAAGAACATGTATAGAACTTGGAAAGTTCTGAAAGTCTTCTGCATTTGAATATTCAACTTTCCAGCATTTGTTGTTTGATTTCTTAATTATTGGTATTCTTTCCAGAGTAAGATAGAATCTTAGCAATGTTTTAATTTGCACTTCTGTATTGACCAGAGATGTTGAACATTTTTTCATATATTTGTTGGTCATTTGTATTTCTTCTCCTATTTGCTCATGCAATCCATTGTCCACATACCTGTGGAAAACTAAAACTTGAAGGCATCTTTCTTAAATTAATAAACAATACAGTTGAAAGCCTTCAAATAACATCATGTTTAATTTGAGAAGTTGAATGCTTTCACCCTGTAGTTTTGCTCCAGAATGACAGTATCTCTGTAAAATATTTTTTTTTTATCTTCTTCTTGTTTTGGAAATATAGACTTCTCCCTTATTATGTTTTGGGCGTTATTATTATTATTAATTTCTTGTTTGAAGTATTTTGTGGGTTTTTTTAAGGCAGAGCTGAGCCAATATCATTTCAGCATTTTTTCTTCTGATAAAGATATTTAAACAAAAAATTTACTTGATGAAAAAAAATCACTTGATGGTAATAACATTTAGAAAATGTTTGCTAAATTTCAAACACTTAAAGTATATTAATAAGCTTAATCTACAAAAACACTTAAAATTTTATGGTTTCAGTATTCCATCTTATTATGACAAAACTGACACACAAAAACTTTACAATAATGTGTTTGAGTACTGACATCTGACAATGAAAGAACCAGAATTGGAACATTATGTTGTGGATGGATACAAAGGCCAATATGGTATCATGGTATTTGATGGATTGATAGACTACCTAAATAATAACACCAGCAAAATTTTTCTGTCTGGTTTTTAGTTTGCTACTCTTGAAGCTACAGCCCCAAGCTTTATCCATTCCATTACTGAGTTCTTTATTCCAGCCATAGAAATTCTCATATATAGTTTTTCTAGATTATTATTTTGGGACTTAACACCCAGGCCAACCTTCTGTTCCTTTAGAACACTGGCCTTGGGATCCACTTGTGCTTTATTCAAAGTGTGTACTCTTTCCAGGAATATACCCTCTTTGTATTCCAGGATATAGAAAGAGAAACTTTTTGCCAACTTCCCACAATATTTAATATGAGGACAAGAGGCTCCTTCAGACAGCATTGAAAGAGCTTTCTTTGTAGCATACAAGGGAAGCTACAGATATATTTTATATAAAATAAGGTTGGAAATGAAAAGACATATAGAAAAATTAGCCCCATCTAAGATTAAGGTATAATTGACCCTTCAAATTCCTTAATGAGAGTCTGTCTGCAGTTGCCCCTGGTACTGCTACCTGATATTACTACCTAATTGCTTTTTTTGTTACTGTGTGGGATAGTAGTTTTCATGTGATTCTTTTTCAAATGAATTACATTGGTGATTTTTTTAAAGTGTGACTCAGAGACCACAAGTAGTATATGTTTGTTATTTTGCGAAATTGGAGGTTAATCTGTGAAATTTTATTTTAAAAAGTCTTAATGAATGGCTTATATAATTTAAATTTAAACCCAGATATTATATGCAGTGAAAATTTGAAGTAACATTAGTCACTTCCCTAGTTTGAGAAAAATAATTTTGTTCTGAAATCATATAAATATTCAAGTTTAATATTAGCACTCAGAGCCCTTGAAAAGATTGTGTCCACTATAGAAAGAATATAAAAAAAGAAATTGGAGAGTTGGTGAGAGTAGATATCTTTTTTTCCTTTCCCCTCCCCTTCCCACTTTCCCTTTAGTCATTTTCTTTCTGTATATCTCTTATTTGAGTGAGGCAAAGTAAAATCAAAGAGAATGATAAAGTATTGATAGAAAGGGAGAAGTGGATGGTTCTCTTCCATAGGGAAATAGTCCCAGGGGACAAGGGCAAGGGGTAAGGAGGTAGGGAAGAAAAAATATGCAGAATAAAGGTATGCCATGTTCAGAAACTTAATAACCTCAGTTAATGTAAACATATACAATAATGTGAGCTGAAATTAATAATATAAACAAGAATGAAAATCAGAACTGGAGAGTTAGAGGAGAAGTGAGAGGAGAGTAAGCATAGGGTGAGAAAGGGAAGGGTTTTTAAGAAAGGAAAGAAAATGTAATATGTACATGTAACAATTCCCCAAGATGAATGTAAATGCATAAACTACAAACATATACTAATAAAATAAAAAGAAGAAAACTGAAAGTAGATTTATGCAGGAGACCTATTTGAAACTGTGATGGGCAAGATAAAAAATATTATTGAATTGGCTTGTGCATTAGCTACTGATGAAAATTGGGAGTCTCTCCTTAGGCCTAGGTGACTTGCTATATGAGCCTTCGGCTGGTATAAGGAGACAGAACTCCCTATGCCAATGGTCACAATTAAGATCTCAGTGGCCAGCAATGTTGTGTTGCCTCTAAAAGCAAGATGAAGCTGTTGCTGAGGATTTATGACTCTCGTGCAGCCATTCTCCCAGATTAAATGTTAGCTACAGATAACTTAGGTTAATCATTATTTAAAACCTGCAGAAATGCATCATTCCTCTTTTTAGAAGCCTGGCTCTCATCAGCTCTTTAGTTCCACTGTTCCCTGTATCTATCTTTACAATCCCTGATACATTGTGTAATCAATAAATACTGACAAGTCTAAGCGTCATGGTCTTAGCTGGATAAGAGCTTAGGCCACTCTAGATGCCCATAAAAAATAATCTTCCCTTTGTTTGTCTTCGTCTTTTACCCTTCACCGTACCCTCAATCAGGTGGTCAGGCAGCCCCTGACAGACCTGTATCTTACCAGCTATAAAGATCAATTCAAAACAGATTTAGTTCTAAAAATACATGATGCTCACCATGAAATTAGTACAAGAAAACAAAAGGGGAATGTTTCAGGATATTGGAATGGGTAAGGAAAATTTGGTTGAGACCTCCCAAATGGAAGAAACAAAGCCAAAATACAAAAGTAGTGTTACATTAAACCAAAAAGCCCCTGTACAAGAATGGAAACAACTGATAGAGTGAAGAGTCAATTTAAGAATGTGAATAATATTCACAAACTATGCACTTGTCAAAGGCTTAATATCCAGAATCTATAAAGAACTAAAAAAAATGAAATGGAAAAAGTTTCCTTTCTGTTGATTTTTCTCCCACAGCTTTATCTACTATACTTCTATCACATTATTCTGGTTCATTATGGCTCTGGATTTCTTGGCATAACTTAGAAGTATATACTTCAGTTAGATCTTCTTTTCCTCCAGGTCTCTTCTTACTTCATCGCCCTATAGGTTTAATTCTAGAATATCTGTTTCATTTATGACTTTGCTTAGGCTATGCCGATGATAGTGAGCTGACATCCCACTCTAATTTGAAACAGCTCTCATGAGTTTTTAATTTTTTCTCCTCCTTCAAATGGTCCTGAAACTTGTACATCATCCTCTTTACCTTCCATTGATTCTGGGTTGTGTTTAATTATGGTCTCATAAGATTTTATGCTTATTTTCATTTTTTCACTTATCACACTATATGCATATTTTTCTTAGTATGTCTATCTCAATCACTAGAATTTCTCCTGTGATATACTGAGAAGGGAATAAATAGATACAGGAATAGCTTAAGCCAGCAGAGATGCTTTTTCCAGCTCATCTATCTTGGTATTAGCATGACTGTAACTCATCCTCACTTTAAGTTTAACCAATATTCAATTCATCTCAGAAACTATAAGCTTTTTAAGGGAGGAAAAGGTAATAAATTTTACAGCAAGAAATAACAAGCTATATTCACCAGAATTCCAGTGAGATTGAGAGAGGCAGACTATCATTCTGTTGTAGATTGGGATAAGTATAGTCTACCGCAATTTTTGACATATTTCAACATAATTAGAAGTCTGAAGTTTCCCAATGCATAGAAATTATAAAAGTATGAGTGGTTGAAAATGATAATTGCTCTTATTGGTCCTTACACATTGTATATGCATACAAAGTTATCAAATGGTATCCTCTAAATATGTACAAATGATTTGTTAATTGCAAATTTATAGAGTCAAATGGAACTTTGTTCTTTGCGATATCTCTATATTGATTTCCAAAAGAATTAAAAGAATCATATCACAATAATATGTGTGCACCTATGTTTATAGCGGTAAAGTTTGTAATAGCTAAAATTTGGAAACATCCCATTTGCCCATCAGTTGGAAACTGGAAAAAGAAGATGTGTTTTTTTTGTAAAATGGAATATTAGCCACAAAGAATGAGAAATTAGATTCATTCATAGGAAAATGGATACATATTGAGGATATACTACTAAGTGAAATAAATAAGTCACATGTGTGTAAATACCAAATAGCTTCTCTGGTGTGAAAAACTATAATGGCACATAAGATCCTAAAGACATAATTGACAAGGTGAAGTAGGGAGAAAAGGGAAAAAGGTGTAGGGGAAATGGGAAGGGTAGGGGAAAGGTAATAAGGGAAAAGGAAAAAATGAAATAAAGTATTTATAAATAGGGAAGGGAGCAGGGGGTGAAGGGACGGTAGGGATAAGGGGAAAAAATGAGAACCAAGACCTGTCATGTAAAGGTACAAGATCCAAATGATGAATGTAACTGTACTGTATACCTAAAATGTAGCAATAAACTCGATGAGAAAAAAAGAAAATTTAATAAAAGAATTCAGATTGGTGATGTAAGAAGACAGGATTAAACTCTGGAATTTAAAAATTTTACATTCACGATTGTTTAATTCCACCATGCCATATCTTTAAGCATGTGTGTAACTTCTCACAGTATATTGCATAGTATGCCTGTCAAGTTTCTTCAAAGTTCAGTGCTTTGAAATGTTGTTCAGCACCAATTCTTTTCTGTGATAGCCTCTACTTACTTGTTTGAGAAGTAGGGCTTCCTCTAAACAATAGGTTGGCAGTTACTTAGTTATTTTAGACTTTTTTTTTAAAAAGGCATTGATTTCCTGGAAAAAGAGGAG
>NW_022900951.1:51457786-51521606 GCF_012274545.1 Fukomys damarensis | reverse complement strand
GGAGGAGGAGGAGGAGGAGGAGGAGGGGAATTCTTTCCTCCTCCTGATGTGAAATACAATTTTTCTCCAGGTATTCAGAAGCTATTATTTTATCTTCATTCCCAATATCGAGCTCTTGTCTCTACACTATCCCAATTCTCCACTCCATGCCTATTCACACACATAAATATTGTAGAAATGACTCAGGCACACAAAACTTTAGTTCATACTTCATGTCATGTAAGACCTTTCATAATTTGCTCCTACTTATCTGTCAGCCTTGTCTCCTACTACTGCTTCACTCTACAGTGAAATTCTTCCAGCCACACTGAAATTCTTACTCAAACCCCTAATGTTTCAAGTCTTTTCACGTCTCTGCCACAAACCTGTTCCTTTCCTTTCCTTACTCATCATTAAGGACCTAGCTCAAAGACACATTTGTCAACCTCCAGTTTTCTCACCATATGCCTTCAGATATTTTATTTTATTTTATTTTATTTTATTGGTGCAGATTTGCAGTGCATGTACTTTCCAGTCATCCTGGGGAGTACTTATATATACGTACTACAGCTTCTTGCTTTTTACAAATCTCATTCCTCTTCTCTCTCCCCTTGCTCCCTTCTTCTCTAACTCTCCTATCAAATTTTCATTCTTATTATTTATCTTAGCTCATGTTGTGGCATATAATATTTACATTTACTGAGGGTATTAGCTTGCTCCACACGGCATATCTTCATTCTATGCATTTTCCATTTCCTTCTTCCTAACCTCTTATTCTTTTTCCTTTGGCACACTTTTGTACTGCCAGGTATTTGTCCCCTTCGATCCATCCTTTATCATTCTCTTTGTACTTTGCTTCACTCAGATGAGAAATACCCTATGGTATTTAAGCTTTTAAGATTTATTTCACTAAATATTACATTTTCATTATGCATCCATTTTCCTATAAATGTCTCAAATTTGTCATTCTTTATAGCCGAGTAGTGTTCCTTCATATGTAGATACCACTTTTTCTTTATCCAATCACCTACTGATGGGTATACAGGCTGCTTCCAAGACTTAGTTATTATGAATTGTGCTGCTATAAACATTGGTATGTATGTGTTGCTGTATGTGCTAAGCACTTTGGGGAAGATACCTAGCAGTGGGATAGCTGGGTCATATGGAATTTCTAATTTGAATACCCTGAAGTCAGGTATTACAAGGCCTCCTGCTTCACTCTTGTTGCCCAAAATTGCTTTTGCAATTCTGAGTCTCTATAAATTTTAGGATTGTTTCCTCTTGTTTTGTAAATTATGTTGTGGTATCTTGACTGGGAGTGTGCTGAGTCTGTATAACAATTGTGGGAATATGGCCATTTTGACATGATTCATCCTGACTATCCAGGAGAGGGGTCATCTTTTCATTTCCTGATGTCCTTTCCAATCTCTGTTTTCAGAATACTGTAATTTTCTCTCTAGAGGTCTTTTCCTTTTTTGATTAGGTTAATTTCTTTGTATTTCATTATTCTTAAGGCTACAGTGAGGTACTGTTTTCATAATTTCCTTCTCAATTAGTTCATTATTGGTGTATACAAATGTTAATTATTTTTGTGTGTTGATCTTATACCCTGCTGTGTTGCTGAAGTTGCTTATTAACTCCAGTAAGAGTTTTTTCATGGGGTTCATTGAGTCTTCTCTTTAGAGTATCATGTGATTTCCAAATAATGGTAATTTGAGTTCCTCCTTTCTGATTTGTATCCTTCTTATTTATTTTTCTTCCCTAAATTCCTTGCCTAATGTTTCAAGTATTATATTGAATAGAAGTGAAGATAGTGAACGTGCTTGTTTTGTTTCTCATTTTAGGGAAAATGCTTGCAGATCTTTTTTTTCCATTTAGTATGATACTGGCTATTGATTTATCATTAATAGCTTCTATCATATTTAAGTATGGTCTTTGTTTAACCTGCATTCTTCAGGGTTTTTTTTATCTTAAAGGAGTATTCTATTTTTTTCAAAAGCCTTTTTTGCATCTATTGACATATGTATGTTGAACAATCCTTGCATCTCAGATGAAATCTATTTAACCATGATATATGATCTTTTTGATGATGTGCTGCATTCTATTTGCTAATATCTTGTTAAGGATTTTTGCATTTATGCTTATTACGGAGATTTCCTTTTTTTATTTGGCTCTTTGTCTAGTTTTTGGATCAGGATGATATTGGTTTCCATAAATGAATTTCAGAACATTTCATTCTTTCTATTTCTTTGAAGTACTTGAGGAACACTGGTGATTTAACACCTTTAATGTTTTTGTAGAATTCAGCAGTGAATCCATCCATTCTTTTTTAATTAGTAGATTCATTATACTATGTCAATTCATTTCTCATTATTGAGATATCAAGCACATTTATGTCTTCTTGAATTAATTTCAATGCATCAAAGAATCTGTCTACTTCTTCCAAATTTGCTAATTTGCTGGAATATTGTTTTCCAAAATGCACCTGGAAAATATAATGTTGAGTGAAAAAAATCAGCCACCTAACCTTAAATGCCATATTGTATCTCTCATAGTAAGGAAAAGGATAAACAACAAGATTAATAAAGAATGGGTAGAAAGAAATTCCCTTGCCAATGGGAAGGGGTCCAAGAGAATAACTGGGATAGTGGGAGGGGAAGGAGAAATAAGTAGAATATAGATATGACATGTATAGAAATCCAATAAGTTCAGTGAGTATAAATATTATATGACATAAACATGAGCTATCAACGCAAATGAAATTGGGAAAAGGGGAATTAGTGGAGGAGGAAGTGGGTGGAGGGGAAAAGGAAAGGGAGCTGAAACAAGTAATAGGTTGTATGATGTACGTATACCCACTCCCCAAAATGACTGTAGATTCCATGTACTGCAAATGTGTACTAATAAAAAAAGAGATCAATAGGGTAAGAACTGACTTTTTCTGAGTGAGATGGAAGGGTCGTTGGTGGACATGTTCTAAGATAATATGCAAACAAGAAGTATTAACATGTTGATGGCATTTGAGGGATCTATAAATTCACCAGAATCAACTATAACCTGTTTTCCTACTTCCAGCATGTCTCATTACTCATCTTCTTGTTATAGCTATGCCCTGCCACCCAAAAGCAGCCAGTTTTGCCTTTTTTGCTCCCATAAAAGAAAGCTTTTCACCTGTGAGACTAGAAGTAGTTTTTCAGTTAAGTAGAATGACTCAAGCTGCTGGAAAGAATCTGGTAGCAGACAGAACATTTCAGAGAAACAAGCTGGAGAAAGGAAATGATGACAGTTATGCTCACAAACAAGAAGTATTTATGAGGGAAAGGGGGCTCTTTCTTTCTCTCTCTTTCTCTCTCTCTCTCTCTCTCTCTCTCTCTCTCTCTCTCTCTCTCTCTCTTTCTTTCTTTCTTTCTTTCTCTACCGGGGATTGAACTGAGGACCTTGCGCTGTGGAACCACTGAGCTAAGTTTCCAGCACAGGGCTGGTCTCCATAATAGCTGGTCTTCTGTGGCTGCAGATGAAGATGTTACTGGCTCGAATGATGGCGGTATAGAGGAAAGGTAAAGCAGAAAGGTCCATTAAAGTGGCTAGAGCCTCTCCTTTAAGAAGTCTGCTTCAAGGAGAGACAAGCAGGATCAAAACAAAGAAATTTTGGGACTTCTGGACCTATCATTTCAGCATTTCGACAGATTATTTGCATTTCATTTGCACCTACTCACTAAGCAAATGCAGGGAAATCTGGTAATTATTTGGCCTGAAGAATGTAAAGTACTGAGCTTCTTTATGAGAGCTGAAAGAATCCAGTG
This sequence comes from Fukomys damarensis, assembly GCF_012274545.1. Classification (NCBI taxonomy): domain Eukaryota; kingdom Metazoa; phylum Chordata; class Mammalia; order Rodentia; family Bathyergidae; genus Fukomys; species Fukomys damarensis. The sequence continues at coordinate 51,517,824 of NW_022900951.1, read as the reverse complement.
AGAAAATAAATACAAAGATTTTTTTGTTGGTTTGTTTTGTTTTTGTTTTTATATCAGTAAAATCCCTTATAAAATTAATATTATAAAGATGGTCAATATATATGAAAATATAAAATGGTATTTTATTATCACACACTGTTTTGTTTGTTTATTTGTTTTTGTTTTTGGTAGCGGGGATTGAACTCAGGTCCTTGCGCTTGCAAGGCAGGCAGTAGAGCCACTGAGCTAAATCCCAGGCACACACTTTTAATTTCAAATAGATGTTTACTTATTGTAAAGTCAATCAATTAGAAAAAAACTTTTGTTGTGAAATAAAGTTAGCACATGAAATTTTGATTTTACTTAATGTTGACATTAGTTTTTAAATAGATACAAACATACTGGTTTTTTTAAAATTCCAAACAAATTATTTGTAAATCTCTTGAAACATAACTTAGCCAGGAGAGGACTTTCTCTCTGAAATACTCTTCCTTCAGACAGCTTTGCGGCTCACCTCTTCCTCTCATTCTAATACTTTTTCAAATTAACTACACAGCCTTCAGCACCCTATTAAATGGATATAGTCCTCTGATAATCACTGCTTTGAAGCCAGAGATGTAAGATAACTCTTTTAAAATTGCAACTCTTGCATCTTTGAGTTTTGGAAAATAACCTCCAGGCCCCTTTGGAATAAAGAGCAAGCAATGTTCCACATTGTTTTAACTAGAGTAGTTTTGTTTTATGTTCTACACTTCTCCTAATGGTTTCATTATTCCATTACTGTGAATTGGAAAACTTGTAAAAGAACCTATTATAAAACACATTTCTTGGATCTTATTTACATTTTTAGTTTTCAAACCAGAGAAACTATTTGGTATTTACATATTTGTATCTTATTTATTTCACTTAAGAATAGGGTCTAGGGCAGGGGATTTAGCTCACTGGTTCCACTGCCTGCTTCGCAAGCACAAGGACCTGAGTTTGAGCCCTGGTACCAAAAAAAAAAAAAGAGTAAGGCCTCAATATGCATCCATTTTCCTATGAATGACTCTAGTTTCTCATTCTTTGTGGCTGAGTAGTACTCCATTTTATAGAAAAACCACTTGTAGTCTCCAGTTGTTAGGCAACTTGGCTGTTTCCAAGTTTTAGCTACTGCAAACTATGCTACTATAAACATGAGTGCACATATCTCACTGTGGTATGATTCTATTAATTCTTTTGGAAAGATACCCAGCAGAGGGATGGCTGTGTCAAATGGAACCTCTAGTCCCAGCTCTCTGAGGTATCTCCATATTGACTTCCACAGTGGTTACAGCAGTCTGCAATCCCATCAATAATGGAGAAGGGTTCCTCTCTCTCCACAACCCCAATGTGAAATAGGAAGAAAAGGGCTAAAGGTGTAGGGGAAGTTGGAAGGGTACGGGAAAGCAAATAAGGGAAAAGAAAAAAAAACATGAGAAAATGAAAAAATGGAAATAAAAGGTTTGGAAATGGGAAGGGGAGGAGGGGGTGAAGGGAGGGCAGGGGTATGGGGAAAAAATGAGAACCAAGACCTGTCATATAAAGGTACAAGATCCCAGTAATGAATGTAACTGTACTGTAAGTACAATAAACTCAATGAAAAAAGAAACACTTTTCTTGGGCTTGAAAAAGTTCAAAAACATGGTTTTATCCAGCCCACTCCTTGCACAAGTGAAGAAATCAAGTTTAATTTATGGAACTGGTATGACCAGAGGTCCTATAATGGTTCAAGGAAAAAATCCAGATGAAGAGTCTTCTACCCAAAATTCTGTAAGGGCTCCTGTCTTAGAATATAAGACAAAATCCATTCCTTCATTTTGTTGTTACTTTACTTTTTGTTTTGTTTTCTTTTGTTTTTTAGAGAGGATCCCATTATGGAGTTCAGCCTAATATTGAACTTATATGTACTCCAGGCTGGCCCACACTCACGATGGTCCTCCTGCTTCAGGCTCCTGAGTGCTGGGATTTGAAGCACGTGCTACCCCATGCCCAGCTACTTTACTCTTTTAATTTTTTCAGTTTTCCTAAATCTTGCCACTGTAGCCATATTGGCCTGCTCCTTGTTTCTTTAACAGAATGGCATAATCGTAACTTAGCCATGAGAGGTCTTCCTTTCTAAAATACTCTTTCTTCAGACACCTTTGCAGCTCACCTCTTCTCATTCAAGTACTTGTTCAAATTAACTACACAGACTTAAGCACCTTATTAAATACTGTAAATTGGCTCCACATTCAGAACTTTTAATGCCATCTACCACCCCTAAAGTTTTCCTTTTTTCATATAATTTATCATCTTCACTTACTTGCTACATCATGCTTATTTTAGAGGCATACTGCTTGTCTTTCTTCCTCACTGGGATATGAATTCCAGAAAGGCAAATATTTTTGTCTGTTTTATTCTTCCTGTAGAACATTGCTTGACACAGAATAAGTCCTCAATAAATATTTGTACCTTAATGAATGAACATCTACTATCTTTGATTAGGGTATGCTCTAAAATCTGTCTCTTAGCATGTGTTCCTCTCTCCCCTGATCAATATATCCCTACAGCCTAGTGCTTACTGATTTTTGTTTGCTGCAGAACGCATGTCCTTCACCCAAACAAACAGATTATGGAGTCTCCATTGCACTTTGGGCTTCATTCACTGGCTTCATGTGTGGATTTCTGTAAGATTGTGCACAGCTAAAATGCTTGGAAATTGTATCTATCATCATTTTCTTGCCTAAAGACAATCAAAAAAAGCTTCTTTCCTTTCTCTAGAAAGATAACAGAAATTGACTTGAATAAATAAATTAGTCGGAATAGTTGCTATTCCTCATCAGTGGGAGACACTCCCATAAGGTACAATGAAATTTTTGTGCAAATTCTGTAGACCTTAGGGTGAATCATGAAAGGAAGACCAGAGATACTCTGAATAATAATTAAACCAATGCATTTCAATTATATGTCTGAACCTGTGCTTTTCATTCCTCCAGTTCAGTTTAGACCATATTGAGCTTGAGTAAACCAAATTTATGTCTATATTCTGAAGGAATGATTACTTCATGATAAACAAGTAAACTAATTTGCAGATCCCCATATAATAGAAATAAAAAGAAACTTATAAGAAGAATTCACACCTATTTTCTTCCTCTTCAAGAAGTTATGGAAAGATGCACAAACCTGAAGTAGTGGTCAGGGAAAAACACAGTGAGAGAGAAATAAGTAAAATTAAACCAGAACATCTGATTAACAAAAAGGTAAGCAAAAGAGAAAAAAGTGAGACTCTATAGTTCCTTTTAGTAATATGGTTGTAAGACTGTTATTATGGTATTGCTAGCACTGGTAAGTACTGGAATGCTGAGAAAAGTGTTTTGGTTTTGTCTTGTTTTTGGGGGAGATACTGGGGATAGAACTCGGGACCTTGCACTTCCAAGGCAGGCAGCAGCACTACTGAGCTAAATCCTCAACTACAGCTTTTATCTTTCTTTTTTCTCTTTTTTATTAAATAATTGAATTTATTGGTACATTTTAGGTATACAGTACAGTTACATTCATTGTTGGGATCTTGTACCTCTACATGACAGGTCTTGCTTCTCATTTTTTCCCCTTGTCCCTGCCCTCCCTTCACCCCCTCCTCCCCTCCCCATTTACAAACACTTTATTTCCATCTTTTCATTTTCTCACATTTTTTCTTTTCCTTTATTACCCTTCCCCTACCCATCCCACCTTCCCTACACCTTTAGCCCCTTGCTTCCCATTTCACAATGTCAGTTATCTCATTAAGAATTTATGTGCTGTTACAGTTTATTCACACCAAACTATCCAGTATTTACACATGTGTGACTTATTTATTTCACTTAGGAGTATATCCTCAATTTGTATCCATTTTCCTATGTTTTTCTTAATCATGGATAGTGGGAGAAACCTTATAAGATATTGGAAAGCAAATTGTACAACACTGTTTATAGGATTTTCCAAAGTCTCGGTGACAACAATAAAAACTAACTACTGAGCTAATGCATCAAGGCAATAAATGGCTGATATAACACTGGTGCTCATTAATCTTTCTTCTTTTCATTGGAGTCCCTTTATCTCCATTACACACATAGATGAAAAGCTTCATAGCCTTTTTGTCTCCGTGAAACACATCAGATGCACTGGCTCAACTTTGGCTTCAGAAGTAATAGTATAAGAAAGAGCTATATACATCCAGTCACATCAGGCAGAACATGACTGCAATCACTTTTGGTTGTTTAACTCTCTGTTGTGGTTGTAGGCATATTGTATTAAAATACTCACTCTCTGCTCAAAGCAGTTCCCGGTCTATGATTTTCTCTTTCTCTCAGTGAATGAAGATAGGCAAATTTTCACCAACTACTTATAATGTCTACTTCCAAATTATAACTCTAGCTGTTCTCTTTTCACTACATCTCATCAAGCCCTGTTCCATGGATAGTGCCATTCCTGTGACATAGGTGGACCCTGGAAATAAATGAAATTGAATATGTATAGGGAGTAAATGTGTAAGTATAGGAGGTAGACAGTTGGAAAGTCAGGTTGAGGAATGGCTTTTGGAAGAGGCGTAGTTTCACCATCTTAACCCCCTGGAGAACATGTCTACAGATGTAAAAACTTTTTAAATATTTAAGATCAATTAACTGCTAGTTATAAGTGAGAAAAATACCCCAACTATGGTTGGTTTCAGATAATTTCAGTGTAAAAATCAAGACTGAGTTAATAACTGACTAATGCAGGAATATACATTTGATGAGGAATAAGACTCTGGGAATGAGTGTAAATGAACAAGGTATTAACTGTTCTGGTTAAATATTATGGTTAAAATAAGCTTCTAAGCACTTTTCCTCACCATACTTGTTCTTGTGTACCTGACATTTATGATCTTACTTATTCCTTCTGGAACACTATAAGGGAGTATTATTATTTCTGTCACTTGCTGAAGATAAAATAGAGAGGAATTGACTGAACTGAGACTCAAAGTCAGTCTTATGACTTCATATCCAATTGTTATTGCTGTTTCTAAATCAGCAATATCACTGTTCCTCTAGGACAAGTTTAGAAAACTTATAAATTGAACTTAGGAGAAACTGAATAACTAGAATGTAAGAAAAGACTTTAAAAACAAGTTTACCAAAATCATAGTGTATTCATGGAATAACACAATAATTTTGTTGGTATTTTACAATCATTATTTTGAATAGTCCTTCATTTACAAAGGAGGGACTGGTGATTTGGAAAGATTAAACCACTGTGTAATTTATTATGTCTATTTTTGTTGTTTGTCTCCATGCTATGAATTAGTATACTGTAATCTCCTTGAGGACAAAGATCCTCAGCTCTTAGAACAGTCCCCAGATCATTAAGCTATTCAGCAAGACCCTGAAAAGACGAAATATTAGAAAAGTATATTGTACTGTCTCAGAGAATTCTAGACTATAGAATGATGGACAGGGTAGGTCTGATAGCACCACCAGGGTGAGGGGTGGGCAGTTAAAAAAGCCTCTAAATTCAGCAATGCAGGCTCTTGATTCACTCTTTCAGCAGAAAGAACTTTTAATATTCAAAAGGCCTCATTTCTAGTTCTTATACTGCCCCTATGGAGTGGCCTTAAGTAAATCCCTTCTTTCCCTAGAACTTTAGTTTTGCCATTCCCTCCAAAAATTAAACTAGGCACAGTGGTGTAAGCCTGTAATTCCAATTTTCTAGGAGGCTGTGGCTTCAGAAAGGTTACAAGTTCAAACCCAGCCTGGACAAATAAGCAAAACCATGTATCCAAATAAAATATATAAGAGTCTGAGGATGTAGTGCACTGTGAGGGCTCTGGTTTCAATTCCCAGTAACACACACACACACACACACACACACACACACACACACACACACACACACACTGTTAAGCACTTAAATTTTCTTATGTGTTTTTTACCAGAGAGAATAAAAAACAAACACGAAAGAAAATGAAGTGATTTACAGGGAATTGATGCAGGTGAATAGGGCAGAATTCAAGTCAGTTAACTAGCTAAGAGTGCCATATGTGGTCTATACTGCGGCTGCAGCAGGTGGGAATATATGAAGAGGAGATTGAACAAATCACATATGGGCAAAAAGAAATTATAACCACCTGAGGGAAATTTGGAGTATCTTTTATGTTCCTTTGACCTTGCTGGTTTTTCTTTCTACAATAAGTAATCAGTTCCAACTCAGCTATTGGTTTGTCATTTTGCCTTGAGAAAATTTTAACTATGTTTGGATTTCAGTGATTCTCTATATACTTAGAAAATTTGGGTCCAACCCAGACTGATATGTTCTGCAAACTGTCTTTCAAAATTGATGAAATAATTTCTGTGACAAAAAAACACCTTAAGAAATTCATGACCATCAAAATAGCACTCCAAAACATTCTTAAGGGTATGATTAAAAGAGAAATGAAGCTTCTAATGTCAAAATCGCTAACAGAATGAATATGCCATTTCAGGTGCCCATTTTTGAATCAGGTCTTTATATTTAAGGGGGGTTGATTTTTTTTTAGTTCTTTATATATTCTAGATAGTAGTCCTTTGAGGAGGAGATGGTAAATTTTTTTTTCCCACATTGTAGGTTATCTCTTAGTTCTGTTGTTGGTTTCTTTTGCAGTGCAGAGGCTTTTTAATACGATGAGATCCCAGTTGTTGATTCTTTCTGCTAGTTCCCATGCTACTGAGGATTTGTTGAGAAAGTCTTTTCCTATGCCAATGTCTTCAAGAGTTCAGCTTAACTTATCTTCCAGCAAATTTAGTGTCTCTTTTTTAACATTTATATCTTTAATGCACTTGGAAAAGGGCTAAAGGTGCAGGGGAACTGCGAAGGGTAGGGGAAAGGAAAATAAAAAAATATGAAAAAATGGAAATAAAGTTTTTGTAAACAGGGAAGGGAGGAGGGGTTTATAGTAGTCAGTAATGCAATGACAGGAATAAGCCAATAACTGTGAGTAACAACTCCCAAAATGAATGGTCTCAATTCCTTAATCAAAAACAAAAATTAACAAAAATGACCAAGAAATACAGTTCAATGGTCTGCTTTACAGAAGACACACATTTAATAAAAAAATCATTAACTAAAAACCAAAGAATGGAAAACAATATTCCATGCAAAGGGAATGCACCAACAAGCAAACGTAATATTGTATTTTCAGAAAAGTGGACTTCAAGCCAAAACTGACCTGAAGAGTCCAAGAAAGTCACTGCATATTGGTTAAGGAACAATTAAACAAGAAAAGATACAATTATAAGTATATATGCACCAAACACCTGCAGAGCTGACTTAATAAAACAAACGTGACTGCATATAAAAGATAAGATAAACATAATTGTGGTGAGTGACCTCAACACCCACTGTCACAAATGGATTGACTAGACAAAAAAATCAAAAGGAAATACAAAAGTTGAAACGAAATTTCAAACCAATGGACTTAATAGATATTTGCAGGTTTCTGTGCAGCAACAAAATATACATTCTTCTCAAGAATACATGAAACTTTCTCCAAAATTACTGTATACGAAATCATCCCAGGCCTATGTCAAATCAGAGGACAATGACATTGGAAATGAATGGCAAAATAAACCGCAAAAATTAGGCAAACACATGGAAATTAAACAACACAATCTCAAATAATCAGTGGGATCACAGAAGAAATCAAGAAAAAAATTAAACAGCTCCTAGAATCAAATGATTATGACAGCACAAGATATCATAACCTATAGGACACAATAAAAACTGTTCCCAGTTTATAGCTGTGACTGCTCACATCAAAAAGAGGAAGACCAAATAACCAAATTATGGACTTCAAGTTTCTACAAAAAGAGAAGAAATCAATTGTGTACTTAGTAAAAAGAAAGAAAATTATAAAGACCAGAGTAAAAATGTATGAAGTTAAGACTAAATTAACCAAGGAATCAAAGAGCTGTTCCTTTAAAGAAGAAACAAATATTAGCCTGTCTTTCCCTCAAGACCCGAAGCAACGCAATTAGAAATGAAAAAGGTGAAATCTCAAGGACACTTCTGAAATCAAGACGATTAGTAACAGCTTCAGAAACCTGTACTACAATGAACTAGAGAATTCAGAAGAATTGGATATATATATATATATATATATATATATATATATGAATTACAAAACTGAATCAAGAGTATATAAAAACTTTTAATAATCCAATAATAGGCAATAAAATTGAATTCATAATAATAAATTTTTTTAAAAAAAGAAAACACCAGCATAGAAAAGCCCAGGACCTGATGTGATCACTGCTAAAGTCTAAAAAATATTCAGGGAATAGCTAACCTCAATGATCCTCAAAATAATTAATATAATTGAAAGGGAAATACTACTTGAAAAATCATTCCTGGAAGCTAGCATTATCTTGATTCTAAAACCATACAAAGACACAACCAAAAAACCGAACTCGGGGTCAGTCTCTTTAATGAAACAGATGCAAGAATACTCAACAAGATACTATAAAATGTATGCAACAAATTATCAAAAAGTTCATACACCATGACCAACTAGGCTTCATCCCAGGGAGACAAGAGGAGTTCAACATGATGCTCAAAGCAGTAAATACAATACATTATGTAAACAGAAGCAATGACAAGAATAACATGATTATCTCAACAGATGTAGGAAAATCCTATGAAAAAAACCCAACATAAATTTTTGATAAAACTCTGAAGGAAATAAAAATACTTTATCTCAATTTGATAAAAGCCATTCAAGAAAAGCCTTCTGCCAACCGCATAATAAATGGGGAAAAACTGAACACTTTGTCACTAAAATCAGGATCAAGACAAGGATGTTCACTGTGATCACTTTTGTTCAAAATAATTCAAACATTAGCCAGAGCAATCAGAAAATAGAAACAAATAGTATAAATATAGGAAAGCAGGAAGTCAAATTTTCATTATTTGAAGATGATATTATCCTCTATACAGAAGATCCAAATAAAAAGCTCCACTCAAAAATTCCCAGAATCAATAATTAAATTAAGTAATGTAACAGGATATAAAATCACTACACCAAAATCCATAGTATAGCTGTACATCATTTATGAACTTGTTGAGAAACAAAGTAGGAAAGCAGTACCATCCACGATGTATCAAGAAAATTTAAATACATAAGAATTATTTCTAACCAAAAAAGTGAAATACAGTACTCTGTATTTCGAGGATTTCAGAAAATGGAAATATATCCACTGTTCCTGGAGAGACACAACCAATACGTCAAAATTCTCCCATAGTTCCAAACATCAATAAAGACAAATTTATCACAATGCCAATCTAAGTACTAATAGCATACTTCACACAACTACAGAAAGGTGCTAAAATTCATCTGGAATCAGAAAAGGACCCAGAATAGCAAAAGCAATCCTAAGCAACAAGAGTGTAGTAGGATGCATCAAATTCTTAGATTTCAAGTTATATTAAAATGCTGCAAAATGGAGGGAAGGGGAATGGGGAAGAAACAAGACCCAAGATGTATCATTACAGGTACAAATTCCTACTGATGAAACAGAAACACAGTCTACTCCAAGTGAAATAGGTAAAATTCTTGAAAACATATTTGTTACAGAAACCTTCTGAATAGAACCCCAGCTGCACATGAAATACTATAAAAGTCAATAAATCTGTTATATAGCATTTAAATACTGATATATGTAAAATTTTTATGCAAAAATATTTAAGCATCTAAATCTTTATTAGAATACAAATTATATTTACTGTTTACAATTGTGTAAAAATTTAGATGTCAACATTATAAAAATAAGACAATTACTTGCAGTTTAACATTAAAGAGTTCTTTATTTTTTCTGTAAAATATTGATATAAATAATAAAAATAGACTGTCAAAAGAAGTCAACAAATGATATTATTTTAAATTTAAAAAACTCCATCTTAATTCAGAAAGAATGGCTATGAAGAACTCAAAAAAATACCAAATGTAAATGAGTTCACAGCTAGGAAATAATCAAGAGAGTGAAAAGACAACCAATGGAATAGAAAAAAATTTTTTTGTCAGATCAGACCATGCCTAACATCTAGAATACATAAAGAACTCAAAAAATTAGAACTGCCAAATTTAAAACTGGGAAACTAAAATAACTCATCACTTCTCAGGATAAGAAGTATACATGGTTAAGAAGCACATTTTAAACAATTCAACATCTCTGAACATTTGGGAAATGCAAGTTAAAACAGCAGTGAGATTGCAGCTTATTCCAGAAAGAATGACATGACTACCAGGAAGAAACCAAATAACAAATTCTAGGCAGGCTACAAGGAAAAGGAAATGCTTCTCTTTTGTTGGGGAGAATGTAAACTAGTGCATCCAATATGGAAGCTAATAAGGAGATTTCTCAAAACACTAAAACTAAAAATTCATTCAACCCAGGTATTCCCATTCTAAGTATCTTCCCAAAAGAGTTAAAGACATCATATTAGAGTAATCTGTGTATACTCATTTACAGCACCCCAATTCATAATAGCTAAATTTTGGAAGTAACCTATATGATGGGTGAAGTATAATATCTATACACAATGGAGTACTACTTTGCCATAACAAAGAATAAACTTGAGCCAACTGTAGGAAAATAGATGTATATTGAGACCATAAAGTTAAGTAAAACAAATCTGACACAAAATCTTAAATATTGCATAGTTTCAATTATATAAGAAAATCAAAATATAAATAGAGAGCAAAATAAAAACATAATTAGCATTAGGGAGAGAGATCTTTTGAAGAGAGAAGGGCACCAAGAGATGGAGGAGGAAGGGAGTGTGATAAAGGGGGAGAAAAAAGAATTAAGATATGTGAAATTTGGGGAGCCGGAGATTTACCTTAGTGGCACTACGCCTGCCTCACAAGCACAAGTTCAATTCCTGGTTAAAAAAAAATGGGGGCTAGATGTTTGTCAAGGCTCCCTTTAGCTCAGACAGTACAATATTTTACAAACTTTTTCATAGAAGCCTTTTCCACTATCACTTTGAGATTCAAGCATAAGGAGCCACAGAAGCAGAATGGTCATCAATAAATGGTTCTTGATTGAGTAATGTAAAAATGAGGATAGCAAACAGTTATCAAACAGTTAGTAGGGACAAGCTGAAGCTGTAATTCTCATTGAGAGACCTAGGAGAAATGTTTCTATATGACATTTATTTATGCCCTTGAAGTCATTATCAACATCATGCAGCAAGTAATTAATAAAGCTAGGCTCAAACCCTGGATGCCTGGCTCCAAAATCAATGATTTATAGACTTACACTAGATTGCTCTTCATAAAAGGCTTTTACTCAGTAAATACACCATAATTATAGAAGGTCAAAGAATTTGTGCTCTGGTTGTGCTGAGACTTCATTAGTTATAGCTGTTTATGTCACCTGAATCCTCAAAATAATAAGTCATAACCAAATAGCTTCCAGTTCTTGAGTGTCCTAGGTTTGTGAGTTTTGGGGAAGCCAGTGCTCTATAATTTCTTAGCTTCCGTTTCTGCATTTATCATGAGAGGCTAATGATGTAACCTCATGGGGATATGAACATAATGAAATGACAAAAATGAAATACTTTCTTTTATGTAAAGCTGCTTAATCCACAAGATCCATAAGTTTTATTTATTTTTCATAAGGCTTGCATAGTCAAGGCCCTGTGAAAATTGGAGCCAGTCTGTATAAATGGGGAGGAGTCAGAAGCTTAGGGTGAAACTCTGGAAATATGGTTTGTGGTAAGGATAGCTTTCCAGTATTTCACTCACTACATTTCTCAGACTCAGAAGCTGGCCTTCAGCATGTCAAAAAGATCATTATATCTATCAGTTCATCTCAAAATATTTTCTGGCTTTTTGGCTACACAAGGAGCCAAATAATCAAAAGCACTCTCTTGTATGAAATATCTGTGTCACCATAAATAAAGCCAAAAACTCTATAAATTTCTAGCTTGGGTGAATCACAAGAAGCCAAGGTTCTTAGCTTTAGGCAAGGAAGGCTTGGTACTAGGTCATTTGCTGCTCACCATTACAATGTTTGGTACATGAGTGTCCAATAATTATTTATTGAATAAATCAAATTATTATTTTTTCAATAGAGACAATTTGCCAAAACAAAAATATCTTTTTTTCAATTGTTTTGGTAATATCACATAGTTACAGACACCAACTTTGTCTCTTAGGATCCATTAACAGAAGGCAGGCTGGCTGCCAAAAGACAAAAAGATAATAAACAAAAACTGAGTGAACACACATAATAAGGGCTCTCCACAATCCAAGGAACAAGTGCCTATTTCTCTTTTTGTGCACATAGTAAGGAGAGGTTGGCATTTCATGACTGTGGAAGCATTTTTCACACATCTGTTTAAAGAGAAATATGCAGATTTTTAAAGTGAAAATCCATCTACTGATTCACAGACCCACAGAATATAAGGTCACTAGGGGCTTTTGATATCACTCTCCTTCATTGTTCTGACCAAATCAGAAGGGGGTAAGTATACACATTTACAGAGACTAAGCTGGAACTTGAACATAGGGTTTCAGCACCAGTAGAATTATTATTTTACACCATTGTCCATTGATTTATCAATCACTGATGTGAGAAGTATATATTATATAGCTATGTATTAAGGCAAAACCACAGATATCTTGATTTGCTATTAATTTATTAACCAGGTAGGTTGCATTTGGTATTTGCAACTATGTTGACAAAATTCTATAAAATATAATTTCTCTCATTTATCTAGGACAGAAATAACTATTATAATTTTATTTGAGTTTATTTCTACACTGTCAACTATGGTAAACATCAGACACATGTAACTTGTGAACACCTAACTTTAGCTAGAGTGACCAGGAACTCTTTCAAATTGTATTTAATTTTTTTTTATTGAGTTTATTGGTACATTTAGGGATACAGTACAGTCACATTCATTGTTGGGATCATGTACCTTTACATGGCAAGTCTTGATTCTCATTTTTTCCCCTTACCTCTGCCCTCCCTTCACCCCCTCCTCCCCTCCCCATCTACAAACACTTTATTTTCTTTTCATTCTCTCACATTTTTTTCTTTTCCCTTTTTGTTCTTAATTTTGATTTCTTTAAATTCAAATAGCCACATCAAGATGATGCCTATTATATTGGGCAGTAAAGTCATAAAAATGGGAAGAAAGATCTCTACTTTTCTTTCCTTTTTTTTTCTGTTTTTCTATGACTGACAACATGGAAGGGACAGTCTCTTGTCAGTCCAGAATGTTAGATAAAACTTCAGGGTCAGGAAGACTTGAGTTCAAATCTTGACTATATTACTGATTAGCTGTTTTCCTGTAAACAAGTGCCTTTTTAATATGGAAACTTAGTTTCTTTGGAAGGTAGTCTCTAACCTCAATGGATTTTGTGGCTGAACCATTTGAGTTTGTCCAAAACTGGGACTGTGCTGGGGGTCTATGAATCCTTTCTGTCTCTTCCTTTTACAAAGTCGATCAGTGGGCCAGAGCAGAGATAACTGGTGGCTACAACAATAGCATGAGGATAACTATTTTCCAGGAAACATAAGGATACAATGTGATATGTAAGGTAGAGATGAAGGGTAAAATGTAAAGATCAGGTCAACAAGCCAAGATTCCAGGCATGTCTGCACTAGAAGAAGGCCCTGCAGCAAAAGAAACTTAAGGGGTGAGGCATGTAAAAGACCTGGGTTTAGGGGTCCAGAGATCTCAGTTATACTACTCTAATAGTCCCTAACCCTCTCTGAGCTTCAGCATCATCATCTATAAAATGGAATGGTTTTCTTATAAAATGTAATACTACTCATCCACAAATAATGAGAAATTAGAGTCATTCATAGGAAAATGGATGCTTATTGAGGATATACTCTTAAGTGAAATAAATAAGTCTCACATGTATAAATGCCAAATAGTTTCTCTGGTGTGAAAAACTATAATTGTACGTAAGATCCTAATGGTATAATTGCCAATGTGAAATAGGAAGAAAAGGGCTAAAGGTGTAGGGGAAGTGGGAAGGGTAGGGGAAAGCTAAAAAGGGAAAAGAAAAAAATATGAGAAAATGAAACAATGGAAATAAAGTGTTGGTAAATAAGGAAGGGAGGAGGGGTGAAGGGAGGGCAGGGACAGGGGGAAAAATGAGAACCAAGACCTGTCATGTAGAGGTACAAGGTCCCAATAATGAATGTAACTGTACTGTATACCTAAAATGTACCAATAAACTCAATGAGAAAAAAATTAAAAAACATAAAATGGAATGGGAGAGTGTGATGACAGTTGGGGAGAAATAGAAAGAATAACATTTCTAAAGTTTCTTCACCTGTGTAGCTAATGTATTCTGTTCTAGTCATACTTCTGGGATGAAAATGATACATGGTGTAATAACTTGTTATTCTTTTATTATTTGATTTTAAAATTGTGTTTTAGTTTTACATAAAATGAAAAATACATCCTAACAGTTTCCAAAGATTTTAAGAGACAGCCCTACCATCTAGCTCCAGAATGGATCTTACCAGCCTTACAGCAGACTCTCTTCTTCAAATGTCTCAGAATTTATTCAGTATTCATAAAGTTCCATCCCTACCTTCTTATTATTCAAGATTTCTCATCCTGTCAGGCCTACGTTAAAAGTCACTTTCTTATTGAATCCCTGCTTAATCGACTAGACAAAATTGACAGCCCTTTTTTTGTATGAACCAGGACTTTAGGTAAACTACTTTATTCCCTTGGGACTCAGTCTTATCATTAGGAAAATAATAGTAGCACTTACTAGTATGGCTGCTATGAGGATTAAAGGAAAGAATAAATATGTCAGTACTTAGAAGTCTGTGAAGGTAAGTATACATAGGAGAAAGTAACAAATGGACTTTTACTCTACTTTGCTTATACCTCTAGGCAGAAATTACTTGTATGCTGTATTTTGGAATCAAATACTGTCCTGTCTGTTTCTCTCTACAGATTGAGATCTCCTGGAGGGTCCAGACTGTATCTTAGGTATATCAGTATGTTCAGCCCCAAAGGCAGTGCCTGGCACAGAGCAGGCACAAAGTCAGCTACCATAAAGCATATAGCCCACACTCAGCGAAGCCATACCGCTAATTATGTTCTTTTTATTTTATAATACAATCCAAAAAGACACTTTTCTTTCTTCAAAGAAACTGCTAATATTTGATCATTTTGTCCTGGCTGGCAGGAAGCTCAAGGTGCAGCAAATATATTTCTTATACTAGTCCAGGTTACCCTCTTCTTGGTCTTTATTTTACTATATTTTTATATAAAATGCATTGCAGGTAATCTTGTATATAAGACATAGCTAATCTTTTGTGGTTATGTACTTGGTGTCTAGGATCTGAAACACTTATGATCGAATCCTTGCTCTACTAATTCGAGGATGGATGACTTTGAACATGTTTATCATTCCTTTGAACATTACTTTCTGCCATCATAAAATAATGAAAATTTGTACCTCAAAGTGATATAAAACTGAATGGGGTAATGCACAGTGTTTGGCACATCTTAAGCAATAGCATATTATCAGCTGTTATATAACACACACACACACACACACACACACACACACTTCTCTGCTTTTTCTGTGAAAGGTAGGTAAAAGTGAACATAGGCACCACATTCACATTCTACAGTTTTGCTGCTTCTCACTTCTGGAACCATAGTCAAAGCTAATGGCCATTAAACATAATGAAAAGGACATGCAGCAACTCAGGACACATGCTTCCTTCAGGGCATTAAAACTGACAAACTGCAGCCCATGGGATGAAGACCATTAGCTAAATTTTTTTTCTTATAGAAAACAACAATATGTTACCTGCAATGCCTAAAGGATTTTCTATCTGCTCGTTTGCAGAAAATGGTTGTTCACAACTAACGTAGAAAGAGAGACTTGCCACCCTCGCCCAAGACAGGGAAGATCAAGGTGCTTTAGTAGAACATTAAATCAGGAGTTCAAAGGCCTGGAAACTTGCCCAGCAGAAGTTACCTCTCCTCTTCCACCCAAAATCACTACAAGGGTCAAATGAAATAATGTATCTAGCACTTATTATGGGTATAGTTTTCCTTTCCAATTATTTCTCTATGCCAATGGATGGATGCTTATAAATGAGATACTAAATTATGCTCTCCTTTTCTTGACTATTTCTCCTTAACTAGATAGTGTAGTACATATTTCTGTGTGCTTCTCAGTTTTCTACTACATACTTCTCATGTCTGGGTTATATCATAGACCTAGGCAGGAGGAAAGCAAGTTTTACCAGCAGAGGAGGTAAGCTTCTGGACCATTTTGTTAAACACTGAATGGCATTCATGTCAGCTTGGCAAACACTCCCCAAGAGTCTCCTCTGGGGAACATCCTGTGTGGCCCCAAGCATGAATGTGAACTGGCCTTGTCCTCAGAGAGCTTCCTGTCTTGTGAGCCTTACCTACAAACTCATTTGGAGCATTAAGACTGCACATAGTATCTAAGTGCCACAAAAGCAATGTGATAAGATGGGAAAGAGGTGCAGCTACTATTCCAATACCCATTCGTAGGCCTACCCTGACACACACACTGAGTGTACTCTTCCCATTAGCAAGCCTGGAAGCCATAATATTAATAATAGTAAAAGTTGTATTTTTAAAAGTTAGTGAGCCAAGCATTTTCATATATTAATTAATTTAACCATTATACCGATTCTGTTTAAAAGATGTTTTATTATCTCATTTTTTCATATAAGAAAACTAAAACATGATGAAGATCTCAAGAGACTGCAAGAGAACACTGAGCATATCTTATGTGCTAAATTCTGTGATACCGGTGGGACTACAGAATCCCATGAGAATACAGAATTTTGGTCATATGGAAGAGTAGGAAAATAGTAGTCAGAAAAAATCACCAGCTGTGTGTACAGTTTTACATATATATTGATATGTGTATATAGCCTATTACATGGCAGGTAATGTACTAAGCTTAAATGATAAGTGAAACACAGCTAGAATCACAGTGCAGAATGGTATGTACCATGAGAGACTTATACATAAGAAATATGAAATCTCAGCTTCAGGAGCGGCACAGGGAGTCATGGTGTGTTAAAGAAGGTGATCCTTGGGGGATTGCTATCCCTGAGATATTTACAAAGCAAACCAACCCAGCATCCCCTTTCCTAACTATAGAACCAGCACAGAGTTACCTGTCTCCTTTGGCCCCAGGAAGTCAACATTTAAATTTTTTCTTAGACTTGGGTCAAGATTGGAGGCTTTTGTGCACACATGTGGGTCATGGCATTGAAACCCCAAAAGTCTCTCTCTGAATTCTCTTTTCTGTAACAATAGATACAACCTACTTATTTGATTTGCCTTAAACACACCCTGAGAGATGCCTGAATAAGAATGAAAAGCCTGGCATCTATCTCACTGAGTGCCTGTCTCATATTCTCCATGGGGAGCACCTTCAGACAGTTATTGCCCGGAAGTTTTTTTTTTTGTTTTTGTTTTTTGTTTTTTGTTTTTTTGGTACCGGGGATTGAACTCAGGTCCTTGCACTTTCAAGGCAGGTGCTGGAACCACTGAGCTAAATCCCCAGCCCTTGCCCGGAAGTTTTGTCTGCACTATTTTGCTATCCTTTCATAATATTCATATTTATCATAATGGCATAAGCAGTGTCTGAGTATCTGTCTGCTTAGCACATGAATAAGACTTTTCTGTATTTAGGACAAAGTTTTTAGGTTTTTTGACCAATTATTCAAACTCTTAGAGAGAATGTGTGCTTTTGCATACACACATAGGAATATGGGGAAGAGGAGAATTTTATAGACGAATATATGAAAAAAAATGAGATGATTATAAGTCTCTCTCTCTGTCTCATGTGTGTGTGTGTGTGCATGTGTGTGTGTGTGTGTGTGCGTGTGTGCGCACACGAGTTGATTTAGATACCTGAAAGATTATGTGAAATTCTCAACGGGCTGAATTCTCTGACATTGTCATTTCTATAATTTCATCAATAAAGAGGTAATGAATAGTTTTTAATAACTGAGATAATTGTATTAATGTAAATGTTTTTCTGACGAATTAATAATGATAACTGAAAATTGTCAACCTTAATATAATTGAAGCACGTGTGATAGCAGCTTGTACAGATTACCTCATTTCCTTCTCAGGAAAATCTTTTTGTAGAGGCACTGTTTCACTCCCATTTTACACATGAGGAAACTAAGGTCCAGAGTGATTATGGTATTTGTTCACGATTGTATAGCTTAGTGGTGGCCAAAGCCAGAATTCCAACCCAAGATTCTGATGTCAGGAATTCTGCTCGTAACTTGTGCTATTCTAAATTTAAACCAAGCTATCACCTAAAGTTGAGTGCAATTAGGATATCTTAGTGGAGATGTAAAAGACACAGAATATGGAATTTAGAATTAATAGGGAAGGTCTGGGAAATCACTGGCATTTCTTGACCAGCAGTCTTCATGAAAAAATGATACTTTGAGAAGATAGATTTCTAGACAGCAAAGGCAACAGCACCTTTAGACCAAGCATTTTTTTTTTCTTTATTGCCCTGGTCTTTACTTTATCTAACCAAAAACACAAGGAATAAGTTAGGCTTTCTAGGCTCATGACTTTCTTTGAGGTCATGACAATCAGTTTTGGGGACGTACCTACATGATATAATGGAATATGGTTTTGATCTTTTGGAAAAGCTCCAGGTAAACTTGCTGCAATTGGCTGGAAGCGGACTGCCAAATCACTTGAACTTCATCAAGTTTCCATAGGTTCTGACCTTATCTCCCTATTTTAATTTAGTTTTCTTAGGTTTTACTCTATTTCTGCTTAATAAATGTTCAACTTTTCTGATCTTCTGAAAGCTAATTGCTCTTTGGTTCTGGAATTCTAATCTCCCACTCCACAAACTTGAGGTCTAAAGCACTTTAAAGTATAAAAGAGTTCAGGTAATATTTTAAAAATAGCCAATAATTCTAGCTCATTGTAGCTAGTCAAACAGCACAGAGATGTGTAAAAAAATGTTTTTCTCCCAAGTCCCTCATCATCTCATGTCAGGAGGTAAAACATGCCATCCGTTTTGAATGATTCCATCCACATTTTTGCCTATATACCTACAAATTATTTAAACAAATATATGCATATATACAAAGAGGTGAAATATTTTAGACAACAGATACAATATACACGTGCTGTTACAGCATCATCTCATTTTGCCCTCAGATGGAAAATAGCAATTTTCTTTGTTCATTTAATGTTAAACACATTACGGATTTGCTCCAGGTCAATAACCATTTGGAAAAGACATCTTAATGAAAATAAAAATATTTTCATATTTCCATATTTTCATACAGAAACAATGTCTTTGCAAACAGGCGGAGGTCGAGGGGCTTAAGGGAGGCCTGGGGAATGAGGAAAAGTAAGAACCTGATAATTCATGTGTAGGCATATGATCTCAATGATGAATGTAACTGTATTGTATACCTAAAATGTACCAATAAATTTAATAAATACAAAAAGAAAATAAAAATATTTTGGATACAAAAAGCTAAGTCTAATAAACACACTAAATCTTTATCTGTCATTAAATTGCAAATTTTTTTCCAATATTGTTTTTTGCTTTTAAATTTGATTTTGCTATCTTTTGCCAGAGAAAGTATGTGTATCATGTTGGAGTGAAGGAGTATCTGAACAAGACACCCAGATGCCATGATTGAGTATATTGAAGATCAAAGGCTAACACTTGTAAATGGGGCTTTCCCCAGGCAGAGGAAAGTGTAAAACGTGAAAGCCTGTTAAAGAGAAGGCCAGAATCCTAAGGAAAAAACCGTAATTTTAGATAAGCAATTGAGTAGCTCTAAGTTTTAGAATGAACTGAGGGTTTGTATATAGAACTTAGCAAGAAATCAAAGACAGGCTAAGGGACAGTGGTGATTGTGAATCATTGTGTAAATGAAAAGAAAAAGTGGCCCTTTCTGGAGAAACTCAAATCCTCATCTAATGGGCAGAAATGTTGACAATGGTAGGAAAGAGTGGAAGCTTGTGATAGTTAAATGGTCTTCAGGCTACAAACTTGCCCCCAAAATTATAGAGGGTCTCTTAGGGTTTCCTTAAATGGTGGTCAAAGCTTCAAAACCCTAAATGCCATTGGCATCAACTGAAGCTATCGGTTCTTATTTTTTGTCTTATTCCTGAGCCAGATGTTCTTAATTCAAGAAAATTTTGTGATAACTTTGGGATAATTTTGACAATGGCACGAGCAGAGGCTTTTGGACCTTTCCAGGGATAGTGTGCAATGTGTGCCTGACATCTGTTAGTTGTATGACCTTGAGTAAATCACTGTCTCTGAGTTTCAGTTCTTTGAAAACAAAAAGAACTGATACATTGAATTTTTTGAGGAATAAGAAAATCGGATAATTAATGTATATGAAGGACTTCTGGAAATGAAAAGGTCAATGTACAGGTTATTATTTTTGATAGCAACTTAGGCAGATAAATACTCTGAGGTAATACAGGCATGCCAGTAGTTACCAGTGGACAATTTTTACCTCAGGCCAGAAAGCTGACTGGAAAGTGTGCCATGCTATCATTCAAAAAGCTGTGAAAGAGACCACCCCTAGAGCTCCAGGAAGTTCTAATAGACTGAAAAACTCTTAAGTTCTGGGGAGCAGATAGGCAGCAAAGCCCATGTGAAACAAAAACATGCATTCTCTTGGTTCAGGGTTGGGAGTGAGTGTATTGGGGATACAACAAATACATTATTAATCTTCACTTATGCATGGAGCTTGGAAGCAGATACCCAGGGTAGCGTTCCTAGCTCTGTTCTTTAATGTTTGTGAGATGTGGGGCAAGCACTTAATCTCTGTATACATCAGTCATATACTTATCTCACAGAGTTCTTTTGAGGATTAAAGGAATGAATATTTGCTTAGAATGGTGACTGATATATATAGTGCTATATAAATCCTGTTTAAAAATAAGAATTAAGCCTAGGGAATTTTTAGTAAAGAACTTAAGCTTTTTCTCTTATCCTCTTACCCACCATATAGCTCTCCAGTCTTACTTCTTGCTGATTTCTTTTAAAATTGCATCCCCCAAGAATGGAATAGGTGGGGTTGAAGGGAGGGCAGAGGAATGGTGAAAAAATAAGAATCAAGATGGATTATGTAGAGGTGCTAATTTCCAATGATGACTGTCACTGCACTGTATACCTTAAATATACAAATGAAATAAATTTTTTAAAAAGAATGGAATAGGTGCATTATTAACTACACTGTATACCTTAAATATACCAATGAAATAAATTTTAAAAAAAGAACGGAATAGGTGCATTATTAATCATACTATATGACTCTGTATCTGCATGCCTCAATCTTGGCCTAGAAAGCCTTTTGTATCACATTTATTCAGAAAATTCCTCTCCTCTTTTCAAAAGCCATCTCAAGCTTTCCCACTCTCCAGTAAGACTTTCTGAATTACTGCCACCATGTTTCCCCATCCCCTTGAAGTAGGAATTCACTACTTGGCACAGTCTTTACACTTTGTACACATTTCTGTACTTATGATTCACACATTTTACTTCAAATGTTTTTATATGATACTGTTTTCTGTAGATATACCAAGAAATCTTGAATGCAGATGCCATAATCTTATTCTTTTTTTTATCCTAGCTTTGAGTCTACAGTTCAGTTAACATAAGAGCTCCAATAATATTCTCTGACAATGCAATACATTTTAAATAACTACTGATCTTGTACTATCCTTGCAATAACCTGATATAATAGACATTATTAGCTCCATTTGATGGATGAGGACCCTGAAGTTGAGAGGTAAAAGTGACTGGAATTCTCATCCACCTGATAAGTAACAGGTCTTGGGCTTAACACCAGATCTTTTTACACTAAACGCAGTGTTCTATGCATGGCAACACTTTTGCTGTCTTCCTTCTCTTATTAAGGATGATACTCAGCATTCATTAGACATTCACTATGTTCAATTTACTGAACACATAACACAGATTGTCTCCTTCAATCACTCAACATTTAAGATATAGACAGATGGGACAGTTCATCCAAACTCACTAAAAATTTGAACACAGTATAACTTTATAGCAAGTTTTTAGCTATAATCCTTTGTGGATTCTCAATTGAAACTTACAGAAAAGTTACTTCCTTAAGACTTTACTACAATAAAATGGGTTTTGAGCATAGGTCCTGCTGCCAAATCTGCTTTTTCTACTACAACATATGGATACACCCATAGCCAAAAAGAAAGAACTCTGTTTCAGGTTGTTCATTTTAGTTATAGGTTCTGCTATTCAGCTTAGTAGGTAGGCCATGTGGCTTCTCATAGTGTGGATTTTTTGTGGTATGTGAGAGTGGAAAGGTAGGCTGAAACCCACTCCTGGTCTCCTGTCCTCGGGGATTTGTAACGAACAGATGTTGTGCATCCTGACGAGAAAGGAAAGACAAACACAAAGGACAATGAGATTAGGGGAAAATCACTTATTGAAATGAGGCCCCAGCCATGCAAACTTAGCAAGTCTATACTTTAATCTTCTGCTTATACAATAATAACCTTTCTAAGCAACTATTTATTTAATAGGAAAGAACAAGGAAATTAATCATTTTTATTTTATTTGGAAGTTGCTCATCTTTGGATTCTCCCTGATAAATAAAATATATCATCAGATTTCTCAGAATTATGAGCAAGTATATACCAAGCACAATTGCTACTAGGTGTCTAAGAAAAAATGCATAAGCACAGGAAAGAAGCAAGGCAAAAGAACTCTGTGAGATAAGTATATTTCTTGATTGTAAAAGCACATTCCAAATAGGCAATGGAACCCTGTGATACAAGTGTATGGTAAAGTGAACATACTAGAGCCAGGCAAGGTAACTTCTGAGTAATTAAGAATACTCTAGGAATTCTAGGTCTATAATGTCTACATGACAAACTGATATATCTTATTGGAAGACAGGAAAATGGTTTGAGAATTTCAGGCTAAATGGCATTCCAATATTGTGTTTCTTTCTTTTCTTCACATTGAATTTATTGGTACATTTTAGGTATACAGTACAGTTACATTCATCATTGAGATCTTGTACCTTTACATGACAGATCTTGGTTCTCATTTTTCCCCATAGCCCTGGCCTCCCTTCCAAACTTGTGTTTCTTTAGCAAGCTAGGGAAAGTATCTTTCCTGATTCAAGAGCATGGAAAAGGCAGGATAGTGGTCCAGAGCATGTAATTTATAGCCTACGAAACTGAGACTATGCAAGAATTTAGATTAGAAATAAGGATCTTTGACTCCACATCTAGTGTTTTTACCACTTTACCTTATCTAGTTCTGTTTACCAATCATCTCTGTATTTGAAGACAGAGAAGGTTTAAACATTTGGGGAGGTTCCTCACACTTCTGTGACTGGAAAATGTACAGACAATAATGGCAGTTTGTTTTTTTGCACCAGTACTTAGATATGAATCAGAAGTAGAGAAAGAGCAATGTATTTGTAATCAGAAGCTTCAGGTTTCACTGTCATCTTGCCATTATGTAGGTGACCTCGGGAAAACTCCATTAATTTATTCAGTCTTAATTTTTCACCTGTACACTAAGGAGAATAAGATCTACATGAGGACAGAGATGTGCAGATTGCTTTAAGTACACAAAAGCTCTGGACAGATGGTAAGGGATCATGGATCACAGACCTTTCATTCCAACTGACACCCAATATTTATTACTATCAAAATATATTAGTTTTTCCCCTTATATGGCTTTCACTTTGTGATCAAAAACATGTTTTTCAATATTTACTGTGTATAGAGTGTCGTGGTAAGTGCTGTGACAGATAGAATGATGAACCTTGTCCTAAGCGGGAGTCAACTTGATAAATAACTAACGACAATAAGAAAAAGGATAATGGATGATGGAGCATTATAAACATTGATTTGAGGGCCACTGGTGAGGTTTTCTCTTTCTCCAAAACAACTTTTGAGAGTGAATTTTACTTTTATCACTGAATAATTCTTCCCAGTTCATGCTGCTTTTCTTCAGTAGCATCTTATTCATCATGAATATGTTCAAAGGAAACATTAAGTCCAAATTCTTCTTCTTGACATTTCAGGGTCTCCCCATTTGGTCTCCCATTGACTTTTCTCTCACTAGTCTTCAGACTCAAACAGCAATGATCCTTAGGCCTTGATTCTTTACAGAGACTATTTCCCCCATAATCTCTTCCATTCCCAGCATTTTCTTCATTTCAATCTGTCTCTTTATTCTTCTGTATTTTGTTAGCTATTGAAAGCCAACTCTATCATCCTTCAAGTTTCAGCTACAGTTTCAACTTCAACTCATTCCTTAGAGTCTATCTACTAAAACCAGAACCTCATAGTTTTTCTCTGAACTATTAAAGGCTTATAGGTTTATAGGATATTTCTTCTGCTTTCTTAATGTGAACTTCAATGCCCTGAAGGCAGTAATCAAATATATTTTCCTTAAAGTATTTTGGAAACTTTTCATTTCTTATCCTCAAAAATTAGGTCTTACAGTCTGACATTAATAGTGGTACAGCTCAAAGTGATGTTCTTTGGTTAATAATATATTGACTGTTCTGGAATGTTTAAACAGTTTCAGCAGTTTATGGTAGGAATTTTTCAACCTACTTTTAAAAAGAGACCCTTGTATCATAAATAAAATGCAACAGGGATTCACAGTATAAAACATGGATACAAATGGAACTGTTCCAGGAATAGTGAGTAACTATTCCTTCTAGGTAATTTGTAGGGTTCCCCTTAGAAAACTCTAGAATTTCATGATGACTAGTATCACAGCTATCTCAAAAGATCAATGACCTAAAATATGTTAAGATTAAGACACATATTGGAAACTGATGACTTGACCAAAAAAAGTCATAACTCAAGGACCCAGAGAAATTGAAGAAGACTATGGGGCTATTTTGGGCAATCTGGTCAAATTTTACCTCATGATAGGAAATAAGCATTATAATAATCACTTACAGAGATAGATAGAAAGCTCTGAAGGCTCTAGATGCCTGGGAAGGAGGTTCCAGGACCTGCTTTAAGCAACTCACCAATTACTCTATTTAATCCTCTCCAGCCAAGAATAACGAATCTCATCTGAAAACCCGCTTCTCCCAGGATCAATTTCCCATTGCTTGAAACTATTTTCATGTTGTTGTATTTTCTCTGTATCAGGTATCCAAAGAGTAAGACATTTTCCTTGAAGGGATCCTGGCTGTTTTCTTCCTTTTTTCTAAATCAATTATAGTTTATTAAGGAAAAAAGTTGAGGGTATTTAATTTTTAATCAATATATGCTTCTTTATGCAATACTTTGTCACTTTATTTTCACTGATGCAAGAAACTTGTCAGAGGCCAGTCTCATAGAAGGAAACCCTTTCTATCCAGGGTTAGAGTTCAGAGTTCTGAATAATGCACTGCACATAGAGAGCAGAACCCTGAGTAAGACACTTCACATAGAAAAAGATCTTAGTGATCGTTGGTATTGACAAGTGATATATCTACTTATCAGCCTCTTCTTACACTGGGCTCACCCATTTGTAGCAATCAGCATGGGTTTTGCAAGATATTGATTTAATAACTCCACTTCACTGTTTCAAATATTTTAAAGGCTTCCCATTGTTCTTGGGATAGATAATTCCTCAACATTTTACCTTGCCTGGCCTTATATACCTTCCTTTTTTCTCTCAGATTATTCTCTGTTCTTCTTTCTAGACACATTTCAGTTCTTTCAGATCTTGCTGCTATAGGACATTTGTATATGATTTTTGTTCTATAATGAATGCTTTTTTCTCTCACTGAGTCTTCTATAAGAAAATATAAGCATGTATTTCAGTAATCAAGTAATATACCACTTTAACTCAGATAACTCACACAAGGCTTACATCTGTTTTGATAGCAGGTTAGTCTACATGAATTGTTTTCTGAAAAGTTGTAAAGCTGCCACACATCCAAGTTCCAACAACCCAGATCTGGACCACATTTGAAATGACTTGTGATTTATAAAGTTTACTCTCTACAATTAACATCCACAAAGGTGCCTCAGGAAGGACTAATTCAATTTGCAGAACTCTATGAGATAGGTGCTATTTTTTATCCCTAATTTTACATGCGATTGAAGCATAACGAGGTTAAGGATCTTGCCACATGTCAAACAGGTAAACTATCACAATGGTAAGATTTGAGACTAGACATTCTAAATTCAGAGCCACAGTTATCACCGTCACATTACACACTCCTGTCAGCTTCTTAAAGATGAAGAAACGTAGGCCCTGAGAAACAAAACCACTTGTCCATATTTCTAAGGCATTTGTCTTAACACCAACAAAAGTTGCGTCTTTGCTGAATCCTGCCTTCTGGGACATGACCAGATAGGATAGGAGAGGCAAGATTGAGGAAAGTACAATTGTCTAGTCAACCAGTGGTTTGGATTCAAGTCCTTTCTTATTAAGCATTTCTGATACCCTGCGGAGGAAGATGCTTTCTTTATTTGGATCTCAGTTTCCCCAACTATAATATGATGATTTGCAAGGCTATATCTCATAACTTTTTCTGGTCTAAGTCAGTATACTAATTATTTGTAGACTTTTGTTTTAATTTTAAAAACTCATCTATGTCTTTTGTATTCTACTCTATAACAAATGTGTTCACTGCATTGCAATTTTCTAAATCTTTTAGTAGTCATGTTTCCAGATAAGAGAGCCTGTATAGTTCTCATACCTCCAGTGATCTGAAGATAATCTCCAAAACATAGTAACTCCAGTTCCAAAACCACAAATCTGAAAGCTGTCTTCAAAGTCCCTCAGCTCTGGAATTTTACAGTCTCAAAGACATTGCCTTCAGTGTAACAAAGCAAGTGTCCTTTTCTAGTTTTAGCTTAACCCATGATGATAAGTAAAAGTAAACTGAACCTTCAAAGGTCCATTACTCATTTGTAAGAAAGAGGAGTCAAGGAAAATTCAAGAAATTACTTAGCATGAAATTAGCTCCTGATCCAATACAAACAAATTCTGTGACTTTTCAATCATTCATTGTATCTAAAATCATCTCATCAAACCACCTCATTGAGTGGATAAGGCAACTGAGGCACAGATAAAAGAAGGCCTTTACCTGTGATCATAGCAAGTGAATAGTGGAGCCTAGGCTAAAGATACATGGCATCCTGCTAATCTGAGAGAGTTGGACCAGAAGTATGAAACTTCTAGGTCTCTGTTTCCTTGTTTCTAAAATGAGAAGGAAAATCATTGCTGCATCCCTGAGTTATCATGCTAGTTCACTGAGGCAATGAACGCAAGAGGTATTTTTGACTGAACACCTTGTTCTACAATTGGAGAAGTAGGGGAAAGAGTATCAGAGTACTGGGAATCTGAAGTGGGGTGGGGATGTGATGAGCCCTAAATTAAAGTCAAATAAGGAGAAAGCCTCAGAAAGGAAAAGTGGAATCTCTAGGACAGACTTCCTTTTGCTACTTGTTGGTTTGGACTATTGGCTTTACTTATCATTAACTGAAAACCACATTTATGTTATTTAACAAATACATAGTATTTACTGTATGACAAATACTGCTCCAAATTTTTTTTCTTTACAAATATTAACTCAATTAATCCTCCTGACAACTTTACAGAGTGAGTTGTAGTATCTTTACTGTTTTGCGGATAAAGGAATGGAACTGCGGAGAGGAATTGCAGAGAAGTAAGCCAACTTACTCAGTGTCATTAAAGTGGCAGAAAATAAATTTGAACCTGCTTGGAAATCCATGTTGTTGACTACAAGATATAGTTTAATCAGATGACATTGGTTGTGAGTCATGGCAAGGCGCAGATACTAGTCTAATTTTTGTTCTTAAAAAGATCTTAATAATCTTGAACTAGTCATTCTTCATGCATCTTCCAATTTGTACAAAGATATTTCCCTTTGCCTTGTCATTTCTGGTCCTCCAAAAGCCCATAATTACGTTCTTTTACTCCAGAGAAATTTTCCCAAGCAACTGCTTGGTTTTCTTCCCTCAGCTCTACTCTTAGCTTAACCTGACTCATCACCTTCAGGGAATAATACTCTTTTGGCCTCAAGAGGATTCTGCCAGAATAAATGATCTTTTACTTTTACAGCCTCTAGATGCCTCAGCAAGAGTAAAGCTCCACAAAAATTAATTTTGCTGTTGTTCATTTAGATGTAATTAGATAACTACTGCCTGTTATTTAAATAGTATTGGGTTATTAAAAGCACTAACAATTTATTTCCTTTCATCCTGTTTGTTTACTGTCTATTTGGGAACAGAGTGTGATTGAGCAAGCTTTATTTAACAAATTTTTTCTTTGCACTAAAAATGTTCATTTAATTTTGAAAGGCAGCTGAGGATATTGCCTCCATTTGCCTACATGACCTGAGGCATATCACTTAACCTTGGTGAACCTTGGTAACCAACCAGCCAGGAGGCAATCTCCTTGATCCCTTGAGCACAGACCTTGCCTTTTTAAAAAAAGTACAGTGTTGTGGAGCTGAAACAGATCTCATATGTGTACCAGCTGCCACCATTTTCTCTGCTGAAAAAAATGATCACAGAGGTGAAGGGAAGCATCTATGGTCTCACTATTAGCAGCTGATCAGGGAGCATAAATATTATACTGGTGGCCTTATATGAAGACAAGCACTAGATCTAATTTAAGACAGTCTTCTCAATTGACCGTAATACCACATCCGAAGATGTCATTGAAAACAACTGTGTAAGTGAATCAATGACATAATCTAGGTTTCTTGACTCCCAAATGGATTTATTCATTCACCCATAACTGTAAGCAGCCTTGCAAATTAGCATGAGGCCCAGAATCTGAAAGAAATCAAGCTATAAGTAAGACACTTTCTCTTTCAGCTAAAAATATGAAATTTTCCTACCTATGACAGACCTACTGCTAGTCTTTAAGATTCAGCTTCTTATACCCTCCAATAGGTAATTGCATCCAAAGTGGGAAGTGGGATGCAGGAAAGTGTGGGAGCCAAATCAATGTAATGGTAACAATTTTTTTTCTGGTCTTGTTTGTTGTCTTTTGCTGCACAAGAAATTATCCAAAACTTAGCATTTTAAAACAGGGCACATCTATTGTTTCACAATTTCTGTGGGCCAGGAAACCAAGTGTAGATTTAGCTGGGTACCTTTGTGTCAGGGGTTGAGACTGCTGTCACAAAGCTTGACTGTGGTAGGGTCAGGTTCTAAACTTACTCAAGTGGCCATCAGTATGACTCAGTTCTTTGCGAACCCTCAGACAGAGGCCCTCAGTTCGTTGCTAACTGTTAAACAGAGGACTCCTTCAGTTCCTTACTATGTGGACCTCTCCATAGGGCAGCTCATAAAACAGCAGCTAACTTCATCAGAGTGAGAAGTTGAAAAAGGATGAGCAGGATACAATTTATGGCCTTTTGTAACCTAATCTTGGAAGTGAAATCTTATTACTTTTGCCACATTCTATTTGTTAGAGCAAGTCACTGTGTTCAGTTCACATTCAAGGGGAAGGAATAAAAAATGACATAAAATATCAGGAGAGGGGAATCAATGAATGACATTTTAGAAGATATCTAGAGCAATGGATTTTCCCAGCTCTTGACCCAACATTGGCCTCGAATAGGGTAAACAAACACATCATGTGCCTAGGGGTAGCAAATGGTAGTGATCAGAAAACTGGAAAGTTTAATTGTAGTCCCTGCTCCAACACTTACTATGTCATGATCTTTGGTGACTTAGCTCACTTCTCCGAACTTCACTGCCCTCATAATCAAAATAGAGATAAGATAACTGCCCCACTGGATGGTTTTGGGCATGCAGTGGATTTTGTATTCCAAAGAACTGATAATCTAGCAAGTGGTAAGAAGCACTGATAAATCTAGCTATTAAGCAACGATGTCAGCACCTTATAGCACTGCTAACTCATTTTTGTTAGTGTGAGAAGGTATTTCCTGAATAGGGATGTTAAAAATTTCTTCCTATAGGCTTTATTCCCACTTTTCTTGTAGGAATAGAAACTTTTTATCAGACAGGATAGAGGGGACGGAAGTGAGCAAGAATTGTTTTGGCTGCCTGATGTCCATAATTCCATTATTAGTGTACACTTTCCTTTGGTTTAAGGCAACTTTGCAAGCTGGAAGTCAAAAAACCACATTCAGACTGCAGAGACGTTTTCATTACATTATTGAATTTTAAAATTTAAAGATTTATATAGAAATTGTAAGTTTGTATACTTCCTGGTAAAATTGGAACACTTGGCAACCTTGAGTTCTCATTCTATATAGTACAACATTTAGAATTAGACATTTGATGAGACACATCCTCAACAGCTCACCAAAGTTTTTGCCCCACACAAAATGTTAACATATGCTCTTTTATTCAGCCTGTTATTAAACTAACATTACTTATGCATCCCCTAGAAACATTTCAGTTTTTATCCCCATGTTTAATATATATTCTCCATCATTACCTCCAGAAAATCTCCCAGGACTGTGTCTAGCAAAATAACTTTTAATAGTCCTCGACACCTCAATGTGAGTAAATCTCTCAGTACTTTTCCTATAAACAACATTTGACAGGGAACTAGGTGAAGAAAGAGGACAGATCACATAGAAGAGTGGCAAAAAGATACAAAGTGTGGTGGTAGATGGCCTTTGTTGCTATGTTACTTATGACCTATTGCAATATTCACTACTGTACAAAGTCAGGAGGATTGTAAATAACATGTTTTGTCATGTGAGAGAATAGGACTGAGGGCTAGAGAGCAGATTTTGAGGAAGGGGAAAATTATAAATTGTTACAATCTGGATTGATTTGGTATGATTTTTATAAATTGGGGTTGTTAAAAGTAATAACAACTTTCCCCTTTCTTTATGCAAATTCCTTTTTCAGAAACAGGGAAAAAACCTGTATGAAATTTGGCAGTAGGTATGTAGGACATTTTTTTCCATAGAAAATTGTCTCTTCTCTGTTTATCTTTTTACTGCTGAAGACTGAGATAAACACCTTGTTCTTTTCTGTTCCTTTTGATTTTTATTTATTCATTTGGAAATTTTTACAGTCAGAGATTCTTAAGCAGAGAGTTCATGAATAAAGCACAGGGGCAACAAAATCCCCTGGCATCTTATGCAAAATTATATGCATTATTTTTAAGAAAATGTCCATGTCTTTATTTAGTCCCAAATGGGCCCTGGTTATTTAAGATGGAGTAAATTATTTCTTTTATTGGTTCATTACACATTAAGTAAAGCCTGTTCATTCAAACATGATTTAACAAGCACCTACTGTGTAAATGATACTGTCTTAGACAACAGGGATACATCAGTGGGAACATCAGACAAAAATCCCTATACTTACATTCTGGTGAAGAAGACAGAAACAAGAATAGGGAAACTATACAGTATGTTGACAGCAATAAACGCTAAGGGAGAAAAGTAAAGAAGGGGAAATTGCTTGCGGTAATAGCAAGTGGGAGTGAGCCATGTGAATATATGAGGGAAGAGGGAGTGGCAATTGCAAAGGTTGTAGTGTACCTGGATTGTTCATGGCACAGCAAAGAAGCCAAATCAACTGAACAGAGTGAGCAAAGCAGCGTAGTGGGAAATGAGACGGGGGGAGGTCGTAAAGGTTTTCACAGACCACCGTAATAACTTTTCAGTTTCATTATCTTGTTTCACTTTAAGCCACTCCTCACTTCCACCACTTACTTCTGATAACTAGTTAAACTTCTTTGGCTGTCTTTCCCAAAGTTGTGATTCAGTCACTGTCCTCCTGGAGGTGATTAGTGGTTCTGATTCTGCCTTGCCCTCCTTATCTATTCTATAACCTTCCCCCACCTTGATTCTACAAAGCAAGGCTAACACATTATACATTGTTGAAGCCCCAATGTCTATCTCGAGGCTAAAATGTTACACTGAGAAGCATTCAGGTAAAGCTTGGTGAACAAACTGATTTTGCTACCTTGAGGCTGTCTGGGTCTTGAAAGTTGACAATGCTATAAAATGGTGCGTTGTGCTGGTCATTGAAAGTTGTCATCCTTTCCTAGTAAGAAGTGAAGAGTCGCAAATTCAGAAATGATTCTGACAGAGACCAGTTGGTCCAACTCTCTTCTAATCTACTCTCTATTAAAGTATCGTATGTTAGGGATAGTGTTTGCTGATCTCAGTTAGCTTTCATCACAACCATTTTTACAGATGACATGAAAAAATGAGTAGAGAGATAAAGGACTTCTCTAATGTCACAGAGAAAGTCAATGAAAAAGTGTGGGATTTTGTGGGTGCTGTGTGCATCATTGGAAAAGAACTTTATTCTTCTGGCAGACATCCATCAATTCCCATGCCCTGAGCACATCTCAACAAGATAGAACTTTTCTTGTTTCATTCATTAAGTTTATTGGTACATTTTAGGTATACAATATGCTGACATTCATTATTGGGAATTTGTATCTTTGGATAATATATCTTGATTCTTAGTTTCCCCATTCTCCTGCCCTCCCTTCAACCACTCCACCCCTCCCTATTTACGAAGACTTTCTTTCCATTTTTTTCCTTTTGTCATATTTATTCCTTTACCTTCTTTCCTTTCTACTTCCCCCTTGCACTTCCCCTTCCCCTTTGAACTTTTTCTTCCAGTTTCACATTATCTATTATACATTTTGATCTTTATTGACACAAGAAGTGGAGCCTGGGGCCATTGCTCAGGCATAAAAGAACCTTACTGTTTCAAAAAGCAGCAGGAATTCCTTGTTAGAGATAGATACCATTGGGACTGAATCCCAGTTCTCCCATTTATAGCTGGGTCAACTTTACCATATGACTTAGACTTCTCCATTTTCCTTTCTATAACCTAGTATGATAGTACATACATTGAATAAGAGCAAAGAAAGAATGGTTAGTGGATTGTGAGGACTGAGGTAAACGTACACAAAAGAATTCAACAGTGTCTGGTATACAGTTTAGATATTAAAGGAATGACAGTGTTCTTACCCTTCACACTTAAATTGGCCCAGCACCATTCCTGATGGACCTGGTTTACCCCTAATATTTTCATGAACATTTCAACCATTTTCCGAATCTTTCCAGCTAGTTCATAAGTATTAGGGATGCCTTAATACCGCCAAATTTCAGTCTTTCTCACAGTTCTCAAACCACGAAATTTCAATAGCTGGGAAAAACTGACAAAGCTGTCATCCTCCTCTTCTTTTCTGTACCACTGAAAATCAGGCCCATTTAATAGTTCCCGAAGAACTACTTGGGCTTCTTTTTAGCTTACATTTTCCTTCTTATTGGCAGAGTATGAATTTGGATTGACAATGATAGCAATGACTATGTTAATCTTTGTATTTATGTAAAATTCTACAATTGACCAACTAGTTTTCCATTTTTATCTCTTTTTTTATAGGCCTGAGATGGGCAGGGAACATTTTTATTTTATACACATCGTAACTACAACTCAGGTGAAGCCTATATTTTCTGTTTACTTCCTCATCAGCACACATTTATGCATATATAAACACAGATTTCTGGACAGAAATGAATCTGAATCAAATGAATGGTTTATCAGGGATTAAGTTAGGGGAGGTTTTTGGTTCTGCCACAATTTCCATCAGCCTTTTGAAGCCACTCCAAATATAATAGACTGTGAAACAAAATCAATATACTTATCCAGATAAGTGCAGTTTTAAGATGAGACTTAGCTCCACTTCTAGCCTTCTTTAAGTACCCCTCCTTCTATGGAAAATCTGGAAACACCACTGTCAGCAAGGAATGGGCAAGACTCAAAGCTTGCCCTACTTCTTTTTCTTTCCTTTGCTATACCGGCAACCTCACATTGTCCACTGGCTTTGACATGCTGGCTGGCAGGAGCATTGTTTCTAACAAATTTAGAGCACCAACTGCAAAAAAACTTGGATCGGAAAGCTGTGGGCTTTCTCTGCATTTCTCTACATATGCATATATGCCTGTAAGTAGAGTATACAAGGGCCCCAGAAGAATGCAGGCTGTACTCTCAACAAGACTAATGTCTGTCGGGATTGAAGTAAGAACAAAAAAAGCTACCACGAAAGCTGCCTATGCATATTCTGTACCCAGATGCTCACTATGCCAGGGGTCAGATAATGATGGAGAAGCAAATGCTCTGGACATGAGATACAGGATAGACTTGGAATGATTACACAAAGCATTTAAATTTTGTTTTCTCAGTGCAGAGCCTGAGCCTAAGGAGGAAAAAAACCTCATTACAGGGCCCTCTTTGCATTTCATTCACCTTCTCATCCTGGACTGCAGTCCCTTTCTTGGAATTAACCACATAGATAAATGATCAGACCTCAGCTAAAGCACTATGTCAAGAGCGAAGCCCCATACTTTATTGGGGATGCACAAGCTTGTAGAGATGGAAGTGAGCAGTCGAAAAGTGATATTCTAAGATCTATGAGGAACAGCTGAAAGGAAGTGATGTTGTTTGGCTAGGAAAGGAGAAGACTCATAGGAATATGGTACCTAGAAGGTTTCTAGGGAGCTTCTCATAAGGTAAAGAGAACATTTGACATCTAGTGATTCCAAGCAACAAAGCAAAGACCTGTGTATTGACTTCACAGGGAGTCAAAACTCCACAAATTATTTTCTCTCAGAGTAGCTCATCGTCAAAATGGGCTATATCTGTAGGCATATGCTCCCCATGACTGTAAGGTTTTGAGCAAGGGACTGGATCATATCTTCATAGGTATCTCGAAATCCCAAGATTCTTTTAGTTTTCTGCAATCATTCAGGTACTAAAAGATGGACTGAAGGCTTGAAATTCATGAATACTGGTGCTGCTCTCAAATCCTTCCTTCTTGGTGCTGCCACCTGCCTTGCAAGTGCAAGGACCCGAGTTTGATCCCTGGTACCAGAAACAAAAATCAAATCCTGCCTTCTGATCATAGTGGTAACATAGTGAAGTTCCAAGCTCTGGAGTATATAGATACTGCCTATTTAAGATTTCATTCCTGATTCCCCAAATCTCATTTTCTTAACACAGAAATATCTGATATCATCATTTCTTTTATGCTGTTGCTGCCCCCAAATTTCTAGAAATAATCACTGAAAAAATTCATTGGAGGCCAAAATTTCAGGGCTTCTCTCGAACCATGTGTTATTTTCTCTTCAGTCTGCCTGATATGCTTTCAACAGTAGCTGCTACAGAATGGGTGGGTATGTGGGGCAAAAGGAGTATTACAGTGGTGAGAAGTAGTGTAAACTGGCCTTCAGATGACTGAGCATCTGCACTGCCTCCTTAGAGATGCAGACTCGCCTCATATGTGCTCATTGTTTAAAAAGCTTCAGTTTTCCCTCATTTCCTTCAACATTTAATTTTTTTTGCTTTTGACAGGAAAAAAATAAGAGAAAGGGGATTAAAAAGAGAAAACAACATAGAAAGGCCTGAAAGGGAGGTGTGGAGCAGGCACTAAAACCACTGCTATGTAACCAGACAACAGTGATACTGAATGTTTATGGGCTTTGGTTGCCATGGAGATAGTTACATAACTCCAACTGGTGGTGAAATTTCATACTGCTTGTGGTGAGTGATATTTCAGTCACTTAGGGCTACTTTTAAAAAAAGCAAATGAAGTAGCTGAGGGGCCCTTTGTCTTGCTGACTACAACATGCACTAAATTTCAGCATTTCACACCAGTCATTTTCCAGGTTTCTGTGTGTAGCAAAATGTTCCCAATTATTCTTTGAGTAGATCTGGGTACTTAGCCTTCTCCTCGGCCCAGAATGGCTAAGAATAAAGCTCGATGCAAAATGAAGTATAAATAAGTAAGTAAATAAATAAATCATTAAAAGTCTTCCTTTTAGAGTGGAAAATTTTAGCTTGGAAAGTATGTATTTTGGGGGGAAAGATATGGGTTGAGAGGAAGCATCTGTTCACTAGCAAAGTTCAAATGCTAAGTATATTTTCCATGTTCAGCCTGTCTCTCTCTCTGTCTCTCTCTCTCTCTCTCTCTCTCTCTCCCTGTCTATCTCCCTCTTTCCCTCCCTCTCTCTCTCTCACACACACACATATTCAATGTCATATCCTTTAAACACTTACACTCACATGCATACAGGTTCACATAGATTCATATTTATACATACTGCAC
This sequence comes from Fukomys damarensis, assembly GCF_012274545.1. Classification (NCBI taxonomy): domain Eukaryota; kingdom Metazoa; phylum Chordata; class Mammalia; order Rodentia; family Bathyergidae; genus Fukomys; species Fukomys damarensis. Next base: position 51,481,670 of record NW_022900951.1, on the reverse strand, counting down.
CAGAAAATTTTACATTTGTTTGTACATACAATTCATTCACAGGAAAAGTTACATTTGCTTGAACCTACACAGTCATTCACCCACATATGTCCTTTGTCATGTTCCCACACAGTTCATTCAGACGTTCCCAAATGCACATGCATCCACCACATATAGTAAGCTGAAGTATATGGAATTGTAAACGTTAATGCACTGCCAGTCTATGAAAAAATGGTGATTTCATATGATTCAACCTATGTATCACCTTACTCACTCTCTCACAAAGTCTCAGAATCTCTCGAATCCACAGATATGTGTATTTTCTCTCTTGAATTCACTTTTTACATTTACATTTCCAAGCAGACAAATAATTCCTACATAAGTACTGACGTGTTTTTCACTTGTTCATTTTCACACATATCTCATAAATTCTATTACTTCCTGTACTTTTTCTCACTCAGTCATGCATATTCGGCTACACACACTGACATGCTGGAAGTCTTTCACAATACACATTTATGTTACTTACTCAGTAACTCATATACACTCATTATGGAAGCACCCTGGATTCAGGATTTTTCAATGCATCAACTACTGGTTTCTCCATTATAGTTGTAATAGATCCTCTGCAGCCACCCTGGGATGGAAGGCATGAATTCCTATAGACCTATGAACTGAAGGGCAGAAAATGAAAAGTGGTTCAGGTTTACACAAGTACTAAGCATAGAGTGAAATCAGAATGTTTTGGTACCAAATTCAATACTATTATTCTCGTGTGATCTGCCTGTCATGTATAGAGTTTATTTAGATGAAAATAATTTACATGAAGGCTCGAAATTATAAACTTCTTCTGGTGAACAATGTTGGAGGTGGGAGTTGGTATTTAGATGTTGTTGGTTCCTGTCCTAGATTATCTAGCACTAGGGAAGAGATCATTCTATTTAGCTGGATTAGTGTTTTCCACTCTCTCTCTCTCTCAGTGCTCATACTATTTCCCTAATCCTCCAAACATCACCCACACTGCCTTCCTGGTCTGGTCAGTAAAAAAGTGCCAGTCCCTGCTCTATGACAGTCATCTGTCATGACTATTTATAGAGTAACATAGCTCAGCTATATGATGTACAGAGAAACAGAAAATCCAATATCTATCTTGAAGCAAAAGCAATTTATCTATGCTAGGTGAATTGGCAGGAAAAGAATATTTCAGTGTCAATTGGAGTTTTGGGAAAAATATACCTAAAAGGATTCTGGAGTAGTTCTGGAGTCAAAGGTGCCTAGAAATTTCAGATCCCTGAAGCTTTTAAGATTAGACATATTTTGGTTATATGCTAAAACTAGAAATCTCTGGAGCCAGATAATTTGTATCTGAAAGGATGTTAAAATAGCAGTCATGAGGCAACAAAGATATCCTACATTTTGTAGAGGAGAGGTCTGAACTTTTGACTTGTTAGAGAGAAGATTTTCCTGTGATAGCCAGGGTGCCCTAAAATGTCCTGTCCTTTTTATTGTGAGACATAAGGGCTACTCTCACACAGTAAATTTTAAGCAGTATTTAAGATGTGCGTCTGAGGGCTTTCCTAAGCCACAAGCCTGTTTTAGGGGAACAGGGCTTCACCCATTATGAAAGTGTGTTCTGTTATTTCAACTTGTATACTTCATATCTCATGAACAGGGCCTAAGGTCTGACTACCAAATTATGGGGAGATATATATTTTCACTACTGGCTATGAGAAGGACCTAGAAAAAAAATCATTGATGACACCTTAAAGAACCATTTGATCAGGGCAAGATGCTGAGGGGGTTCAAAAATGGAGCAGGGAGGAATGGCAAAGTAAAGGCTTCCTGTTCCAACAGCCAAAATTTCAATCAGTATTGCCTGAGCCTGTCCTTGAAAGTAATTGGTGTTGCTATCTAGTGTCAGAAAGGTAGAAACAGGGCCAGAAAAGGAGAGATTTATTTGAAAAACGTTGCACAGCAAGTCAAGACTGGAATCAAATGAGGACTTGAGAACCCTTAGCTCCTGCTGCTGGCACACCATAACCAGTTATAACTCATGTCCTCCAACTCTCCTATCCTATTATTTCATGAAAGGTAGGGTTTGAGAGAGGGGGTTACTTTTTCACTTTTTCTACCACCTAGTGGTCCACCAGTGGTTTTGTCTGTTTCATTTTGTGAACCAATGAGAAGATTCTTTAATCATCCCTATCTTGGGTCTCTTTCTTCCTCCCTATTCCCAGGTATCACATTTCTCCTACCCCTATTGGCTATAAGTCATCAAAGAGGTTTCCACCCAATAAATACATTTTCAACTGAGAATAAAAGCTTCAGTTATCCTAACCACAATAAAATGACAGTTAAAGATGGGGTAATGACTATCTTTCATGCCAGACAAGAATTTTGGCTTTTGTAGTAGCAAATCAGTGGCAATTGCTGTGTTTGGGGCAAAGTACACTTTGAGAATCCTTACAGATCATGCTCTACTGCCAGAGAATTGCAAAATGCTGCTTTCCTCTCTGGCTTAAGTCATTGGAAAACAAAGGTGAGAAAGAAGGGTTACAGCAATGGGCCAGAGGCCTCTGGACAGAATGGTTCTTCTTCTTTGGATATGCCCCAAAATGAAAGAACTGAGTTTCAAGTTAGCATTTGCTCCATCCAGTCAAAGTCTAGTGTAATAAGACTTCTGATGTAGCAGCTAATAATAAAGACGCCTAAGTTGAAATGCTTTGGTTCTAGTCCAAATGCTATCTAGCCATTAAGTACTAGTGATGTATTGTGTGTGAATTACTGAGCTATGCTATGCCTGGTATCTTATATGTAGAATGGGGCTACATTGATATATGATATATGATAGAGATGTTGTGAAGATTAAATGGAATAATGCACTTAAAACATGTAGCTCAGCATCTAGACCCATAATAAATGCTACCTAAGAGTTACGTTATTATTTTTGTGATTCTCGAACCCAGTCAAGAGTCCTGGACATTAAGATCCAGTCAAACTGGAAATTATTGGGAATGAGAAATAATAGTTCCTGGGAGTTGAATACAAACACGAGGAAATCATCATTCATCTTGTCCCTGCTATTTTAATGATACTGTATTCTTACTTCAAAGTTATATGCTTGAATTCTCAAAAGAGTTCTACAAAGTTTATACAATATCTCCTTTTTTAAATGTAGAAATTGTCACTGAGAAACATTAAACAGTTTTCAAAAGTTTGCCCAGAATTAATAGGCAAAACTACATCTCTGTGTACCAAATCTCATGGATGTAATTTTCACTTATGGTCAGGTAGCATTAATGGGGAGTTCAAAAGATGCAGTAAAGTTTAGAAAAGTGAAAGCAATCAATTAGAAGTAATTCTCTAGAGGTAGAAATTCTTTGTGCCTTGAGAAGACTGGAAAGTCTTCAAAACAGATGGGAAGCCTTGAGAATCCCTTATTTTTTGTTTTAGCTTCTATACTGTTCTGGCCACAGCCAGGCATGGTGGCACACACACTTGTGATCTCAGCACACTATGGCTGAGGCAGGAGGATCACAAGTTTTGTCTGAGCTGGACAATTTAGCAACTTAGTGAAAACCTGTCACACAATTTTAAAATAAATAAAAAGTGGCTGGGGATGTAGCTCAGTGCAAAGGCCCTGTGTTCAGTTCTAGTTCTGAATAAAAGAAAATATACCTGATCTGGTCTCCTCTCAAAGGGGCCTGATGGCCATGTCCAGTTTCACTTTTGTGTCCTGGGTATTCAGAAATGAAAGCTATCTGAGATAGTCAATCATTTATGACTCATTGTAAAATGTGTATGTGCAGAGGCACACAATGCTCAGGACATTCTCAGCTGTCCGAGAGGACTCTTCTAAAGCTTCAGTTGGTGTTGCAGTTGAGATATAAATTGTCACCCCCAAAGTCTTATGTATATAGAAGTAAGACTTTTTGAAGGATATTGGATTATGGCAGTACTAAACTCATCTGTGGATTAATCTATTGATGAGTTTACCGTTGAATATGCCATTAAGAGTTGGAGCCTGGTTAAAAGAGGTGGGTTACTGGAGGCTGGAGGCATGACCTAGAAGGGTAAGTTCTTTCTCCCTCTTTCTCTGCTCTTTCTCCCTCTCCCTCTCCTTCTCTCTCCCCTCTCGCTCTCTTCTCTCACTCCCTCCTGCCCTCCTGGCTACCATAGTTTGAGCAGCTTTCTTTCACCATGCCCAACTTGTTTCTGAATTGCAGTTGACCATAGAGTAAACTCTGAGCCAAAAATGTTCTCCTTTAATTTGCAAATGTTTTATCTCACTAATGAAAAAGTAACTAATGTAATGGAAGATTTATACCAACACATAATCCAATTAAAGCAACCCATGACTATATATGATCTGAACCTACCAAAGCTAAGGCTATGGAAAATCCATAGTTCGATCAATCTCTTGCTGTCTACTTTGGAGTACCACTGGAAACTCAGGTCTGGCTATAGAGCTTTTCCTGCAATCTGGTCTATGGGTGAAAAATGTTGTCAAAACAAGCAAACACACTACTATTTGTGTATTAGCCTCAGCACCTGAACTAGAAGAAGAAATTGTAAATTGATCTGGTGGAGGCAATTGTGAACTGGGAGGCAGTAATTCAGCCAGGAAATGGCAGGTAAATATATAGGTAGTGAAGACAGTGTCATGTAAACAGAGAGATTTTGACCTGCTCACCAAAAGTTAAATTGAGCTTAAAATAGGCATTAACACATACATATAACAACAGAACAATTCACTGTGCACCAGGATAATAAAACAAAGAGTGGGAAAGCATACAGAGAATTTTAGGTATCTGATAAAACAGTTCAGAAACTTCTTATATTAAATGTGGCAACTGTAGACTTTGTAGGGATGGTTAAGTGTGAGTAGAGGGTATTTATGGTCTTCAAAAGGGTGGAAGATTAAAAAATTTTTAAAACATAGCCCTGAACTCAAGCTACAACTTTTTCACCAGCTCCCAAATCCCAAGTGTCTTACAGTGCCCAGCATGCAGTTGGCATTTAGCAAAGAAAATTTATTATTATGTTCATCGGATGAGACAGGCAGGAGTCATAAGTATTGGCAAGAAAACAAGGCCAAAAGATTTGCTTTGACTGAAAGTCATATAACTTGAAAGGATTATTGTTGAACTGATTATGTAATGTAGCTTCGAAAGAGCAGTATTTAAGATAAAGATTTGAAGCCCTCGGGCATGTTTGGAAAGAGTTAGGGTAAGGCCTGACTACATTGATAATCCATTTAAAAACTGGCTGGCTCTTCAACCTAGCTTCAGACTATGGAGCTCAACGACTGTGGAACATGGCAAAGTGCACTAATTTGGAGTCAGATCTGGGCTGTGCTAATGACTCCAACTGAATTTGGGAAAGCCGTTTCCCTCCTGTGGACACTAGTGTCCTGTAGGCATGAGGTAAAGGAGTAGGGTACAGAACCGGTGTTAGATTTGAGAATCATCACTAAGATCTGACAAGGATAATATTCCCTTCCTCACCGGGCTGGGTCCCTAACAACCTTTAGAGCTCACCAAGGTGCCTAAATGTACCAATCCCCCGGGTGACAATTCCTTCCTTTTCCCCTTCTCTTTTGTCTCATTTTGCTTACGTCAGCAGTTTTCCACACTGACAGATCCGTAGATTCACACAAGAAACTAAAAATGTCATGACCCAGACCTCATTTTCTACAGACTCTGACCTCAAGCTCCCCAGACGATCCCAATGTGCAGCTATGATAGAGAAACACTGACTTAAATATTTGCCAGACTTCATAGAAATTGTACTAATCACCTCAATCTTCATTTTTTGCACTATTTGTTATTGTCTTTACATTTGCTCAGGGACTCTAACTATTCACAAAACATATATATTTCTAACTCATTTGAAACCCATGGTTTATTATTTTAACACTGGTTAGTTCCTGAAAGTAATCTTTCTGATCACCCAAGTCAGGCTTAGGTATGGTTTTAGGACTCTTATCTCTAAGCATTTTAGGTAATTAATAGTAAATTGGTTGCACAGGTTGATTTATAGCTTTTCAATAATGTTAATTAAAACCATTGCCATACTAATACAAATTGAGTGTTATTTGCAAGGAATTGAATTTATGATGTTCATTTCCAATTATTTTATTTTAATTGTCTAGTAATTCATTCTTTCTGTTTTTTTTTTTAAAAAAAAGCTTTACTATAGACTCAATTCACCCATTTAAAATGTACAGTTCAATGATTGGAATATATTTACAGATATATACAAACATCATTATAATTAATTTCAGAACATTTTATCACACACAAAAAACTCCATAGCATATTATTATCACACAGTCATTGCATTCCCAACTCATATCACTGAATAATCACTAATCTGCTTTCTGCCTGTGGATTTACTCATCCTGGAACTCTGTAAGATTAGGTTTAGATATTACGACATCTTTGGTGACCCACATCCTTCACTTAGCATTAGGTTCTCAGAGTTAAACCATGTGTAACATCACTCCGTATGCCATTTATTTTTAAGACTAAATGATATTCCATTCTGGAGATACATCATATTTTCTTTACCCATTCATGAACAAGTTGACATTTGGGTTGTTTCTACATATTAATTACTACAAATAACAGTGCTATAAACATTTATGTACAAGTTTCTTTTTGAAGATACATTTCAATTTGTTTTCGGTATGTATGCACAAGTGGAATTAGTGACTCATATGGTTAGTCTGCCTTTAATTATTTGAGATTCTGGCAGACTGTTTTCCAAAATGGCAGCATCATATTATAATCCCACCAGTAGTACAGCAAAAAGAGTTCTAAATTTGCATCCTTGCAAACAGATTTTTATTGTTTGAGTTTATTATTTTTATTCTGTCAATTCTAGTAGATGGGAAGTTGTCTCCTGTTCTGTTTTTTATTTGTTTTTGTTTTCAATGAGTTTATTGGTACATTTTAGGTATACAGTACAGTTACATTCATCACTGGGATCTTGTACCTTTACATGATGTGTCTTGGTTCTTATTTTTTCCCCATACCCTGCCCTCGCTTCACCCCCTCCACCTATCCCTATTTACAGAGACTTTGTCTCTATTTATTTCCTTTTCTCATATTTTTTTCTCTTCCCTCCTTTCCTTTCTCCTACCCTTCCCACTAATTTCCCAGGTGACAAATTTTTCTTTTGCTTATTGGCCATTTTTATATCTTTGGAGACATGACTATTCAAATCCTTTGTCTATTTTTAATTGGATTGTTTTTGAGTTAGAAGGGATCTTGTATTATATACAAGTCACTTATTACATATTTATCTCAAAACATTTTCTCTATTTGTTCATATGTTTTTTGATGGTATTCTTTGAAACACAAAACTTTCCATCTTGATAAATTTCAGCTTATTTACTTTCTCTTTTATGGCTTATTCTTTGGTGTTATGTCTACAAGTCCTTTCATTTTTATCATGAATAAATAACTATTGGATTTTCTAAAATGCATTTTTCTCTGTCTATTCAGTTTATTATGTTATTTTAATGTTTCTTCTGTTTATATGGTTATTAAATTAACTTATCTTCAGATAGCAAGACAACTCTGCATACCTGGTATAAATCCTAGTTATTAATGGTATTTCTTTTTATATGCTGCTGAATTCTGTTGGGTAATATTTTGTTGAGATTTTTAGAATCTATGTTCATAACAGACATTAGTCTGTAATTGTCATAAGCTGGTTTCACCCTTGTCTTCTTCTGTTTTTTTTTAATTAAGTTTATTTAGTATATTTTATGTATACAACTCACTTACATTGATCATTGGGAATTTGTACATTTACATCATGTATTTTAGTTCTTATTTTTACCCCTCCCCTTGCCCTCCCTTCAACCCCTCCATCTCTCCCTGTTTACCAAGACTTTGTTTCCATTTGTTTCACTTTCTCACATTTTTCCCTTTCCCTTCTTTCCTTTCCCCTACACCCCCAATTCCTCTATATTTTTAGACCTTTTCTTCCTATTTTACATTATCAATTACACATTTTGATCCTTATTTACACTTTTAGTTTCTCACACCAGAGAAACTATCTGGTATTTACATGTGTGCCCTATTTATTTCACTTATGAGTATGGCCTCAATGTGCATCTAATTTATCTATAATTGTCTCTAGTTTCTCATTCCCTATGGCTGAGTAGTACTAAATTTTACATAAAAGTCTTCTTAATCCACTCTCTTTGTTTTTTGTGGTTTTTTTTTATATCAGGATATTACTTGCCTTAATAGAATGAATTGGAAACTGACCTCAATTTTTCACTTTTTTTCCAGAACTTATGACTATTGGTATTAATTCTTTGAATGTTTATCAGGATTCAGAAGTAAAGCCATAGCATCCTTTGCTCTACTTTGTGTGTAGTTTTATGACTTTTGCTTCAATCTCTACAAATATATGTAGCATTATCCAAACTGTACATATCTTCTTGAGTCAATTTATAAAACCTAGCTATTGTCTTTATATTACTTTACTCTTGTTGCTGAGATAAAATACCTGATACCCAAAGTTAGAGGGGGAAAAAGTTACTTGGCTTACTGTTTGCAGAGGTTTCAGTCCTTAGTTGGCTGACTCCAGGCAGGGTGACATGGCAGATAGGCCTTCCAAAGGAAAAGCAGTTTAGGATGGCCATAATGTACCAAAAGCAACAATAGACTTCAACAGTGTCTTTCTGCTCCTTTCATTTTATTCAATCTACTCGGATTAGTGAGATGCAAAACCAGTCACTCAGAAAAATCCCCAGCTATGACTGCATGAGGCTTTGGGGGGACATCAAGACGCAAGCCATAATAACATTCCACTTCTGCCCCCGCAAAACACATGTATATCCCCTTATGCAAAAGGCATTTAGTCCATCACCAAGAGTTTCTAGAGTCCTAAAATTTTTCAGCATTGCTGGAAATTCCAAGTCCAAAATCTCCCCTGAGATATAAGGCAAACTCTTAGGCACAAGCCCCTGTACAAATGAAAATAAAGTTAAATACTTCTAATATTCAGTGGCATAAGATAGACATTTTCATTCTAAAGTTTTTGAATAGGGGGATTCAAGGAATGGGACCAAAGAAAGTCCAAAGTCCAGCAGAGCCAAACATGAAATCCTACATCTCTACTTACAGTCCCCAGCAATCTGTAGCAAGTTGTAACCTCCAAAGCACTTGGATGGCTCCACCCCTATTGTATGAGTAGTGGTTGTAGCTCTTATGACTTCTCTCTTGGCCAGGCTCTGCTCCCTCTTCTCAACTTTCCTCAGATGAACCATGATCCTGGCTTCTCTAAACTTCTGGGGTCTCCACTGCACCTTTAGCTTCACACTCACAGCTTCGCACACTGCCCTCTCAGGAGCACACTTCCAGGCCTCCCAGGACTTATGAAATCAGGATGAAGCCCCACAATACTTGCATTCCGCATGCACTTAAAGTCAGCACCATGTGGATGATAAGTTCTGCTGCATCTGGAGCTATAGCCAGGCTTCTTTCTCTCTAGGTTGTAGGGGTCCTATGAATGAAATACTGAGAAACAATTTCCCTAAGCCACCACTTTTGGAACATGGTATTCTAGGGCTCTCTTCTCAAAGCAAAGTCCTCCCCTTTCTTTAAATGAAAACTTTTTAGTAAACCATAGCTCAGAGACAAGCCAGCCTGCTATGTGACAGAGTGTCTGATCCTTCAGTCCCTGCTACCCCACAGCTGCCATCAGAGAGTGATAGCTCCACCCACCATGCCCCAGCTCCTGGTGGCCCCCAAGCCCCCACAGGTCCCTGGCCAGCAGCCAAGCCACCTTGGTCACTATTCACCCACAGCCCCTATGTAACCATGACTCTCGGTCTCAGTTCCCTGCCTGGGAGCAGCTTCTCTCTCCACACAGACTCTCAACTGCATGTCTACTCCAGCCAATTCCTGCAGGCAGGTGGTGAGGTGGATGAGACCAAACTACTTTGAAAATACCTGTAAATATATTTTTAAATGTATCCCAGTAAAGTTATGTCACCATGAATCCACTAAAAATCCGCCCCTGCCTGGGAACATACTCATCCCGCTGTTCTTGCTGCCCTCCAGAGCAGCCCCAGAGTCCTCCTTCCTGAGCCTCTTTAACTGTGCTGTCCTGGCTCCCTTGATGTCCTGAATATACTCAAAACATTGACCTTTCCTAGTCATTCTGACCTTGGGGAAGAGCTGGAAATCGCAGGGTGCCAGATCTGGTGACTCAGGTGGATGAGGATACAGCATAGTGTGTTTACAAGCTGCCTTTCTGCGAGATGGTGCTGAGCAGCAGTAGTAATCATGTTGCGAAGTCCTTCACTTTTGCAATTTTGAGACTGCAAAGGCTGGAGCCCTAATACTTTTTTTTTTTTTTGTCTTTGGACCATGTTTTCTGCTCTGTTCCTTCTCAGGAAGCAAGATCTCTGCTCTATCTTTGCAGTACATAGCTTTACTGGAGCTTCCTTTCTGGCCAAACTTAAAATGTTTTCATGCTCTCTACTTCCAGTATCCCCAGCAATCTGTGGCAGGTTGAAACCTGCTGGGCTCTTTGCTCTTCATTTTCAATATAAATGTGGCTAAAAGCCCCAGTTAGCCATGACACTGCCTCAATATTCAACTGCCTTGAAATTTCCTCTGTGAGATTAATTTGTCCACTACCCTTAATCTCAGTCTCAACCAAAGACTCTGGACATGAGCAAAATGCAGACAAACTTTGTTCTAAGCCGTAACACATCATCCAGAGTGCAAATGCCAATGCAGTCCTTCTTCCTAGCAAAAACCTCCTGAGCCTGGTCATTACTGGTCTTCTGAGCTCTGACCAGAATTTCCCATACAGAACAGCCTAAAGCATTCCAGCTCTACTTCTACAGCCAGTACTTCCAAATCTTTCCTAACTCTTTCACTTCCCATAATCCATTTGCAAAAGCACTTGAATCACATGGTCAGAAAATATCACAGCAACAATCCCACTTCACTGAAACCAAATATCTGTGTTAGTTGCTTTTCTCTTTATTCTAAGACAAAATACCTGCTTTAGAGAGGGAAAGGTTTATTTGGCTTACAGTTTGTAGAGGTTTCAGTCCTAATTGGCTGGCTCCAAGGCAGGGTGGCATGGCAGATAGGCCTTCCAGAGGAAAAACAGTTCATAATAGCCAGAATTTAACAAGCAATAAAAGATTTTAAGTGTCTTTCTGTTGCACGTGTAGTGCTTTAGTAATCACACGCCCTTAATCCTAGCATCACACTCTAGATTCACCCATATCAGAAAAAGCGCCACCTACAACTGCATGAGGCTTTGGGGGGCCATCAAGACACAAGCCATATTGGCCTTTATGAGAATTTATCCATTTTATCTAAGGTATCTAATAATTGGCAGAGAGTTGTTCATAATTTCCTTTCCTAAACAATTTTATTGTTGTAAATTTGGTAGTAATGTCCCTCTTTCATTTCTGATTCTAGTAATTTGAATATTCTAGCTAAAGGTTTGTTAACGATGATCTGTTCCAACAGTTATTGTTTAATTGATTTTCTCTGCTATGTTTTACTTTATCAGTTTTCACTTAATTATTTCCTTCTTTATTATTTACTGCTTTAAAGTTAGTTTGTTTTTCTTTTCACCATGACTTTTTAATATTGTTGTGTTTTTGTGATACATAATAATCACATTCATTTTGGAAATTCTTGCACTTAGCTATCACATCTTGACTTTTTTTGTTAGTATAGTTTACAATACATAATGACTACATTACTTTTAAGGAGCTGGTGCATAAACATATCATCTCCATAATTTTTAATTCCCCTGTCCTCCAGACTTTCCCTCTCCCGCCTTTGCTGGATCCACTTTCCATCTCCACAAAAATGTACTTTTTCTAATATGTGCCAAGTCACTATTATTTTGCTCTATGAATTATTCATATTTTGGATTCTTATATAAAAAAACATTCAAGTTTTGTGGCATTTATTTCATTTAGTATTATGCTCTCAAGATTCATCCATCTTTCTACAAGTGATTCACATTTATCTTCTTTATGGCTGAGTAGTTCTCAATCATATATATAAGTAACATTTTCTTTATCCATTCATGTGTTGATGGGCATATAAACCACTACCATAGTTTAGCTATGGTGAATTCTGCTGCTATAAATATAGGTATGCATAATAAATGATGACTGTAACTCTTTCATGAAGATTCCTAAAAGTAGTATGTTCAGTCAAATGAAATTTCTATTTTTAGTTCTTTGATAAATCTCCATAATGATTCCCATAATGACTGTACCTGTTTAAATTTCCTGTAACAATATAGAATAGTTTTTCCCCATAACTTTACCAGCATTTTTAAAATTTTTTTCAAAAAGGCATTTATTACAAAATGAAACTTTTATCAATTTTTACATAAATTTCTAAAGTCAGCCTTAAAATGAGTTAACAAATGGACCGTGCTGTAACTTATCTAAATCTGTGCCAATATTTTGTTTTATCAACAAAATACTCTTGATATGTCACTGTAAAGGAAATAATTTATTAGCAATGAGGAATAATCATACAACTCCACTCATTTATATATGTAAATTTATAACACTTTATCAACAAATTCTTTTCAATTATAAGGGATATTATATTTTGAACTGAATGAAAATGAAAATGGAAGACATAAAATTTAGTGAGATATAATCAAAGCATTGATTAAACGTGTTTACCCCATATATATTTAAATCAGAAGATAAATTCAAAACTTGATAATCTAATATTTTATTTTAGAAGAAGTTAAAAAGAGGAAAAAAAGTAAAGCTACAGTCAATTGAAAGGGAACAGAAAGGTTCCTGATGGAAAGGTATAGTATGCCTTCATTGTGGTGATACTCGAGAAGGATAAACATATATTAAAACACAAACAAGCGACAAAATTTACCAAATTGTATGTATAAAATAGGTGCACATTGTTGCATATAAATTTTACTTTTTATTTTAATGTAATATAAGTAAATATTAATAAAGACAATATAAAACATTTGCAAAAATAAAATATCATTACAAAATAATTAGAGAACCATATTGAGCTGGGTGTGGTGGCATATATCTATAATCTTAGCACTTGGGAGGCTGAGGCAGGAGTATCGTTGTAAGTTTGAGACCAGCCTGGGCTACATAGTGAGTTCCAGGATAGTCTCAACTACATAGTGAGACCCTGTCTCAAAAAAAAAAAACAAAAGAAAAGAAAAAAGAAACAAAAAAAAGAGAACCATATTGAACAGGAGTGGTGATAGTGCACATCCTTGTCGTGCATGGTAACTAAACAAGAGAAAGAAATACAGAGGAATAAAGATAATAAATGAAGAATTTAAATTGTTTGCAGATGACACATACTCTATATACAAGACCCCAAGAACTCCACAAAAAGTTTTCAAAACTTAATAAACAAATTTAGTAGAGTAGCTGGATACAAGGTCAATACACAACAATCAACTGCCTTCCTGTACATGAACAACAAACTCACCAAACGAGGAACTTGAGAAACAACTCCCTTCACAATACCATTGGGAAAAAAAGAAAAACCTAGGAATCAACAAAATGAAAGTAATCAAAGACCTGTACTCTGAAAACTACAACACTCTGGAAAGAAAAGAGATTGAAAAGGATATTAAAGAAATGGAAAATCATCCTTGCACCTGGGTGGGAAGAATCAACATAGTGAAAATGGACATACTTCCAGAACTGCTATATAGATTCAATGCAGTCCTGATTGAATTCCAACAGCATATGTCACAGACCTTGAGAAAACAATCCAAAAATTCATTTGAAACAAGAGTCCTAGAATAAATCCAGAGTCCTGCCATACGATAGGTAAGTGCACTCACATCCTGGGGAGCTGCTGTGTGGACCAGAGTGGCTCGGCTGCAGGCAGATCCCAGCCAGGGTCCCACCCTGACCACATACCTAAGCTACAGACTCACCTAGAAAAGAGCTGCATAGGCATACAAGCTTCATCCAGAGTCCAGCCATACAATCAGCTACAGCCAAGGGCCCACCTGGAAAAAGAACCACATAGACACACAAGCAACAGCCAGAGGCTTGCCCAGATATCATTGGTAAGTGCCTGGAGACACTAGACAAAGACCTACACAGACAAAAGAAAGTGGGTATACAACCCCCTTCCAAAGGCCCACCCAGACAATAGCTACATAGGGGCCACAGCCAGAGGCACACCTAGATACCATCCCAAGTGTGCACAGGCCCCAGACAGAAGCCTGCTCAGACAGCAGGTCAGCTCAGGGATATAGAAGGCTGTCATTCTAAACCCAGGAATTGGTGTACTGAAGAGCAGCAGAGTAAAGGTTGCTCAGTGACTTGCTGAGAATTGAAGACCACTGGGTGAACGAAAAATGCCTCAATGAAGGCACAGCAGGCTACATCTGTTGAAAGATAAAGACGCAGAAATAAGTCTCAAAAACCAGATTTCCAGATCACCTAAAACAACTCCAAAGGGAAAAAAGATTGAACAATATGATATGTCACCACCTGGACTCCCTGAACTGGCAAAGAGAGAGACCTAGAAAAATGAAAGCAGAAATAATTTCTCAGAAGAGCCAGGAATTTAGCTCAGTGGTTCCACTGCCTGCCTTGTAAGCACAAGGGCCTGAGTTCAATCCCTGGTACAAAAAAAAAAAAAAAAAAGAAAAAAGAAAAAAAAGAAAAAAAGAAAAAAGAAATAATTTCTCAGAAAACAGCAGAGATTTTGCCCATATACAAGAAAAGATTAATAAATCTAGAGTGGACACAGATAAAAAAAAATAGAGGAGCTGAGAAATATGATGGAATCTCATCATAGGAAACAAATGGAATCCATAAAACAGATGCAAACAGACTTCCAGGAGATTAAAACCTCTTTTGAAATTTTACACAGCAAAACAAGTCAATGCAAGGACAGAATTTCAGATGTAGAATATAGGAGTGCAATCATTGACCAGGAAAAGAAAAATCTCTGAAAAATAGTAAGGAACCATGAGAGATCAATACAGCAACTGCTAGACAATTGAAAGCACAATAATATAACACTGTTCGGAGTCAAAGAAGAAGCAAGAGAGAGTACAGATGACATATAAAATAAAAACTGTTCACCGAAGTAATAGCAGAAAACTTCCCAAATAGAGTAAAACATTTTGACATGCAGATAATACAGGTATATAGGACTCCAACTAGCCATGATCCAAGAAGGTCTTTGAGTGATATATTTCAATCCCTAAAGGAAAACAGGATCCAACCCAGATTGATGTACCCTGAAAAACTATCTTTCAAAATTAATGGAGAAATAAGAGTTTCATGACAAAGAGCACCGTTGGAATTGCATATTGAGGTCATAATCTTAAGTGAAATAAATAAGTCACACACATGTCAATACCAAATAGTTTCACTGGTGTGAAAAACTATAGTTGTACATAAGATCTTAATGAAATAATTGACAATATGAAATAGGACAAAAAGAGCTAAAGGTTCAGGGGAGGTGAGAAGGGTAGGGGAAAGGAAATAGGGAAAAGAAAAAATATGCTAATATTAAAAAAAGGAAACAAAGTTTTTGTAAATAGGGAAGGCAGGGATATGGGGAAAAAATGAGATCCAAGACCTGTCCTGTAAAGGTACAAGATCCCAATTATGAAAGTAACTGTACTGTATACCTAAAAAGTACCAATAAATTTTTTAAAAATACCAAATCTGCACTCCAAAAAAGTTATAAACAATATCCTAGAAAACCACTATAAGGAAAAGAACCCCAGGAAGCCCAGCAAAATGAATCCCACAAGCATGACAAGAAATTAAATGCAAAGTGGGAGAACCCCCCAAAAAGAAAAAGTCATGACAAGGATAAATCAATACATAGAAGTCATAAACATCAATGTTAATTGTCTTAATTCACCAATTAAAATAAATAGACTGGCCAAATGGGTCAAGAAACAAGACGCACAATATGCTGCATACAAAAAACACATTTAATTTAAAAAACTCATAGGCTGAAAGTGTAAGGGTGGAAAACAATACTCCATGCAACAGGAACTAAAAAAAGAAAAAAGAAAAGCAAGAATAGCTATCCTCTTTACAGATCATGTGGATTTCAAACCAACACTGATTAAGTGTAAAGGGAACCATCCAAGAGGAAGAGATGATAATCATAAATATATGTGCATCAAACTCCAGTGTGCCAAATATATAATACAAATACTAATGAACATGAAACATAAGCACTAACACAATAGTAATAGGGAACATCAATACCCCACTGTCACAAACAGATAAATTAACTAGATAGAAAATAAAAAATGAAATACTAGAACTCATTCAAACTCTTGAACAAATGAATTTAACCGATGTTTATAACTGTTGAGTGTTCCACCCCACAAAATCAGAATACACATTCTTTTCAGCTGCACATGGGTCATTCTCCAAAATAGATCACATACTCACTCATAGAACACATATAAGGAAGTGAAAAGGAACTGAAGTGAGCTCCTGTTTATCATCAGACCATAGTGTGATGAAATTGGAATACAATGGCAAAAGAAATCACAAGAATTTCACAAACACATGGAAATTTAAACACTTTCACAAATTTCACAAACACATGGAGACACTTCTGAATAACCAATGGAACTCTGAGGACATTAAAGAAAAAAATGAGAAAGTTTCTACAAATAAATGACAATGACAGTACAACATTTGGACTCTAAGGGACATAATGAAAGCAGTCACACGAGGGAAATTCATAGCACTGAATACATATATTAGGAAAACAGAGCAAGTGTAATTAAACTACCTGTTGCTGAACATCAAGCTTCTGGAAAAAGAAGAACAGGACAAACCCAAAGATCATACAAGGGAGGAAATTATAAAGATCAGGGCAGAAATCAATGCAATGGAGATAAAAGAAAAGATACCAAAAATCAATAAAGCCAAGAGTTGCTTCTTCAAAGGAATTCAAAAATGGAGAAACCCTTAGACAATCTAATCAAAAAAGGAATGAAAAGACCCAAATCCATGCAATTAGGAATAAAAGGGGTGCAATTACAATGAACACAGCAGATATCCAGAGGATCATCAATTCCTACTTCAAAAATCCATATGCCAATAAGATGGAAAACACAGAAGGAATGGACAGATTCCTAGATTAGTATGAATTACTAAAGTTCAACGAAGATTACCTAAAAACTCTGAACAACCCAATATCAATCAATGATATTGAAACTGTAAAACTACTGCCAATACTATTTAAACTCTTCAATGAAATTGAAAGCGAAGCAATACTCCCATAAACATTCCTGGAAGCAAGCATCACCTTGATCCTCAAAAGCAGAGAAAGACCCAACTGAAAAACAGAATGATAGGCTAATCTCACTAATGAAAACAGACGTAAAAATCCTTAATAAGATAATGGCAAATAGAATGCAGAAGATCATCAAGAAAATCATACACCTTGAATAAGTGGGTTATATCCCACATATAAAGAGATGGTTTAACATATTCACTCCATAAATGTAATACACATTTTTTCACCATAACCCTACCCTCCCTTCATCCCTTCTCCCCTCCCTATTTACAAAAACTTTATTTCCATTTATTCATTTTCTCATATTTTTTTCTTTTCCCATATTTCCTTTCCCCTACCCTTCCCACTTCCCCTACATCTTTATCCCTTTTCTTCCTATTACACATTGTCAATAATACCATTAGGATCATATTTACAATTATAGTTTTTCACACCAGAGAAACTATTCGGTATTTGCACATGTGTGAATTATATACTTCACTTAAGAAAGAGTAGAATCTCAATATGCATCCATTTTTCTATGAATGACTCTAATTTCTCATTCTTTCTGGCTGAGCAGTACTCCATTTTATAGAAAAACCTTATCTTCTTTATCAAGTCTCCAAATGATGGTCAAATGGGCTGTTTCCAAGTTTTAGGTATTACAAACTATGCCACTACACATATGGGTGAGCATATATATAGTTTACAATAGCCACAAGTGTCCGAGGCTTCTGGTCTGGTCAGTTGTTACACTCTGCGGTCATTGTCCATCTCCTGGTTTACACTGTGTTAATGGAACCAGGTACCCCTCCACAGAAGCAGGGATAAGCCTTCCAGACTGCCTTCAGCCTTTCTCTGTGCTGTGCTCCATCTCTCCAGTTTCTTTGCAGTTTCTAATTTTCCTATCAGCTTGCTGCCAAAACCCAAAAATTCAACTCTTTCCTTCTTCTTCTGAAATAGTTGTTTTCCATATATTTTTACTCCAAGTCCCTTCACTGTCAGTCTGCACTGTGTCATCTTAAATCTCCTAATTGCCAAGGTTTTTATTCAGTCTTTTATTTTTTGGAGCCAAATCTTCTTATTTTTTATATATTGTAGATATTCGTCCATTGTCAAAGAAGTAGTTGAAAATTTTTTTTCATTGCTCACCTTGTTTCTTCACTATTTTGATTTTTGTTTGGTTCTTTGCTATGTAAAAGAATTTTCAAATTGGATATAATGCCATTTGGTGATTCTTAGTATTATGTTTTTAGCAATTGGATTATGTTCAGAAAGTTCCTATCTATGTCTTCAACTGTTTTACCCATGTGATGGTTGATTGATCATGTCAATTTGAGTAAATAATGCCCAACTACATTGGATCACTGTAGTTCTGGGTGTGGAATACCCACACTAGGGAGGATATCATCAAAATGCTATGAAAGGTACCTGAAAAGGAAGAAAGGAGGAACGATTGCTTCTGTTGTTTCCTTTGGAGGACTTCGAGTCTTTGCATTTACCTTGGATGGATGTCAGCTCCTGGCTTCTGGCCCAGATTCTTCAGCCTTCTGTCACAGACGCTTTGCCCTCTTGATACAGACTTTCACGGGGCACTACACAGAGCTCCAGGCCTTTGACTGGATCATTCAGACCCCCTGTGTGCAGACTGACCTTTTGCACTCCTCCATTATGGGTGACCATTGTAAGCCAATCTGTAGGTTCTTATATATGTTTATATATTGCAATCTATTTCTCTAGCAAACACTGACTAATACAGATTTTGGTACTGGGAGTGGCTCTAGAGAAACAGAATTGTAAAGATTAAATTATTTAATGGCTTTAAGGGTTCCTGGAGTTGGCTTTCTAATTTGATGAGACCTAAAGATTCCATGGTCTCTCCTTCTATTACTGTGGTGAATATCAATAGTGTTAGGAAATTGATCATGTTAAAGTATTTTGTGACACCACCATCACAGGCTGCATTTTCCTGGTGCTTCTTGGCTCTTAAAATGACCTCATGCCCTTATCTTTAGTTTCCCTCCACCTAAGGCCACAGAGGTCCAGAGAAGTTAAAACCTGTTTCTGCAGGACTGAACCCATAAAAGGAAACCTGGCCTGTGATAGGTTAAAAGTAGCCCACTCCTCATAAATAAGCAATAACCCAGCCCAAAACCAATAAAAGGACCTTCCTTTCTTTGTTCTTTCTTCTTCTAAGACTTCTTGGTGTGTGTGGCCTAGTTGTTGAGGGTTGCTGTACCCTTTCAAATAGAGATTGTTGTGGACTGTTTAAAGTAAGACACAATGTAGATTCAATTGATTATCTTAATCCACTTGTTAGGTCTAAGGAATTTAGCGATTCCATATATGAAAGTTTTGTATATTTTTGGAAGAAGGGGGCAATATAGTGATTGATCTTAGCATCTCTGGACAAACAAGTGAAGGAAAGCAATGAGCTCAAATTATCCATAGAAAACCTGTGAGGACAAATTAATAAAGGAAAATAAAGAGTTGAAAGATTGAAATGTCCAGCTCGAGACACTTATAAAAAATATAAAAGTTTCTAAGTGTGTACTGAAAGAAAATCTACTTCCTTTTACCTGCAGGGCTGATATTGTAAAAATTTTAAAAAAGGCCCGCATAATTCAACTGGCTGAACTACAACACAAGTTTAATGCTCAGGCTTGAAAGTTTTTTGAACAAAAGGTGAGGGTACTGATTAGAAAAGAATGGGATCCTGTAAACTGGAATGGAGACATTTGGGAAGATCCTGAGGAGCTGAGCATGTTGAATTCTTAAATGGTAATAAGATTATTTAGCTAGAGGAAGAGATTTCTACACCCACAGTGGTAGAGGCATCCCCATCCCTACTCTGTGGTGTTCACCCCTTCTAGTAATCCTGAGGAAACTAATTCTGTGTTGACTAAGCATGCTAAAATTAACACGCCTCAGGTCCAACCCTCATCATCCACTTTTCCTTCTAGGCCTATAATCCAACTCAAATCACAGAAGGCTCCTAGGGGTGAGGTACATAGTATGATACTTAAGGGGTTTCACTATTCTCCAAAACTACTTCTAGAGTTTTCTCTTATAAGCAGAGAGGCCTGATGAGCAAGTGTAGAAATGGATTTTATGAGTGTAGGATAATGGTGGCAAAAATAGACACTTGGAACAGGCTGAGTTTGTTTATATGGGCCTGTTAAGCAGGTGATTTGAATTTAATTTTGCAGCTCCTGGAGCAAAGGAAAGTGTTAATAGTTTATTTGGCTGGTTGGCAGAAGCATTGATTGAAAGATCGCCCACTGTAAATGAGTTAGAGATGCCTGATATTCCACGGTTTACTGTTAATAAGAGGTTCAGAGGCTTAGGGAAATGGGAATGCCAGAGTGGATTTGTCATGTTTAACCTAGTCTGCCACACTGGGATGATCCAGGAAATGTACCCTTCACCAACACCTTGACAAACAAACTTGTGAGGGGAGCACAGGCATCCTTGAACTATTCTTCCATTGCCCTTCTGTGTATGCCAGACCTTACCAGTGATGATCACAATTACCAAATTAAGAAATTTAAGGGCAATGGGATTGATTTGAGCCCAGAGTGGCAGAGGTCAAGTGATAGTACTTAATGACCAATAGACAATGAAACAGAACAATGACCAGAATCGTCTGACATGTGCAGACCTATGGCTTTGGCTGATCAGTGTACCCAAAGTGAAAAAGATGGGAAGCCTATCAAATTTTTACTAGATTCATATAATCAAAAAGCATTTAAGTGCAAATGGACCGAAACCTACTTCAAATTGTAGTAACAGGGGGAGGAGGGGGTGAAGGGAGGGCAGAGGTAAGGGGAAAAAATGAGAATCAAGACTTGCCATGTAAAGGTACATGATCCCAACAATGAATGTAACTGTACTGTATCCCTAAATGTACCAATAAACTCAATAAAAAAAAAATTGTAGTAACAGGGAATCATGGCCCCTCAATCAGTTCCTGGATTTGAGCCAGTTGACAGACCCAGAACCCCTTACATGAAAGGAAGGTCAGGTCCCGTTGGGAATGTACTTTTGTGCACCAAAGATTTATATGGTCACTATTTCTGCCATCCTTCCCCAAAGGGACCTATGGCCTTTTGCTTGAGTGACTGTACATTAGAGGAAGGGAATTGATCAGACATTTAGGGAACTACTGGATCCTGCTTCTGAATTAACATTGATTCAACGGGATTAAAAAAGTCATTGTGGCTCTGTAGTAAAAGTAGGGGCCTATGGAGGTCAGATGATCAATGGAGTTTTAGCAAAGGTCTGACTCATAGATGTGTCCTCGAATCCACTCTGTTGTCATTTCTTTTATTCCAGAGTGCATTACTGGAGAGATACACTTAGTACTTGGCAGAATCTTCACACTGGTTCCTTAACCTGTAGTGTGAGGACTCCTATTGTTGGAAAGGCCAAATGAAAGCCATTAGAGTCGCCTTATGCCTACTAAAATAATAAATGAAAAACATTACCACATCCCTGCAAGGATTTCAGATATTAGTACCACTATCAAGTTCTTTAAGGATGCAGGGGTGGTGGTCCCCATAACATCCCCATTTAATTCTGCTAGTTGGCCTGTACAGATGGATGGGTCTTGGAGAATGACAGTAGATTACTGTAAATTCAGTTAAGTGGTTACCCCAATTGCAGCAGCTGCACATGAAGTGGTGTCCTTGCTTGGGCAGATTAACACATACCCCAATACTTGATATGTAGCTATTGATTTGGCAAATGCTTTCTTTTCTATGTCTATCCAGAAGGCCCATCAGAAACAATTTGTGTTCAGTTACCAAGGCCAGCAATATATCCTTCACTGCCTTACTTTAGGGTTATATTAACTCTGCACCCCTATGTCATGAATCAATTCTCAGGGATCTTGGTTACCTTTCTCTCTCACAAGGTATCACAGTGGCCCATTGAATTGATGATATCATGCTCAGTGAACCAAGTGAACAGGTGGTAGAAACCACTCTGGATTTATTAGTAAAGCATTTGAGAGCCAGTATTCAAGGTCCTTATAGATCTCAGTGAAATTTCTAGGAGTCCAGGTGTGGGGCATGTAGAGATACCACTTTTATGGTAAAAAAAAATAAGTTGTTGGATCTGGCTATCCCTTCAAAAATGAAACACAATTATCTAAAGAGTCTATTTGACTTTTGGTGGCAAAATATTCCTCACTTAGGTGTCTTACTCTGGCCCATTAACTGAGTGAATTGGAAAGCTGTTAATTTTGAGTGGGGCCAAGAACAAGAAAAGGCTGTGCAAAACATCCAGGCTGCTATGCAGGGTGCCTGTAATTGGGGCCGTGTGACTCAGCAGCGTTGCTGTTTGGAGTCTCTGGCAGTCCTGTATAGGTGAATTGCAATTGGACTTTGGAGCTTAGCTCTGCCGTCATCTATAGAAAACTACTCTCCATTTGAAAAACAGCTCCTGGATTGCAACTGAGCCTTAGATGAAACTGGACACTTGACTGTGGGACACCAGGTTACCATGCAACATAGGTCGCCTATCATGATCCACCAAATCATAAGGTTAAATGTGCACAGCAAGACTCCATTATTAAGTGGAAAAGATACATACATGATTTAGACAGAACAGGTAGAGAGGATACAAGTAAATTTTATGAAGTAGCTGCCCAGATACCCATGGCTTCTACTCCTGCTATATCGCCTTCTGTTTCCCAGCATGCACCTATGGCCTCATGGTGTGTACCATATGATCAGCTGTCAGAGGAAGAGAAGGCTAGGGCCTAGTTTAAAAATGTTTCTGCACATTATGAAAGCAATAACCACAAGTGGGCAAGTGAAGTTTTACAGCTCCTTTCCAGGACATCTTTGAAGGACAGTAGTGAAGGGAAAGCTTCACAGTGAGAAGAACTTTGGACAGTGCACCTGGTAGTACATGTTGCCTGGAAGGAGAAGTGGCCAGATGTGTGACTATACACTGATTCATGTGTTGTAACCAATGGCCTGGATGGATGGTCAAGAACTCGGAAGGAATTTGACCAGAAAATTGGTGACAAAGATATATGGGAAAGAGGTATGTGGACAGACCACTCCATATGGGTGAAGGATGTAAAAGTATTTGCATCTCCTGTAAAAGCTCACCAAATAGTGTCCTCAGCAGGAATTTAACAATCTGTGAATAGTGGTCAACCTTTCTCCTGTCATTTTCCAGTGGGCTCATTAACAGAGTGGCCACAGTGGCAAGAATGGAGGTTATACATGGGCTCAGCAACACAGATTAACGGTCAACAAGTTTGATATGGCTACAGCTACTGATAAATACCCACTAGGCCATCAAGAGAGACCAACACTGAGTCCCCAGTGTAGCATCATTCCTCTGGGTGATCAGCCGGCGGCCTAGTAGCAGGTTGATTATATTGAACTGATTCCATCTTGGAAAAGACACACTTTATCATTACTGGCATAGACACTTATTCTGGATATGGATTTGCCTTCCCTGCATGAAATGCTTCTGCCAAAACAACCATCTGTGGACTCACAGAACACCTTATCCACCATCATGGAATTCCACACAGCATTGACTCTGACCAAGGAAAACATTTTTTTTTTTTTTTTTTTTTC
>NW_022900951.1:51451487-51457776 GCF_012274545.1 Fukomys damarensis | reverse complement strand
TTTTTTTTTTGTTTTTTTTTTTTGCCAAAGAAGTCAGGCACTGGGCTCATGCAAATTGAATTCACTGGTCTTACCATGTTCCTCAGCATCCAGAAGTGCCTGGATCAATAGAAAGGTGGAGTTGTCTTTTGAAGACACAGCTACTGCACCAGCTAGGTGATAATAGCTTACAGGGATGGGGCAAGGTTCTTTAAAATGTTATATGTGCTTTGAATCAGCATCCACTATATGTACTCTGTCTCCAATAGCCAGGATTCATGGGACCAGGAATTGAGGGGTGGAAGTGGAAATGATACCACTAGCCATCATCCCCAGTGAGCCGCTACCAAAATTTTTCCTTCCTGCTCCCATGACCTTATGCTCTGCTGGTTTACAAGTCTTAGTTCCAGAGGGAGGAAGACTTGTACCAGGAAACACAAAAATATCACTGAATTGGAAGTTAAAACTCCCCCTTGGTCATTTTGGTCTCCTCATGCCTCTGAGGAAACAAGCTAAAAAGCGAGTTACAGTGTTTAGAGTGGTAACTGACCCAGACTAACAAGGGGAAATTGGACTATTACTCACAATGGAGGAAAGGAAGAATATACTTTGAGTGCAGGATATTCCTTAGGGTGCCTCCTTGTATTACCATGCTGTTATTAAAGTCAATGGCAAATTGCAACAACCTAATTCAGGCAGAATGATGAATGTTTCAGAAACTTTAGGAATGACAAGGTGGGTTACCCCACCAGGGAAAGAACCAAGACCTGCTGCGGTACTTGCTGAAAGCTAAGGGAATACAAAATGGGTAGTAGGAGAAGATAATTCTACATATCAGCTATGACCAAACACAGAAATGAGGGTTGTAATTGTAATAGTCCTCTCATTGTATGATTCCAATTTAATATAATGTTCATAGACTTTGTATTAGTTTTAAATATTAGTAAACCTATGTTATAATGTTTAAATTATGAAATGTTAAGAGAAATCATCACCCAAAGAAACCTTGCCTTGTATTCTATGGAGAGAATGTGTGTGTGTGTGTGTGTGTGTGTGTGTGTGTGTGTGTGTTTGTCTTGTATGCAGGACACTTAGAACAGGTATAATTATGAACTTGTCTTTGTATCTGGAGATTATGGTCTAAAGATATGTGTCTGGTTGTCAAGTTGAAAAGGTGTAGATTGTGATGGTTGATTGAGTGTACACACTGGAGTAAATAATGCCCAATTAATGTGGCTCAGTATAGTTCTGTGTGTGGAAGACCCAGACTATAACGAATTATCATCAGATGCTATAAAAGAGAAGGATTGCTTCTGTTTCTTCTGGAGGAGCTCCAGTGTTAGATTTCACCTTGGATGCCATCTCTTGGCTTTCATTGCAGACTCTTCAGCCTTCCGGCAGAGCTCCTTTATCATACTTATCTTTTGTACTTTTCCATACTTGACTCTGTGGGCCAATGTAAGCCAATCTGCAAATTCTTATATATTTGTACATCTTATACCTCTTTCTCTGGTAAACACTGACTGATACAATCTACTTTATCTTAAGTACATTCAGTGTTTCTACTTCAATATCTAGGTTTTTAGTCTATTCAGATTTAATGTTAGTGAAAAGAAAGAGAGATGTGTCTAGTTTTATTCTTCTGCATATGGATAACCAGTTTTCTCGACAGAATTTGTTTAAAATCTATCCTTTCTACAGCATATGTATTTGGGCCTTTTGTAAAAGATCTGATAATTTGAGAGGCAGGTGTGATGGCACACTCCTGTAATCCCAGCACTCGGGAGGCTGAGTCAGGAGGATGACTGTGAGTTTGAGACCAGCTTTGGCTACATAGTGAGTTCCAGGTCAGTCTCAACTACATAGTGAGACCCTGTCTTAAAAAATACCCCCCCAAATTAAATAATTTAAAGACCATGGTGTTGTTTCTGCCTCCTCCATGCTATTCTGTTCTTTTACTATGTCTATATTTGTGCCATGTTGTTTTTGCTACTATTGCTTCATAAAATAGGTTGAAATACAATATTTTAATTCTGCTTTCTTTGTTCTTTTTGCTCAGGATTGTTTTGGCGATGTTGGGTCACTTCTGGTTCCATAAAAATATTAAGATTATTTTTTGTTGTAGCTCTATAATTAATGTTACTGGCATTTGTATTGGAATTGCATGAAATGTATCATTATTTTGGGAATATGACTGTTTTTGCTAAAGTGATCCTGACTTTCCAGGAAGAGATGTTTTTAATGTTTCTGATGTCCTCTTCATTCTCTTTCTGTCAATGTAATATATTTTATAAAGATTTTATACTTCCTTATTTAGTTTAATTCCTATGTATTTAATATTTTCTGAAATTACTATAAATGGGATTGCATTCCTAATATTTTTTAGTGGGTTCAATTTTGGTTTGCAGGCATGCACGGGCTTTTGTTGGTGATTTTGTACAATACTACCTTGAGAAATTTGTTTATTATTTCTAACAGTTTTATGTTGATTTGGGGGTCTTCTCTGTAAAGTCATCTTCATCTCTGTGTAAACAGTGTTTGTCTTCTTCCATTCCTATAAATATCCCTTTAGTTTCTTTCTTTTACCTGATTGTTCTGGTTAAAGTTCCAAGTACTGTACTGAAAAACAGTGCTGATAGTGCACAACCTTGCTTTATTACTTGTTTTGGAAGAACAACTTTCACTTTTGTCCCCATTTAATATGATGTTGGCAATATGTTTGCCATAAATGGCTTTTATCAGCTTGAAGTAAGTTTCTTTTGTACCTATTATCATTTTTTAATCATTTCTGTATGTTTGATGTTGTTGTCAGTTTATCTACAACTATTAGGAAGATTATGTTTCTTCTGATTTTTATTACTTCTTGTTTGCATGTTGTATTACATTTGTCAATATACATGTGTTGAACTGTCCCTGGGATGAAGCCAATGTGGTCATGATATACTAGTTTTTATTGATTTATTTCATTCTCTTTGTAAGTATCTTGTTGAAGATTTTCACATCTATATTCCTTAAGAAAACTGATCTATAGTCTTATGCATGTTGAGTCCTTTCTATTTTGGTATCATGGTAATGCTAACTTCAAAGGGTGAGATTCATATACTTCTTTCTTTCAATTTCAAAGAAAAGTTTAAAGAGTTTTAGTTTTAGACCTTCCCCAAAGTTCTGGTAAAATTTAGTGATGAATTCACTGGGACCCAGGCTTTTCATAGTTTTTAGTTTTATTATTATTATTATTACTGCCTATTTTTCATTGTTTGTTATAAGTCTATCTGGGCATTTAAATCTTCTTCATTTAATTTTTGTAATTAATGTGTGTCTAGGAATTTTGTCATTTCTTTTAGAGTCTTCTATTTATTGGAATATGGGTTTTGAAGTAGTTTCTTATAGTTCTCTGGACTTAGGAGTTGTACAACACAATTATACCTTTATCATTTTGAATTGTATCGATATGAGTATTTTATTCTTTTGCTAAGTTTGGTTCAGCATTTATCAATCTTGTGTAACCTTTCAAAGCACCAATTCTGATTCATTGATCTTTGTATCAGTTTCCTTTTCAGTCTTCATGTTTATTTTTACTCTGACCTTTTACATTTCTTTCCTTCCACACATATTTAATAGAATTGCTCTTGTTCATCTAGGACCTTAAGAAGCATCATTAATTTACTTACTCTGCCAGCTCCATTTTTTTCTTAGAGATTTCATAGCTATAAATTTCCCAATTAGATCTGCTTTCATTGTTTAATAGCTTTGATATGCTCTGCTGATATCATTTGACCCTAGAAATGTTTTAATTTCTTCTGTAACCCATGACTTTTCATATGTATAGCATTTAATTTCTATATGTAATCTATTTATCTATGTCTATCATAATTTCTATAGTTCCTATCCTTT
Source organism: Fukomys damarensis (assembly GCF_012274545.1). Taxonomy (NCBI): domain Eukaryota; kingdom Metazoa; phylum Chordata; class Mammalia; order Rodentia; family Bathyergidae; genus Fukomys; species Fukomys damarensis. Next base: position 51,453,903 of record NW_022900951.1, on the reverse strand, counting down.
CATTTCCTGTTGATTTATAATTTAATTCTATTATTATCCAATAGGATTCAAGATATTATTTCAATTATGTTGTATTTAAGCATGTTTTGTGTCATGAGACATGTTCTGTTTTTCCTCCTCATTGAGTTTATTGGTACATTTTAGGTATACAGTACAGTTACATTCATCATTGGGATCTTCTACCTTTACGTGACAGGTCTTGGTTCTCATTTTTTTCCCCATACCCCTGCCCTCACTTCATCCCCTCCTCCCTTTCCTATTTACAAAGACATGATCTTTTTTTTGCTGTTTCAAAAAATATCATTGTATTTTTTTCCAACGATGATTCCTTTTATTTTTCCTTTTATGTAACAATTATCCCAGTTATATATGTTTGTTTATGACACTCACAACTTAAAGGAGGAAAGGTTTATTTTGTCATGTTATCAGTCTATTGTTGGCTGGCTCCAAAGCATGAACAGGACTGCACAACAGTATGGCAGAGTAAAATTTTTTTATGTCATGTGACCCAGGAAGCAGAAAGAGAAGGCAGGAGCTTGAGAAAAAATACATCTCTTTAGGCTACAGCCCCATCACCCACCTCTTCCAGGCCCAAGCTCCTAACAATGCACTCAGCTACTCAATTTATGAATGGATAAATATACAGATGAGTATCATGTCCCCATAATTCAATAACCTTCCACACACATGATACTTTGGGATAATTTTAAATCTAAATCATAGCATTATGTTATTGGTCCCCAAAAGATTCTCACCCATCATGTTATGCAAAATGCATTTAATCCATGTCTAAGAATCACCAAATTCTTATTGGTTCCCAAATCACTTAAAATATCTAGTTCTAAAGTCTCCTCTGAGAGTGAATGCAAACTCTTAGCTGTGAGACCTTGTAAAATTATGAAAGAAAGTTAAACACTGTTTAAGAAGAATGGCACTGGAAAAACATTCTCATCTCAAAAGGAAGAAATAGGGAGGCAGAAAGGAATGAGACCAAATACCAGCAGGAAAATGTTATATCTCATAGCTTGGTGTCCAAATCTCTGATCAATTGTGGTGATCCAAATTGTGCTCCAAAGAACAGGCATCTCTGCATCCACAGCACTGCTGTTTGTGGTTCTCATGGTCCCTCTCATGCTATGCTTTGTTCACTCCCTGCAGCGTCACTCAGGAGATGTTCCACATTCTTGGCATCTTCAAATTCCTGTAGTTCCCACTCCACTTTTGGCTTACCTCTCACAGATTTATACACTGATTTCAGGGCTACCCTGCCTGGTTTTCCAGATTCTCACTTGAAATCTGTATGGAACCTTCCATGGCCCCACAAATCTTGCATTCTGCATGCCTGCAAAATCATCACCATCTGGATGATGCCAAAGTCTATGTCTATAACCTGTTTGCACAGCTAACAGGCCCACTTAAGCCTTGCCTGCAGATCATTCTGAATATCTGTGTGGTTCTCAAGCAAAGAACCCAGGGTTTCTCTTCTCAAATGCTCACAAGCAATTTTTCCTATGATCCTTATGTAAGGTACTTGAATACATTTTAATATTAATCTTTTTCAGAAATTTTTCTCTCCATGGTTCCAACATAGCAAGCACTTTCTTTCTTATAAAACTTCAAACTTTTCTCATTTGCTTTTTTTCTCCCTTCTCATTTGCACTGTGGGTCTGGCTAAAACCAGTCAGAAATATCCAGTGCCTCAGACTGCATGTTGGGCTCCTTTTACATTTCCTCCATTAGACTAATTATATAACTTTTAAGCTGTTTCTTGCAGCTTTAGGACATGGGGAAAATGAAGACAAATTTTCTACCATATATCATCTGTAGTTCAAATACCAATGGAGTCCTTATTTCTGACTGAAACCTGCTTAGCCTGGCCTCACTGCCTGTACTTTTATGAGCATGCTGGTGCTCTGGTGTCGAAAAAGGGTCACTATTAAAGAGTTTTTTAAAAAGATAAATTACATGAGCATCTTTATGATATGTAAAAATCTTTCCTGTTGAAAATGTAACACTTTTTCCTATTTAATTTTAATTATTTTTTTAATTTTTTTTAAATTTTATTGAGTTTATTGGTACATTTTAGGGATACAGTACAGTTACATTCACTGTTGGGATCATCTACCTTTACATGGCAAGTCTTGATTCTCATTTTTTCCCCTTACCTCTGCCCTCCCTTCACCCCCTCCTCCCCTCCCCATCTACAAACACTTTATTTTCATCTTTTCATTCTCTCACATTTTTTTCTTTTCCCTTTTTGTTCTTCCCCTACGCATCACCCCTTCCCTACACTTTTAGCTCCTTTCTTCAAATTTCTAAATGTCAGTAATCTTATTAGAATCTTATGCATTGTTGCAGAATATTCACACCAGGGAAACTATTTGGCATTTACACATGTGTGACTTATTTATTTCAC
>NW_022900951.1:51435725-51446612 GCF_012274545.1 Fukomys damarensis | reverse complement strand
GGCCGGGAGCTCGCGCGCACGCCGCCGGGTGATCACAGGCAGGCAGGCAGGCAGGCAGCTGAAGAAACCCCCTCCGGGGTCTTTGGGGCCTTCCTGGTCTGTTGTCACGCAGGCCGGGAGCTCGCGCGCACGCCGCCAGGTGATCCCACTTTTTCCTATTATAAATTAAAAGTTATCATTGTAGAAAGATATATTACCATTAATCCTCTCTATCAAGGTATTCAAACTTCAAACAAACTTATTCCATGATTCTATTGTTATTTTGGGGGGGCATACGAGGGATTAAACTTGGGTCCTTGCGTTTGCAAAGCAGGCCACTGAACTGCTGAGCTAAATCCCCGGCCCTATATTCCATGATTCTAAAAATGTTGTTCAAGTCCTCTCTCATGAAGGTCTTTAGGTGTGCTGTTGTGGCTGTCTTGAATTGGTTTCAGTTTTTTATCTTTCATAGTTATTTCTTTTACGGAAGACCTTGAAGTTGAAAAGTGCCAAATTTGATAAATAAGGAGGATGAGGAAACACTGTAATAATGCTTCTTCCTACATTTTTATTAATGCATATGCATTATACAGATTAAGGGTTTTATTTCATTACTTTTTACATGAACATATCATCTCCCTTGCCTCACAGTAGTATAGAGACTATTTCCATGAAGGAATTTGATGAAAATGAGCTTTACTTTTTTCTTTACTCACTCACACTGATGTATGAGTATTTTCCATACCAACCAATTTTCTAGTCTTCTACAGACACAGTTGGATATCTTACAATTCAGTTCTGATACCATCTACATAGAGGTTCAGAAAACAGTTGGATATCTTACAACAGAAGAAACCTACACTCTCTAAAGTTGGTGACTTGGCTCATTTGAACTAGTGTCTTCTCTGCCCAGACTCTATTTCTGTATAGTTGTCAGCACCACACTTACAGCATTTAGGTGTTCTAAAACCTGAAATATCAGTAAGCTTCATTGTTTAAGAGTTGCTATAAAAGATATTTGAGCTACCCCCACTTCTTTTTTTTTTTTTTTTTTTTTTTGGTACCGGGGATTGAACTTGGGTCCTTGTGCTTGCACACCACTTCTTAAAGTCAGTGGATGAGGATGAAAATTTCAACTCTCTAAATAGCCAAATTTTTTTTTTCTTTCTGGTGACTGGCCTCCTATTGAAAGATCTTGCTCTAAATCACCTCATCATCATAATCTCAGGTGGGTCCAAAAGGGTCTCATTATTAATATCATAAGATACCTCTATCACTCAGAGATTCCTAGAATTTAGAAGCATTTAATTAGGAACCAGAGACAAAAGACCAAATATATTTCTTAGCGTTCCATGAGGACAGAATCAGGAGCAAGAGATCAGCGATCAAAAATAGATAGCAACAGATTGAACTAGAGTGCTGGTGGAGGTGGAAAGCAGAGAATATATTAATAAAAATGAAGAAGAAATGATTAGTTGGAGATTAAACTTTAGAGGACAAACATGAGAATGTAAAACATGGATCCTTTTTTCTTCCTGTTTCACATTGTCAGTTATACAATTTGTATCTTATTTACACTTTTAATTTTTAACACCAGAGAAATTATTCTGCATTTACATGTGTCTTATTTATTTCAGTAAAAAGGGCTAAAGGTGTAGGGGAAGTGGGAAGAGTAGGGGAACGGAAGTAAGAGAAAAGAAAAAAAACATAAGAAAAGGAAAAAATGGAAACAAAGTCTTTGTAAATAGGGGAGGGTTGAGAGGGGTGAAGGGAGGGCAGGGGTATGGGGAAAAATGAGAACCAAGATCTGTCATGTAAAGGTACAAGATCCCAATGATAGCCGGGTGTGGTGGCACACGCCTATAATCCCAGCACTCTGGAGGCTGAGGCAGGAGGATCCCTGTGAGTTTGAGACCAGCCTGGCTTACATAGTGAGTTCCAGGTCAGTCTCAACTACATAGTGAGACCCTACCTCAAACCCCCACAAAAGATCCCAATATGCATGTACCTGTACAGTATACTTAAAAGTACCAATAAAATCAATAAAAAAATACACGGATCATCTCAAGATCTGTCTAAAAGTATAGTTGGACTTCTTACATGTTGTGTGTGTTTGTTCTTGTTCCCCATAAAATATTTAATAATGTTTTATTCCTGAGAGCCTCAGAATGTGCTATCGTTTTCACTGTAGATGTGATCATTTAAGAAAACCCCACATTGAAGTGGAATGGGACTTATTTTAATATGACTGATGTCCTTGTAGAAAGCAAAGTTGACACAGAAACAGACACACACAGTGGAAAAGCTCCTTGTGATGAATGAAGTAGAAATTGGAATGATATATCCACAAGTCAAAGAATGGTAAAGGGTTTGGGCAATAACAGAAGCTGAGAGAAATTAATGGAACAGTTGCTAACCTGAAACTATCTTGATTTGGGAGTTCTTCCCTCAAGAATCATGACAGAATAAATCTCTGTCTTATTGAAACCAATCATTGTTTGATTATTTGGAAGCCCTAGGAAGCTAATACACATGGCTGTGAGGGTTTCCAAGACAAAGTGATTCAAGAAAGAGAAAGTGTATTTTTCTATTCCCTTACTGTCTAAGACTGGATACTGATGCAGCAATACTACAAAAATATTCCACTGGTCTTAATAGTTTCAAAGCCACTCCTAACTTTATAGGGAAAGGGAGAACATAGATTAGTCTCCTCATAGAAAGTGTGTCAAAAATTACCGACATCTTTAATCTACCATGCTGTTGTTTATATTTATTAATTTAGATTTTGCTGTTATATTTGTTTCATTGTATATATAATTCACAAAGTGTTCTATATCAGAGAATCAGAAAATAATCCCTTTCTTTTTCCCTCTGCCCATTTTAACCTATTTTTCAAGGTCATCATTTCCCTGGTCTTAGAAGAAATCTTGAATAGGCTCCATAGTTTATCTGCTCATACTTAAATAATAAAATCCTCACTCATTTTCAGTCACAAGAATAGTTTCGCTTAATAATTAATAGGTTCTTTCCAGTATAATAATAAAAAGCTCTGACTTCATTCAAAATTAACATGCATCTAGCTCTTGTCTGCTTTTGGCTTGCTGATTACAGTGGGGCAAAAGAAAGCATGATTATCATCTGTGTCCCCATAATCCCCTTGTAACGCACATCTTTCCTTACCAGACTACCTTCAGCAGCACAAGGGTCAGGACACTGGATGAATAAGAAAGTTAAGTGAGGAGAACAAGGCTGTGCGGTTGAGCAGTTTATGTGCTATACAATTTGTTCTGCCATTTATTGTCACCTTGCTATGGAGCAGGAGAGACCCAACTTGACTGATACAGAGCAAGTACAGCATGCTATTTAAGGTTGGCTCCTTTTGGGTACACCCTCTATCCTTCTTCATTTACAGCCTCTGAGATTATGATTGTTCTTCATTTCTAGGCAGGTCATAAAGATTTCAAGCAAGTCACATAGAGTATTATTTGGCCTTTGGTATTTAAAGAACATAGTTGAAAGGCTGACTGACAGAGTCTACAGAGACAGTAAAGGAATGTGAATAGTAAGCAACTGCTGTTAAACAATCCAGGAGATCAGAGTTAAGCAATTTCAAATGTGAGAAAATCAGGGAAATTTTAACTGGACAGTTGATGATATGAATAAAATATTAATTTTTGTGATACTGTTATTTTGTTGTATTTTAAGATATCCTTGCCTCTGCTTATGCATATGGAAGAAGTTATAAATTAAACAGAATTTTCAAATAAAGAAGTGTATAGTAAGTTTTGATGGTGGATTGATTATGTCAATTTGAGAAGTTGGTTAAGAGAACCTTAACTAAATCAGCTCAGAGGACCTAGCCTAGGATGGCTCATCTCCAGGACAGTATGAAGGGGAAATTAGGAAGGACAGATCTTTGTCTGTTCCTTCAGAGAGTTACAGCCTTGATTTGGAAATCATCTCCTAGCTTCCTGCACAGATTCTTCAGGCGTCCTTAGCAGACCCATCAGCCTCCTGCTACAAACTTATATAGGACACTGCAGTGAGCTCCAGATCTTCAATTTAATCCTTCCATGTCCAGTGTGCAGGCAGACCCTTCCTCATATGACTCTGTGAGTGGCCATTGTAAGCCCACCTTGTAAACTCATATATATATTTGTGTATCTTATGTTCTATCTGTTTCTCTAGTAAATATCAACTGACACATATATGTTCCATGGACCAAATATAAAAATGTCATTTTAAAAGGAGATTTTTTCCAAAAGGATTTTTGCTACAATGAAAGAAAAGGACAGAAACAGACTGCAATTGTATCACTGAATGAGAATATTTTCAAAATGCTCAACAAGCCAGATTCATCACTCTTTGACAAGCCCATGGAAGTGACTGTGATAAACAAAAGTCAGCACGAAGTGAACAGAATAAATAAATACTGGTTTGATGATTTGATCAAATTACCTAGTATTTTCTCACTTCTTCACCTATTAGGATAAATATAGATTCATAGATCATGAATTTTTCACTAAAATGTAAAAATTATACAGTTCACAAAGAAATGATCCTTTAAAGTTAGTTATATCCTTATCACTGGAACCTGTAAATATGTTACATTACATGGCAAGGGAAGATTAAGGTTGCAAATGGAATTAAAGTTATTAATCAGTGGGTGCTAACATAGAGAATGACAATTAACATAATCATCAACTTGATTGACCTAAAAGCTGCCTAAGACATTACTAAGGACATCTCTGGATAACCCTGAGTATGTCATACAGACATGACCTTGGCTACTATATCTGTGTTTTAGCCCCTTCCTCTCTGGTACTACTACCCAGATCTGCTTCCTGATCATGCAAAACTAATTAGCACTGCTCTACTCTGCCCTTCTGCCATAATTTCTACAGTGGACATAGCTGACCACGGACTGAGCCCTTTGAGACCAGGAATAAAATTAAATCTCTCCTCTTTACTTAATAAGTGTCAAGTTTTTAGATTAAGCAACAGGAAAATTGACTAATACAGAGAGATTTTTCTGGACCATCTGAGTATATTCAGTTTAATCATAAGGGTCCTTATAATTAGAACAGGGAGGTGAAAGAAAGAGAAAAAGAGAGATATCAATTTAAGCAGATATTAGCGTGATATTGTTGGATATGAATGTGTAGAAATGACCATAAACCAAGGGATATATGTGACTTTCAGAAGATGAAAAAAGCGATGAAATGTATTTTACCCCAGCATTTCCAAAAAAGAACTCAGTATTGCTGTTATTTTAATGTTACCCTGCAACCACATTTTACTTCTAATTCCTAGAACTATTAAAATAATAAATGTGTGTTGTTTCAAGCCACCAAATGAATGATATTTTATTATAACAACAGTGTAAAGTGCTAATAGGAATAATAATATAAATACTATACAAATAGTAACATTTTAAAACTCATTATTATATCATGAATATGAACAACAAACCAAAATATGAATCTTAAACGAAAAGCAGTATTCACTGAGGCAAGTGAATTTGCAGGTAGGTAGATAAAAAAGAATAATATGATAAAAATAATACAAATGTCTAAAATAGAATTTTATTGAATGTATAACATTCAATCTTATTTCTCAATGTTGAGTCCTACAATTTTTGTTTGGAGGTGGCATTAAATCATAAAAGTTTCTTATATTTTTTTGGTTTTTATTTTTATTAGTGCATGTTTGCAATGTGTAATGATTACATTTCTTGTGGGCAGTTGTTACATATACATAACAAAACTCAATTTTCTTTCATCTCTTTTCCTTCCCCTAATTCTCCCCTCCCTCCATTTCTTCTTCCCCTTCCCATTTGAGAAAATTCTACCTCCCTACATTCTACTATCTGTCTTTTATTTTGCTTTCATTTGCATTTGTGGATTTCTCATATAAGAGAACTGATGCAGTACTTAAGCTTGTGTGTCTGATTTATTACACTTAAAATTATGATCTCAAGGTACATTCATTTGCCCATAAATAATACAAGTTTAACCTTCCCTAGGGAGGGGTAGTACTCTGTTGTATATAATACCACATTTTTTATCCATTTTTCTGTTGATGGAAATATAGGCCACTTCCAACATTTGGCTATTATGAATTGTGCTGCTAAAAACATGGGTGTGCTATAACATGATGTCTTTAACTAATTCCTGAAAAATGACTGTTAATCCCTCTAGGAAACCAATCACACCTCCATAAAACTTGTGCAAAAGTATCTGAAAGTATAAATTTTCTGTAAATGTAGAAAGAGCAAAAGTAAACAGGCATTTTTCAAAGATGAACCTGATAGTACAAAAATAGGTAATGTTGATAACAAAGACCATGCACAACCAATTTCAATATTAATGTCTCATTTCATCTTGAAGAGAAAGTAGAATTCATTTCAGAAATCTATTTTTTCTAACTCTTAGGATATTGTGTATGATATGAAAACCTAACTACTATCATCTATGTATTCCAATATTACTTTTCCTTATAGATGGACAAATATACTGATGTGCAGAGTGTGGATCGATTCTTGGAGTGTGATTATTTTTACTGTTTTCTGGAACTGTCATACTGATTTCCACAGTGATTTAACAGTTCATATTCTGACCACCAGTATAGTTGGGTTCCCTTTTTCTCACATCACACTTGCACTTGTATTTTAAAATACTTTGTATTTTTGATGATAGCCACTCCGAAATAACTTCGATTTCAAAGTATTTTTAATTTTCATTTCTGTGATGGTGGAAGAAGTTGAGCCTGTTCGCATATACTTATTGGTCTTTTGTACTTCTTTTGAGATGTGTTTGTTCAATTCATTTGATCATTTTGTGATTGGAATATATATATATACATATATATATGCACATATGTATTATATAATGCACTAATAATAATATATATATGCACAATAACAATAAAAGAAAATAAAGTAAAAGAAAAATAAATTGAAATTTTGATCTGCACATGATGATAAAAATTGAATATATTCATCCATACTTCTTCATAAAATACATAAATATAAAGAGAGCTAATGATTTTCTATAATAGAGTTGTGTTTATATCATTGTTGTTTTCTTCTTTATCTATTTTCTAAAGAATATTTGTGCCCTGATGTCCTCTTAATGGAAATTATTACTTAGATAATTTTGATTCACATATAGTTGTAAGGAATTACAAATTATAAATCTGACTTACTGTTCTCTGCAGTGGCTAGATTTTGTAAATCCATAGCACAGAAATTTCAACCAGGATATAAGCATTGATACTAAGTGCTGACCTTATTTAGATTACCCTAGTTTTATTTGTATTAAACCCTATATTGCATGCAATGAGAATTTTATTGTATAAAAATTTTAATGCATATAACATATTACAATAAATGATGAGTGTAAATGCATGATACTATAATAGTAATTTTAACATTCCAAGTAAATTTATTAATGAGTTTAACCAAGGACTATTTTTATCATTTGGAATGCCACAACTATAATATTTCAGCATCAAAAGACAATCAATTTTTAATGGTGAGGGTAAAATATTAGGATTTTCTAAGGAAATTAAAGTGCTGTGCAAGTAGTTCTGTCACTAAGCTGTTTATTCTTATATAATACTTGAGAAGTTTCACTATTATTCAGAGAAAAAAATGAGTATAATGAAATCACTACTGTGTACCACAACAAAGTATAAAGAAATTGCCTTCAAAAAAGAATGAATTATTTCATTCATATCTGTCACCCATATTGAATCATTCAACTTTCATCTAATTGGGGCCTGCCCTTGGAAAATCTCTATGTGAAAATTTGATTAGTTTCATAAAATCTTCAGAAGATCTAAAAACAATTGCTGTGTGGTTTTTGGCAATTTATTATGTTGAAATTGTATTTTCTAGTTTGGGAGAAATAAGTGATGAAGTATGTAAATTGGGTGATCCATTATTAAATCATGCAAATATGCTTTCCCTTATGATTATAAAGAATTTCACCTTCCCCCCTGATACTTATTATTAATTTTTAAGTTGAACTGTAACTTAGTTTTTAAAAATTCCAATTCATCTTTTGAAGAGGATGCAGCACAGCTAACTTTATAAAACAACTACTACTGGACAAAAAACACCAGAGGAACATAAACACAGTTATAGTGGGAGAACTAAAATGCACAGATCAATTTTTTAAGTTAATATTAAAATTGAGCAAAATCCTTCAATCAAATATATCTAATGACTGTCCTATCAAAAACAAAATAAACATTCTTTTCAGCAGCACATAAAATTTTATCCAAAATATACCACACATTAGCTAATAAAACAAGCTTAAATAAATGTAAAAGATTTGGAAATATATAATGCATATTATCAGAACAATGTAGTTAAAAACAAAAAAGGAAAATAAAGTAGAAATTATGCAAATGTGTAGAAATGAAACAATACATATTTAAATAAACAATGGGTTACAAACAAGTTTCTAGAAATAAATGATAATTTATTGCACTGGCAACATATCAGAACTTATGAGACACAATGAAATAAATCATGAGCTCTGAAGAGCCATAGCAAAAAACCAGAGCAAGCCCAAATGAATACCTAACATTGCACCTCAAGATCCTAGAAAAATCACAGCAAAAATTAACAAATTTGAGATCACAAAAAACAAGGTAAATAGTTAATAAACCAAAGAGTTCACTCTTTGATATAGTAAACAAAATAGACAAACCTCTGGCTAATCTAATTTTTCAAAGGGAGAAAAACCCAAATCAATGTAAGTAGAAGTATTTCATGTAAGTAGAAATAAAGAGTGAAAATACAATAGACACTACAAAAATGGAAAAGGATTCTAAACAACCACTTTGCAAACCTTCATAACAATAAATTGGAGAATTCAGAAGAAATGGGTAAATCCCTAAATACATTTAAATTATCAAAACAGAACAAAGAAAATTTAAAACCTTGAATAAACCAACATCAGGCCATAAAATTAAAGCAGAAAAAAAACACTAAGAAACATCCAGATCTGCATATGATCACTGATGAATTCTACAATAACTTCAGGGAAGTAATAGCATCAAGGTTCTTTAAGATTTCAAGTGAAATTGAGAAGGAAGTACTTCCAAAGTCACTCCTGGAAGCTGGCATTACCCTGATTCCAAAACCAGACAAATATCCAACCAACTAAGAAAATGTTAGGCCATTCTCTTTAATGAATATAAATGGAAAAATATTCAAAAGATACTAGGAAACAAAATGCAACAGATAATCAAAAACATCACGCAACGTGTCCAATAAGCTTAACTCAATGCAAAGATGTTTCAGCATATGCAAATCAATAAATGTAATATACCACATAAACTCAAGCAAGAACAAAAATTGTATTATCATCTCAAGAGATGCAGTAAAAGCCTTTGACAAAATACAATATTTTATCATGATAAAGATATTAAAGAAAAAGATTATAAAAGGGCCTTCTCTCAATTTTATAAAATCCATTCATGATAAACCTACAGCCAAAATAATATTTAATAGGGAAACTCAAAGCTTTCCCTCTAAAATTAAGAACAAGATAAAGGTATCCATTTTCACCACTGTTATTCAACATTGTTCTCAAAACATTGCAAGAGCAATTAACAAGAAAAAGAAATAAAACAGATATTTACAATTAAGTAACAAGTGAAATTATAGTTACTTGCAGATTATGTGATCTTCTACACAGAAGACTCAAAAAATCCACCAAAAAATATCAGAATTAATAATTAAATTTGGTAATGTTCCAATTAGAAGGGGAACTTGGGAGGGGGAAAGAAAAGAAGTGACAAGAAGAAAAGAGAATAGAAGGAAAAAGTGGAAACAGGTTTTGTAAATAAGGAGGTCAAGAGAGGTCAAAGCGATGGGAAGGGAATGGGAAAAAAAATCAACAAGATATATCATGTCCAGGTATAAATTCCCTAGGATGAATGTTACTATTTTGTATATCAAAATGTTTGCTTCAAAAAATAAAAAATATATAGTTTTTGAAAATTCATAATGTAGTAGGATGCAAAATCAATATACAAAAATCAGTAGTGTTTCTGTACACAAATAATGAACTCATTAAGAATGAAATTAGAAAAAATACCATTAATAAACGTACCAGCAAAAATTAAGTATTTAGATATCAACCTAAGAAAGTTAAAGATGTCCACAATGAAAAATATAGCATTCCAAAACAGGAACTTGAGGAGAATATCAGAAATTAGAAAGCTACTCACTGATCCTGCATAGATAGAACCAATAGATTTAAAATTGACTTACTTCAAAATTATTAAAGAAATCTGATGCAATCTAAGTCAAAATACCAACACCATTCTTTAGGGAACTGGATAAAAACATGTGAAAATTCATATCATACCAGAAGAGACCCAGAATACCAAAAGCAATCCTGAGTAATAAAAGCAAAGTTGTAAGCATCACAATCCCAGAATTGAAGTTATATTACAAAGCCACCGTGATAAAATCTGCATCATATTTACATAAAAACAGACATAAACAGCAATATAATAGAGCAGAGAATACAGAAACAACCCCATACACTTTTGATTATTTGATGTTTTACAAACAGTTCAAAAACATACAATAGAGGAAAGATAGCTTCCTTAATATTCAAGGAAAAACTGGTTACCCACATACAGAACATTGATTTGAAACCCATTTCTCTTACCATGTAGTAAATTAAAATCAAAATGGATCAAAACCTGGTCTGCGATCACCCGGCGGCGTGCGCGTGAGCTCCCGGCCTGCACGCGAGCTCCCGGCCTGCGCGACAACAGACCCAGGAAGGACCCAAGGACCCCAGAGGGGGTTTTTTTCAGCTGCCTGCCTACCTGCCTGTCTGCGATCACCCGGCGGCGTGCGCGTGAGCTCCCGGCCTG
>NW_022900951.1:51406812-51428033 GCF_012274545.1 Fukomys damarensis | reverse complement strand
ACACACACACAAAGAAAGAAAGAAAGAAAAGAAAAGAAAAGAACAGAGAAGAAAAGTAAAGAAAGAGAAGAGGAAAACTAAAAATCAGTGGGCTTTTTCTCAGTTTGAGTCCATAGCTGTAAAAAATTATAGATAGGGAGAGAGAAAAGAGAAGAAAAGACACACCACTATGTTTCAAGAGGGCAAGGAGTTGGGGGAAACTCCACTTCAGATTAAGATATTGACAGAAGTAGAGATGAAAAAATAAAAAGTCTTCAGATGTACTTACCAAAGTCATGATTTTGATCCCTAGTTTATTTCCTGGCTGACTTGCAAGAGAAAACATGAATAGGCTAGGTTTAAAGAACTGAGATGAGGAACTCAACCCACCCTAAACATCAAATATTTGGATGTTCACTGATGCCTACTGAGGAAAAAGAATTTTCAGAATTTGCAAGTAAGAGGCATGGGAAGCATTTTATTGGGTAGAAATTCAAAAGTATATACTCAAAAAAATAGAGTATGAGCCCTAAAGAGAGTACCATCCAATGAGCCAGAGCTAGGCACATTTATGGGGTCTTGGGGAATATTCAAGTGGGATGATCTAAGATGTGTAGTCCTATTGTCTATCAGGTGACCCATATGACCGGCTATGTCAAAATGCAAGCCTTTTACTTATGTTTGAAATTTAGATATGCTAACCTCTAGCATTGCTGTTTCTTTGAGGATGGAAAAAGCACAGCATTTAGGGGAAAAGGACAGGTCCAGAGCCAAATGCACAGAATTTCATTTTTGTATTTAAAACATTTAGAAAATTTCTTGAGTGATTTTCCTGGAAAGAAAGAGGTTTTAGTAATTTGGGTTACATGTTTTCTTACATACTTGCAGAAAAATAGCCTCTTTAACAAATGGAGCTGGAAAAATGGCTATCCACATGAGGAGATTGGATGTAGATCCATTATCTCTCTCCATGTACTAAAATAAAATGAAAAGAAATCAAAGGCTTAAATATTAAACAAAACACTTAATGTACTGTAACGTATGGTAAGAAAAGTGAATGAAGATATATGTGTGCATATAGAGAAACTCTGAATAGAACCTAAATTGTACAAGAAATAACTTTAATAATGTAATTATGTGAAATTAAAAACCTTCACAGCAAAAGAAATAACCAACAGAGTGTAGAAACAACCTAGCTACTCTTCATATTGAGTGCTAAAATCTAGTCGTATATATAACAAACTCAAAAAATTATATTCCCCCAGAACAAAAGACTCAATCAAAACATGGGCAACTGAAATGAATAGACACTTCTCAAAAGTACAAATGACCATTAAATGCATGAAAAATTATCTAGCTTCAATCAGAGAGCAATCTGGGAGCTGTTTCTTTCTTTCTGAATATGAGAAAAATGCAAATTAAAACAGGTCTAACATTTTATCTAACTCCAAAAATAAGGACTACCGTCAAGAAATAAAATAATGGCAACTTCTGGCCAGGCTAAGGGGGAAAGATCACTTCTACATTGTAGACAGGACTGTAAACTAGCAAAACAGGTGTAAAAATCAGTACAGAGATTCCTTAAAAAACAAACAAACAAAATGTTGACCCAGCAATTTGCCTTCTCTATATCTTCCACAAATAGTTAAAGATGTCACTTTATAGTGATACGTGCATACCCATGTTTATATTGGCACAATTCATAATGCTTAAATCTTGGAAGCAGCTTATATGTGCATAAACAAATGAATGTATATAGAAAATGTGGCATTTATATGTGATATAAGTACTACTTATCCATAAAATATGATAAGTGTGAGTCACTTTTAGGAAAATGGATGCATCTTGAGACCATGATGTAAAGTGAAATAAATCAGACACACAAACATATTTTCCATCGCTTCTCTCATATGGGACACCAAGCATATAAATAATTTAAGAGCAAAACAAAAGATATGTAATAGGAAACAGCTAGATCTTTTGTAATTGAGGAGATCTAGGGTAGGAGGAAATGAGGGGTAAGAAGGGGAGCAGAAGTGGAGGTAAAAATAAAAAGGCTTAGGACATGTTATGTATGTGTACCAACTCCCTATGATACATGTAATAAATATGTACAGGAAACAAGTACTGATAAAATTTTTTAATAAGAACCTCTCCAAAACACATCATAGTCTAATCTAAGAATTTCAGCACAAGGGGGAATATTAAAAGCTGTTAGAGGAATACATCTGATAACCTACAGAGTTTATCTTATCAGAATATGAGCAGATTGCTCAAAACAAATCATTATGGGCAAGGGAGCTTTACAGTGTTTTTCAACCCCTAAAAGAAAACAAATGCCGAACAATTACTATGTCCTAGAAAATTATCCTTCAAAATTAATGAAGAAATAGACTTTCCATCACACAGATAACCTGAAGAAATTTATGAGTACCAAAGAAGCATTGGAGAAATGAATAAGAATCTAACACAGCAACTGTGAGGCCAAAGCTCAAGAGATTAAAAAAACAATACATTTAACAGGGAAAGTAGTTAAAAAAGACAACATTTGAAAAATAATGCAGTTGAGATTATACAGTATATATCTTTCACTAATAAAACCCAAGGTCAATGATCTGACTCCATATCAAAAGACACAGACTGGCAGGTTGAACTAAAAAATAAAACATGAAAACCAGAACATGCCTTCAAGAGATATACCTCATGCAGCAAGAAACACATAGACTAAGAGTGAAAAGGATAGAAAAATAAAATGATATGGAAGCGGAATCCAAATGTAAGTAGGAGTGTCTATCCAATTATCAGGCAAAGCATTCTTCAAGCCAAAGCTACTCGTAAGAGATAAATATAGCCAATAAATACTGGTAAAGTGAAGACTTCAGCAGAAAACATAACAGTTTAAAATACTTAAGCACCAAATATCAGCATGCCCATTTTAATGAAACAAATACTACTGGACATAAAAAAACAGGCAGACACCAATATAAGCATAGTGGTGGACTTTAACACCTCAATATCACAAATGGAAAATACAGTAAGTCAAGAAAGAAATATCATAATTGAACCACACCATCAGACAAATAGAAAACAAGTATCTATAAGGTTTGTCACTGAGAAACAGCAGTATACACAGTTTTGAAGGAGTACATAGAAGTTTTTCTAAAATAGACCAATCTTAGGAAATAAGGTTCATATAAATAAATATAGAAGAGCTGTGATAATCTCATGTACTATAGACCCTGGCAAAAGAAAATTAGCAAATCAACAGCAAGTTAAACCCAGAAACTATGTAAAAGCTTGGAGATTGAAAAATACATGCTTCAATAATAAAGGGGTTACAGAAAAAATCAAGGAGTAAATTATAAAGTTGCTAGAATCAAATGACAATGAAACAGCACAACAAAACTTACGAGCCATAATGAAAGCACTTCTAAGAGTGATGTTTATAGCTATGGATGTAAACATTTTAAGAAAAACAACAATGCAAAATGAATACCTAAAGACGCACCTCAAAGTCATAGATTAACAGACACAAACCAAATGCAAAGCTTGTACAAAGAGAGAAATTGCAAAGATCAGAATGTAAAATATTTCAAATGAGATGAAAAATAATACAAAGGATCCATGAAACACTTGGTTTTTTGAAAGGACACACAAAATTTTTGAACCCTTAGTCAAATATACTGAAAGAAGATGAATCTCTTCCAGCAAATTTAGTGTTTCTGTTTTGATACTTAGATCTTTGATCCATTTTGATTTTAATTTAATGCATGGTGAGAGACATGGGTCTAATTTTTATTTTCATCATGTGGAAAGCCACTTTTTTCAGTACAATTTATTCAAGGAGTTCTTCCTTTCAGAATACATGTTTGGTCCCTTTGTCAAACATAAGGTGGCTAAGTGGTTTTGGGGTTGTTTCTGCATCTTCTAAGCTATTCCACTGATCCTCAGGCCTGTTTTTTGCTGTACTATGCAGTTTTTGTCACAGCACCTTTGTAGTGCAACTTCAAATCAGGGATTATGATTCCCCCTGCCTTGCCTTTGTTGCTTAGAATACTTTTTGCTATTCTTGGTCTCTTCTGGCTCCACATTAATTTTAGAAAACTTTTCTCTGGTTCTGTGAGGTATGTTAATGGTATTTTGATTGAGATTGTATTAAATCTTTATAATAATTTTTTGAGAGAGGCTATTTTCACTATGTTGGTTCTTTCAACACCAGAGCAAGGGATACCTTTCCACTTTTATTGCCTTTTTCATAGGCCTGTAATTGTTTTTTTAGGTTTTTTGTGCCAATTTATTTTTTATTTTTTTAATTGAATTTATTGGTACATTCTAGGTAGACAGTACAGTTACATTCATTACTGGGATCTTGTACCTTTACATGACAGGTCTTGGTTCTCATTTTTCCCCTTGTCCCCCATAGGCCTGTAATTTTAATGTAAAGATCTTTTGTCTCATTTGTTAGATTGGTTCTTAGTTGTTATTTCATTGTTTGATGCTATTGTGAAAGGGGCTGTTTCCCTAATTTCTGTCTCAGTAAATTTGCTAAGTGTGTATAAGAATGCTATCGATTTTTGAGTATGGAATTTGTCTCCAGCTACATGACTGAATTTTGATATTAAATCTAGAATTCTTTTGATGGAATTTTTGGAGTCTGCTATGTAAAGAATCATGTCATTTGAAAATAATGATAATTTAACTTCTATCTTTCCTACTTTTATTCTTTTGTTTATTTGTGTAACTTCTCTGCCTATTGTTTCTATAACTATATTGAATAGGAGTGGTGATAGTGGACATCCTTGTTCCTGCTTTTAGAGTGAAAACTTTCAGTTTTTTCTACTTAGGGCTGTAGGTTTTTCATAGATGGCTTTTATTAGATTGAGATAAAGACAATCCAATCCAATTTTCTGTAGGATTTTTATCATGAATGGTTGGTAGTCTTTGTCAAATGCTTTTTCTGCATCTACAAAAATGATCATGTGATTTTTGTCTTTGGCTCTGTTGATATGGCATACTACACTTACTGATTTGTGTAAATTGAACCATCCCTGCATCCCTGGGATAGATACTACTTGGTCATGGTGTATAATCTTGATAATTTGCTGTATTCTGTTTACCAGTAACTTATTGAGGAGTTTTTCATCTATGTTCATTAGGGTGATTGGACTGTAGTATTCTCTTTGGTTGAGTCCTTCTCTGGTTTTGGTGTCATGGTAATACTTGCTTCAAAGAATGATTTTGTGAGTATTGCTTCCCTCTCATTTCATTGAAGAGTTTGAAGAGTGGTAGCATTAGACGTTCTCTAAACTTCTTGTAGGAGTCAGCAGTGAAACCACCATTACTTGGAGTTTTCTTTATTGATAAGTTTTTAATTACATTTTTAATTTCACTGATTGATATTGGATTATTTAGAATTTTTATATCTTCTTGATTCACTTTGGTGAGTATTGCTTCCCTCTCATTTCATTGAAGAGTTTGAAGAGTGGTAGCATTAGACGTTCTCTAAACTTCTTGTAGGAGTCAGCAGTGAAACCACCATTACTTGGAGTTTTCTTTATTGATAAGTTTTTAATTACATTTTTAATTTCACTGATTGATATTGGATTATTTAGAATTTTTATATCTTCTTGATTCACTTTGGGGAATTGGTAATATTCTAGATTTACCCAGGATCTTTTGTGATTTCAACCTTTTCATTCCTAATTTCATGAATTTCCAACTTTTCCTTCCTTTTTTTGTTAAGGCTGGCTAATGGTTTATCAATTTTAATTTTTCAAAGAACCAACCCTTTCATTCATTGATTGTTTGTATTGTTTCCTTAGTCTCAGTTGCATTAATTTCTGCTCTAACTTTTTATAATTTCCTCCCTCATATGAGCTTTCGGGATTGACTTGCTCTTCTTTTTGTAGATGTTTTAGGTTGAATATCAGATTGTTTATTTGAGCTCATTCTGTTTTCCCAATATGAAAATTCACTACTATAAATTTGTCTCTTAGGATTGATTTAGTTGCATCCCATGAGTTGAAGTATGTTTTATTGACATTATCATTTAATTGTAGACACTGTTTAATTTCTTCTTTAATTCCCTTATGGTTCATTTGTTGTTCAGGGGCAAATTATTTAATATTTTGTGTTCATGTAGTTTATGTGTTTTTTGTCATTGATTTACAATCCCACTGAACTAATATGTAGAACTCTTGAAGACATAAGTTTAAACAAAATCATCATGAACAAAACCCTGATCACATGAAAAATATTTCAAAGAATAAATAATTGGCATTTCATCTTAATAAAAAGCTTTTGCGCAGTGAAAGGTATCACAGAGTGAAAAAAACAACCCATAGAATGGCAAAATTAGTAATTTTTTTCTCAGACATAGCAGTAATATCTAAATCATATAAAGAATTGAAAAAAAAAATCAGAATCCCCAAAATTAAAAACCCAATTCCAAAATAGCCATCTGAGATTAATACACACTTCTCAGATTAAGAAGTACAATGGCAAATAAATATATGAAAAAATGTTCAACCTCACTGGTCATTTGAGAGATACAAATAAAAACAATGCTGAGATTCTATCTCACTCCAGAAAGAATGGTGATTATCAAGAAATCAACTGGTAACAATGCTTTTGGTGCTATACAAATAAGGAACCCTTCTCTCCTGTTGCTGGTAGTGTAGGCTTGTGTAAACACTGGAAATCAGTGTGGAGATTCCTCACAGTGTGGATTAGAGGTCTCATTTGACCCAGCTATTCCCCTTCTGGATATTTTCCCAAAGGAGATGAAAGCATCATACCACAGCAATATATACACACCCATGTTTTTTTGTTTGTTTGTTTTTTGTTTTTTTGGGTTGGGGTACAGGGGATTGAACTAGGGCCCTTGCGCTTGCAAGTCAGGCCACCGAACTGCTATACACTCATGTTTATAGAAGCACAGTTTGTAATAACTAAACCTTGGAAATAACCCAAATGCCCATCAACCAATGAAAGGATAACGAAGATGTGGTTCTTTTATGAAATGGAGTACTACTGAGCCATAAAGAGGGATGAACTTGAGACATTTCTAGGTAAATGGATGCACTTTAAGACCATGCTCTTAAGTGAAAATTAATTGGACACACATGTGTAAATATCTCATTGTCTCTCTGGTATGAGAACCTGAAAGTGTAAATAATACCAAAATGTAGAATAGATATTGTGAAATAGGAAAAATTTGTTCAAAAGAAAAGAGAAACTAGTAAGGGGGAAGGGGAAAGGAAGGAAAGAAAAAGAAAAATGAGAAAAGGATATATTGGAAACAAAGCTTTGTAAATATGGCGGGTAAAATTGTTTTAAAGGAAGGGAGGGGAGGGGAATGTGAAATAAGAGGAATCAAGATATATCAGCAGGGGATTTAGCTCAGTGGTTTAGGCGCCTGTCTCCTCGCAAGCACAAGGTCCTGAGTTCGATCCCTGGTACCAAAAAAAAGGTATATCATGTACAAATACAAATTCCTTATGATAAATGTGATCATTGTGTATATCTAAATTGTACCAATAAAATTAATATAAAACTACTATAGCAAACTTATTCACAAAATAAATCTTTATGATTTCATTTTGGAAAACTGTATTTTTAATAACCCAAATTTAATCAGACTTCTTTATATCATTACAGATAATTGTGTAGTCCATCCCTCTGATGACTTTAGTAACTGCCTCTCCTTCCACACACATCTTTCTGTTCCCTATTTTATCTTTAAAGAATGTGAAAATCTAGTACCAATGCGTGTTTAAACACTCAATTACATTTCAGTTGAATCTTCCAATTTCTCACAAAGTTTGGTTTGTAGTTGAAACAATGAGTGTGCAAAGATTAAATATAAACACTTGAGAAAATCATTAACTCTTCAGTGCCAGAAGTGGCAAATCCCAAGAGGAAGTGGACTTCCAGCTATTTGACTCATTTCCTTTTCAACATCACAGCTTCACAGTCAGAGTCAGTCATGATCAGCAGGAAGATCAGTAGCCACGCTGTGATCTGTTATCTTCTCTCACCTGGAACTGTTTTCAAATGATTTACTGTGCGATAGACAGACACTGTGTGTAGTCAGCTAGCCACTGCTTTTTATTTCTGTTACACGTACATTTGTTTTGATTTATTTATAATTCACACTGTGCCATTTTGATTTCATGGTGTTTAGTTGAATAAATTTGTGACACTCAAATACTTAGATGATATTTTTAAATGACGTAAGTTTTTTATCCAGTTTCATTTCAACTCTGCTATAACTGGAACTTTTAGATGTTTATCAATTATTTTTATGGGAAAAAAAGTAAATGATGAAATAGTAAATATTGACATTTCTAAGTAATGTTGGTACAGAACACATTTTTTACAACTGTGATAAATATTTGGATCAACTGAAGAAAATCGTGACTACTGAAATCTCTAAATGCCTTGGTTCTCAGTATCAATATTTTTATTAAATTTATTTCTTATTAAAATGTGTAGTTATAAGGCCTTTTTCTGGCAGTATTATGTAATTTTAATGTGGTAGATGGGACCAGCACTTATATGTCATCATACAGACATATATTTTTGTTTATTCTTTATTACCTTAGTAATTTTATGCTATGTATGTACCATAACCAACCTATTGCCTAGGAGAAACATGTAAGATAATATATTTACAACCATTACTACAAGTTTATAATGTATTTTTTATCTCATTTTATAAGTGTGTTGTACAACATCCAAAAAGAATGTTTTTGATGAGTAAAGGATGAAAAATATGAAATGTACAGTTTTGATAACAAAAATCTGCCAATTTTTACAGTATTTTATTATAGTGCATTTCTTTTCTTTTGGGGTCTTTCAGTTAGACAATGAATCAATAACTTTGTGTTTCAGTTGGGATTTTACAGTTTAGATTTTAATTCTTTTGTACTTTTCTGTTTCCTTTAACCCATAGCATTATTTTAATAAATGTTAAAATATCAACCTAAAATATTAAATAAATGTGTAAAAAGAAGATTCACATTAATGCAATTATCTATGAATAAGGTGAAATCAAAAGAGTCACTTCTGATATCCACTGTTGTTCATAAAATAGTATTTGAAAAATTATATTACAAAATAATTGAAGAATATAGGAAAAGGACAGATTGTAGATACATATGAATCAGCAAGAATATATAAAATCTCTGAAAAACAACAATATTAGGCAATGGGATAGACACAGTAATAAAACTCTAACAATGCAGAAAAGCCCAAGAAGTGATGCATTCATCACTGAATTATATCAAAACTTCAGGGAATAGCTAACACCAATAATCCCAAAAGAGTTCCATAAAATTGAAAGGTAATGGTATGGGCCAGACACATAAATAAAATAATTACGCTATAAGTGCAATAAAAAATGATAAAGGAAGAAATCACCAATAAAATCACATATATGCCAAGTTTCTTAGCTAAACAAAAAGATTCAAAATACAACATATTTAAATATTTAACACTAAATTGCCTACTAGCTAAAAGAGTTTATAAAATTTCAATTTGATCAATCATTGCCTACAGATAAATGATAAGGACAAATAAGAAAAAATCATGAAGAAAACATCTCATGCTTGTTACCTATGACAATGTGAGACTTAAACTCGATGATAAAAACTGCCATAGATAAAAAATCAGTCTCTAAGGTGTATGGGCTAAAAGACATCAATCTATAAAAGATTATATAATCATAGATATAGATTAAATAAAACATTATGTAAATGATAAAAATTTATATAAATGATAAAGTGCTTCAGTAAGAGCCTCAAAGGGGGGAATGATAGAGTAGACCACCCCTCCACATGGAATTGGCCAACTTATGTGCTAATTGTGTGATTAGGCAACTATGGGTTGACTAGGTAACTAATATGCTCTTTGTAGAATGTACCTGAGTTGCCATGACAACATCTGTAATTTGTTACCAAAGGAGTGTAATGGACTCAAAGTCCTGCCAGACTCTTACCCCCACCCCCACTGCTCTGCTTTGTTTAAATACTGCTCGCTCTATTTCCAGGGAAACTCCATTGGAATCACGCTTTATAGATAGAAAAAGAGAAATATACAGAAGCAAACAAAATTCTATTCAAGGCTCTCAAGACTGACAGGAGTCACTCACTGAACCACTGGCATCATAAAAAGCCACTTTTTGCTACAATCTTCATGTTGAAAGTGGCCTGTCCAAGGTCCCCACAGTTTCCCACTTTAGTTCAGCATATATAAATCCGGAAAACTAACAAACACATAAACAAAAATCAGGAAAAAAATCACATAAAAATCTAAATAGACACAAAAACCTTTTGATAAAATTAAATTGTAAAAACCCAGTTGAAAATAGGTATAAAAGAGTGTTATCTCAAAGTGATAAAAACCACTTATCACAAGTCCACTGCCAAAATCATACTGATCTACAAAGATACAGAAAAAATGGGAGATTCCAAGGGCTTTCAGGAAAAATATAGCAGTGGAAAGGACCAATGGATGTCATGTGCTACAACAGCTGTTGAGTGATTCTAGTCCAAGTTACTGCCCTATCCCCTGCAGAGTGGTAGTACACCATTCCATGGAAACCCAACTGAACCCAGGACTCAGATTAGCCAGTGTTATTCTCCCGCCATGACTTGGGAGAGGGACAGCCACAGAAGATATTCATGGTCAGGCAGATGACTATATGCAGCATAGATCTGGGCTCTGACTGCCTTGTCTAGGAGCAAAAGCAGGAACATATCTTGATTTGGACACTGCCCTAAACTGTAGGAAATTGATCACATGTTCAAAATCAAAGAGAAGTTGTTTCTTTAATTTTGGTTTTGGTTTATTTTGTTTTTGTTCTTTCTTTTTTTTTCAGCTTTAATTGAGTTTATTGGTACATTTTAGGGATACAGTACAGTTACATTCATTGTTGGGATCATGTACCTCTATATGACAAGACTTGATTCTCATTTTTTCCCCTTACCCCTGCCCTCCCTTCACCCCCTCTTCTCCTCCCCATCTACAAACACTTTATTTTCATCTTTTCATTATCTCACATTTTTTCTTTTCCCTTATCACCTTTCCCCTACCCATCCCACCTTCCCTACACCTTTAGCTCCTTTCTTCCCATTTCTAAATGTCAGTAATCTTATTAGGATCTTATATATTATTGCAGATATACTCATAAGTGAAATAAATAAGTCACACATGTGTAAATACCAAATAGTTTCCCTGGTGTGAATAATCTGTTTTTGTTCTTTCTTTAAGGGTGACATTATTTTTACTTTTCTTATTTTGTTTTGTTTCCCCTTTTCTATTTTTCTCTCTTTCTTTCCCTCATTTCTTCTTCATCACCTTTCTCGGGCTCCAGTAATCTTCCTTTGTTCTTCTCCCTGTCTTCTAGACTTTTTATTGTTTTTTCTCCTTCTTACTTTTTTCCCCATTAAGTTTATTGGTACATTTAAAGCAAACAATGCAGTTATATTTATCATTGGGATCTTGTACTTTTACATGATATATCTTGATTTTTCTTTTTTCCCTATACCCCTGCCCTCCTTCACCCCCTTCACCCTTCATTATTTACAAAGACTTTGTTTCTTTTGCCCTTTTTTCACATTTTTTTATTTTCCCTTATTTCCTTACTCCTCCCCTTCCCAATTTCCCTTTTAAATCTCTCCCCTTATTTCTCTCTTATTTTTGTGCTCTATATAATTTTTCCTTTTTCGCCATCTTTTTCTTTTATCTTCTATTTCTTACTAGTCACTTGTTTTACCTTTACCTAATTTTATAAATATCCTTTTACTCCCCAATAAAATAGTTTGTAATATGTCTCTCACCTCCTTCTCATATCACAGTATTTAAGATTTTGAAGTTTTCCTTTTGCATTCCCTCATTTCAAAAACCAAATATCATTAGTAGTATAACCATAAAACTTTGTCACTTTTTTGATAGTTAACTCTATAAAGTTACTGTTGAATTCGTTTTTACCATTACCAAAGATATAGCTGTACATATTTAGTACATATTAGGTTTAAGTCAATATGTGAGTTGCCTTAATATTTACATCATAATTGCCAATTTCTTCCCTAGAATTAGGGGTGGTATATAATTTTTTCCTATGGTATATTAATATCTAATTTTCTTGGGCAATACTACTGTACTTGATTAACTTGATATTAATAATGTCTCACAATTATCACTATTTCACTGTAAGCCAAAATTCAGATTGCCATTGTGACATTCACAATACTAGAGTAAATTCCCAGGAAACTTTGTTGCAAGACTGACTGCACCACATAATCCCATCCAAAAATACCAAGGTAGTCAGAGCTTGGGGCTCTGGCAAAAGATTATAGTTAGCCACACCCAAACTACAACACTGAAAAGGAACTAAGGAGATCTACGTACTAGCAACAAAGTCTTTACACTATATGAATCCATAAATGTCAGTAAAAAAACAATCTAATAAAAAAAGAAACATGAGAAGAAAATGCTACAAAATATATCCCAAAACTTCTAACTTTCCTGAAGTCAATCTAGGGATAACTGAGGAACAGAATAGTGTAAGTTGCATGTGCAAATTACTGGGAAGGATAATAGAGTAGATTATAAAACAGCTCAAAGAGACGCACATAGAAATTAGAGAAGGTTTTAGCTCAGTGGTTCCAGCGTCTGCTTCACAAGCACAAAGATCTTAGTTCAATTCCAGGTACTAAAAAAAAGGCATTAAAATCTGTTCAAATAAATAATGGGAGTAAACAAAATACACAGAAAGAAATAAACATACAGGTAAGTGAGGCATATATATTTCCAAATAGCCATGACCAAAAGAAAACCTCTTTATACCACTTTATACTCAGAGTTACAAAAGTCCTTTAAAAGGACACAATCCTCAAAGAGAAAGGCAATTAATCACATATAAAGTCAAACCAACTGGAATTACAGAAGACTTCTAAACAAAACCCTTAGAGGCCAAAGAGGGTGCAATGAAGTTTCTCAACCCCTAAAAGTTAACAACTTCCAACTGCAACCTATGATTTTTGAAAGAGTTTCTTTTAAAATTGAAGAATAAATAATACATTTCCATGACAAGGATCAGCTCCATAACCTTATGACCACCAAACCAGCATTATAAAAAAAATCTCAGGGATATTTTCGACAGAATGAAGCCAACATTGATACCAATAAGTCACAACGAATGAATACCTGGCAAGATGAGCAGCTAAGCAAAAGTGAAAACTGGTGAAATCAGAAACAGGAAAGTAATACAATAACAAGAATGAGTCACTATCTCTCAGTAATAACTCTTAATGTGAATAGCCATCATTCCCCAATCAAAAGACACAGATTGGCAGAATGGATCAAAAAAGAAATCTGACAATATGCAATATACAAGAATTGCATTCAACAAAACAAGACACTCACTGTATAAAAATCAAAAGATAGAAAACAAAATTTTAGTTAAAATAAACTGAGAAAAAATCAGAAGTAAGTATCTTAATTTCAAAGTGCATTTCAGGCCAAGACTTATATGAAGAGAAGAGGAGGTGATGACATATTAGTTAAGGGAACAATTCATCTGGAAGAGTTAACAACTATAAACATATATGCACAAAATACAGTGGCATTTTAGTTCATGAACTTAGTTCATTTCACTATTTTGAAAAAGATGGCCATGTTCTTGTTCATGTGGGAGAGATGGCCACAGTTGTGCTCATCACCTGATGCAGAATTCACAAACAAAAACAAAATTTTGCCAATCAGATAAAAGTGTTTATGAACCAAGGTACAAGTGTACTAGTGCAACCAACTTCATTAAACAAACACTAATGAACATGGAAAATCAGATAAACCCAGTATATTTATAATGGGAATTCTCAATACCCCATTGTCACAAATGAAAAAGGTCAACAAAATTTCAACAAAGTATCAGAATTGAACCGAATTTATGAACAAATAGACCATTAGATATCTACAAAGTATTCCATGTGGGACTTTCTCCAAAATAAATCACATACTAAATCTGAAAGTATGCTTAAATACATGCAAAAGCATCTAAATCAGCCCATGAGCATTATCAAATTATAGAGCATGAAACTAGAAATTAATAACAAGACATCATAGAAATTATGCAAACACATGAAAATTAAATAAAATCATATAAATTAATTTTATTGGTACAATTTTCACATACATAATAATAAATTTCATCATAGGGATTTTGTACCTGTATAAAATATATCCTAATTGCTTTTTTCCCATTCCTCCAACTTCCCTTCAGTCCTCATTTCCCTCTCCATTAACAAAACTTTGTTCCTATTGTCTTCTATTCATTTTTTTTACTCAAAAGCTCCTTCTTTCCCTTCCCCCCTCCTGTTACCCTTTCCATTTCAATATTTTCCCTAATTACTAATAGCTAAACTCCATTTTGGTCCTTATTTACCCTTTGGGTTTCTCACACAAGAGAATGAGACATTTAAACATGTATGTCTGATTTATTTCACTTAATATTATGAAATCAATATGGAGATTCTGCAAAAAACTAAAACTACAAATACTTTTTGACCCAGCTATTCCCCTTCTAGGTATCTTCTCAAGAGAGTTTAAAGGATCATACCACAGTGGTTTCTACACACCCATGTTTATAGCAGTACAATTTGTAATATCTAAATCTTGGAAATAGGTCATATGCTAATCAACAGATGAAAGGATTAAGAAGATGTGTTTTTTTATATACAAATGAGTATTACTCTTTCATAAAGAAGGATAAAGTTGACATATTTTAAGTAATAGCTTTTTGAGTAATCAATGGGTCACAGATTAAATTAATACAGAAATTAGACAGTTTCTAAAACGAAATGATAAGACTAGTACACTATACCAAGATCTGTGGGATACACTGAAAGAGTATTAAGATGAAGATTTTTACCTGTGAATTCCCATTTCAGCAAAACTGAATTAGTGAAAATAAATAGACTAATTATAGACCTCAATGTCCTAGAAAAATAACAGTCCAAATCTAAAGATAGTATGAGGATGAAAATTTTATTTATTATTTTTTTTACAATCTCTCTTTTTTTCTCTATTGGTACATTTTAGGTATACAGTACAGTTATATTCATCATTGAGACCTTGTACCTTTACATGACGTATCTTGCTTCATATTCCCCCCCCTTCCCCTGGCCTCCCTTCACCCTCTCCACCCTTCCCTATTTACAAATACTTTGTGAGGAAGGAAATTTTAAAGATTAGGTCAGAAATTAAGGGAACTGTGACTAAAAAAAATACAGTTAATAAACAGGGTTTTTCTGAAAGAATAAACAAAATTGATGAACCCTTGCCCAATCGTACCAAAATCAGGGGGGAAAGATCCAAATGCATACAATTAGAAATGCAAAAGGTGAAAACAAAATGGATTCTGCTGAAAGTCAAAGGATTATTAGTAGCTAGAGGATTATTAGAACTTGTATTATAATAAAATGGAAGACTCAGAAGAAATGCATGAATTCCCAGATGCATAAAACCTAATAAAGCTGAACCAAGAAGATTAAAAAAAAAATCCTGCATAATCAAATGTCAGTCAGTAAAATTGAAGAACTAATAAAAAAAAACTACCTAAGAAAAGTCCAAACTTTGGCAGATTAACTGTTGAATTCTCCAAGAACTTTAGAAATACTCTAAAACTAATATCAAACTCTTTATTGAAAGGGAAAGGGAGGTAGTATTCCCAGAGTCATTTCTGGAATCAAGCATTACCCTGATTCCAAAAGCATGAAATGATCAAACAAAAAGAAAAGTAAATAAAGAGAACTATAGGCCAATCTCTTTAATGAAAATAGGTGCAAAAATCCCCAATTAGATACTGGCAGATCCCAACAAAACATCCAAAAGATCATACATCATGACAAAATAGGATTTATTCCTGAGATGAAGAGTGGTTTAGCATTCACAAATCAATAAATTTAATACACTACATAAACAGAAAGAAGGATAAAAATTACATGATAATCTTAACATATGCAGAAAAAATATTTGATGAGACCAACATCCATTTATGGTTTTTAAAAAACTGAAGAAAATAGAAATAGAAAGTCTTTCTCTCAATCTGGTAACACCTATGTCATCTATGACAGATCAGTGAACAACATAATAATAGAAGCTTACCTCATTTTTCTATAAAATTAGGAAAATGACAAGGATATTTGTTATTATCACTTCCATTCAATAAAGTTTTGAGGAACTAGCTAGAGAAATCAGACAAACAAAAAATAAAAAAGGATATGATACTTGAGGAAGGAGTGAAATTATTATTATTTGCAGATGACATTGTCCTCCACATAAAGGACCTTCAATAACTTCGCCGAAAGATTCTTAATAACCAAATGCAGTAGCATAGTAGGATAAAAAGTCAATGTTAAAAATTCAATAGCATTCCTGTACACCAATAATAAACTCACGAAGATGGAAATTTGGGAAAGAATAGATTTTACAATAGCATGCAAAAAATGAAATATTTAGCAATAGACCGAATTAAAGGATGAAATATCTCTAAACGAAAATTCAAAACTGTGAAAAAAGAGATCAAATAGGATGAAAATAGAAAGATAGCCTCTGTTCCAGGATAGGCAGCACAAATATAGGCAAAATGGCCAAAATTCAAAAATAGTTAAGATTTAATGCAATCACAATCAAAATACCAATAGCATTCCTTAGAGGAATCGAGAAATTAATCCCAGAATTCATATGGAATCAGAAGAGACTTAGAAATGGAAAAGCAATTATGGCAACAAAGGCAAGGCAGGGACCACAATGCCAGTGATTTAAAAAAAATGAACCCAGAGCTGTATCTCTCTCCATGAGCTAAACTAAAATCAAAATTGATCAAATATATGAACATTAAAATTAATGCTTCATATTCTGGAAGATAAAATGGGTAAATCTATTGAAGATATAGGTGTGGGCAAAGACTTTTTGAACAAAACCCTGGTTGCAAAAAAAAAAAAAAATACTAAGAATTGAAAAATGGGATAACACCAAATTTTGAAAGCTTCCACACAGCGAAGAACACCACCATCTGATTGAAAAGACTACCTACAGGATGGGAAAACAGATTTGCCAGATACTGCTCAGAGGACTAATATCTAGAATATATAAAGAACTCAACAAAATTAGACTTCCTAAATTTGAAGACCCAATAAAAAATTGGCATCTGAAATGGATATTTTTCAGATAAAGAAATACAAACCATCAATATATACATGAAAACATGTTCAACATCAGTGGCCATTTAAGAAATGCAAATTAAAACAACACTGAAAATCCATTTCACTCCAGAAATAATAGCTACTATCAAGAAATCAACCAATGACAAATGCTAATGAGGCTGTAGGGAGAAAGAAACATTTCTTCATTGTTGGTGGGCTATAAACTGATATGACCACTATGGAAATCAGTATGCTGATTCCTCCAAAAACTAAAAACAGAAATTCCATTTGACCCAGCAATTTTCCTTCTAGGTATCTTGTCAGAAGAGTTATACATTATACCATAGTGACATATGAATACCCATGTTTATAGCAGCACAATTTATACAAGTTGAATCTTGAAAGCAACCTATACACCATCAACAGATGAATGGATAAAGAAAAAGTGGTACTTGTGCACAATGGAATACTACTCTTCCATAGAGAAGGGTAATGTAGTCATTTATAGGAAAATAGTTGCACCTTGAGTCTATAATGTTAAGTGAAGTAAATCAAACAGACAAACCTAAATATCACAGTTTCTCTTATATAAAAAAACAATATAGAAATGGAGTAAAGAAGTAAAAGTCAGATAATAGGAAGGGGGGATTTAAAAGTAGACAAAGGGCAGAGGAGAAAAGAATTGTAATGTGTTAAGTGCATGTACCACTTTCCTACAATGAATGTAATTATTATGTATTGCAAGTATTTATTAATAAGAGTTTAAAAATTAAAATTAAATGCCTAGGAATTTACCTAACCAAGAGGCAGTGAAAGTACTCCATAATGAAAATTATAGTGATTTGAAGAGGATAGCAGAAAACGAAAAAACAACTTCTGTTCCCCAATAGGCAGAACCAATATTGTCACAATAACCAAATTAAGAATGAGTTATAACTTTATTGTCGGTTAAAAAAAAATTCTAAAATTCTTCACAGAACTAGAAAAATTCCTAAATCTGTTTTTCAGCCAGAAGAAAATCAAAATAACCAAAGCAATCTTGAGCAACTAAAGTGAAGAGGAGGCATTACTATTTCAAAGTCCAAATTTACTATAAAGCTACAAAAGTAAAAAGAGTGTGGCACTGGCACAAAAATACATCTGTTGACCAATGGAATAGGTTAAGGCATGCAAAAACAACCCCATGCA
The DNA here is from genome assembly GCF_012274545.1 of Fukomys damarensis. Taxonomy (NCBI): domain Eukaryota; kingdom Metazoa; phylum Chordata; class Mammalia; order Rodentia; family Bathyergidae; genus Fukomys; species Fukomys damarensis. Next base: position 51,409,656 of record NW_022900951.1, on the reverse strand, counting down.
CCATCAGCCACTTAACATTTTATTAAAGTTACCAAAATCATATATTGGACACAAGATAACTCCAACAAATGGTGCTGAGAAAACATTTTATCCACATGGAGAATGAGTCTACATCCATAACTCTGTCTGCTAAAATCACATTCAAATGGATCAAATATGTACATGTTGAAACAAAAACCCTTAATCGGTTGGAAGATAAAATAGGTAAAATTATTATAGATCTTTGGGTAGGTAAGGACTTTCTTAACAGAAATGCAATTGCATAGGAAAAATAAGAAGAACAAATGGGACCATATCTATTTAAAATTGTCCAGCCCTGAAAGAAAATAACCAAAAGAGTGATGAGAGACAACCTACAGAATCAGAAAAAAAATATATTTCCAGCTACTCTTTTGAAAGCAGACCACTGTGTAGAATGTAAAAATATTTCAAAATATAGAAAAGCCAAAATAAAACTCCCAATAAAAAATGGCTTATTTAAATGACCAGACACTTCATAGGAGAAATAGAAATGGCAAATAACTACATGAACAAGATTCCATCATCTTTCACCATTAGAAAAATGTTAATCAAAACAAATCTCTAGTTCCATCTTATATTAATAAGAAAGGCTATGATCAAGGACTCAAAAATAATAAATGCTGGAAAGAATGGGGCATAAAAAAGAAATCATTCTGCAGTGTTAGTGGGAATGCAAACTAATTCAACCACTATGAATCTCAGTATGCAGGTTACTGAAGAAATTTAAAATAACACTTTCATTTAGTGCAGGTATTCCTGCATTAAATTCTGGGTAACTTTCCAAAAATGTTAAAGTTATCATAATGCACTAATATATAATATAGCATATATATAATATTCCATATATACCATACATATATAATATACCATATATATATGAGTCTGTGTGAGTACACACACACACACACATGCATACACACATATATTAATTGCAGCAGAATTCACAATACCTAAATTATTGAAGTGGCCTGTCTGCACAATAAATAGATAAATGGATAAAGAGAATGTGGTATTTATATTTAATGAACTACTACTCAGCCATAAAGCAAAATAAATTTGTGTCATTTGCAGAAAAGTGGGTAGACCTTGAGATCACAATTCTACATTAAACATATCAAACACAAAAATATAAATATCCAAGTTTTCTCTTATATGATAAAATACAGAAATCCAAAATAAAAAATCAAATAGAAAAATAAACAACAGCTGTAAAAAAGAGGTAGACTACTAAATGTATATGAACTAATTAGTGAAAATGAATTTAATTGTTATGTACTACAAAGCTACACCAACAATAAAGCCTAAAAATCCATTATAAACCTATAATATCAAAGAAGTGCCATAATTGTCACAAAACACACAATTGAAACAGAACCAGAAAGAAATCAATGGATATTTATAGATAAATATATTTATATAATATCTTATACATTTATCAGTAAATATGTATTTATATATTTATGGATATATATGTGTGTGTGTATAACTTACCTTTAACAAGCATGCTAATACAATGTGTAGAAAAGATATCTATTTTTACAAATGGTAAATGCACAACTGGATTTTCACAAGCACAGTAATAAACTTACTGAAGCCATTATGGAATACAATATGAAAGTTACTCAAAAAATTAAAACTAGAACTACCAAATGATTCAGCAACATTACTAGAGGGTATATATCCAGGGAAAATAATTAAATCAGTATGGTTAAGGTATCTCTACACCCCATGTTTATTTCAGCATTATTTATTTTAGCCAATATATGTAATCAACCTAAGTGTCTATGAATGGATGAATGAATGAAGAAAATATGCTATATATACACAAATACTATTCATTTCAGAAAGAAAATCTTGAAATTTGTGACAGCATAGAGGAAACTAGAGAACACAATACTGTATAAGATAAAGCAAGCAGAGAAAGACTAATATAGTATGACCTCACTTATAAGTGGAATCTAAAAAGTTGAATTCATGGAAGCAGGGGTAACACATAATTCCAAGAGATCAGAAAATGTTGGTTAAAGGATAAAACCTTCTAGCAGAACATGATGACTAATTTATGGATATCTATTTTATAACAGGGTGACTATAGTTAACAATAATGTGCTACGTACTTGGAAATTGCTAGAAGATTACAGTTCGAATATTCTAAACATAAAAAATAAGTATGTGAAGGGATAGATATGATAACTATCTTAAATTTTGTTTCAACCAAAAATCATTCTTTTAAACAAAGTATTTAAGACACAGAAGACAAGGGAACATTTATTCTTTTTTTTTTTTTTCGTGTTCTGATATGGGGATCTGTTGGTGGCTCCCCCACTGTTGCAGTTCTTCTCTGGGTCAGTAGTACTGTCACTGTTTCCATGATCCAATTTGCTGTTGAATCCCTCTTATCCACTTTCCTTGTCCTCAGGAATAGATGTGCCTTCCTCCCCATTCTGTTGTCTCTCTACCACTTCTTCAAGGTTTGTGGGTTGTTTCCTTTGGAATGTTCTGACTCCTTTTCTGTTCCATGGCTTTATTTGATGCTTGCTCTTCCTCAGGAGCAACACCACTGTCTGTTCTCACCTTGCTCTTCCACTTCCTTTTTCTTGTTTTCTTGCTTTTGTGGGAGTCTATTCCTTGGATTGTGTGATTTTAGCTGCAATAATTTTGATATCCAGTTCTACCTTCAGACTGCACAATCTTTTTTTTTTTTAATTGAGTTTATTGGTACATTTAGGGATACAGTACAGTTACATTTATTGTTGGGATCATGTACCTTTACATGGCAAGTCTTGATTCTCATTTTTTTCCCCTTACCTCTGCCCTCCCTTC
>NW_022900951.1:51397132-51402433 GCF_012274545.1 Fukomys damarensis | reverse complement strand
CGGGAGCTCGCGCGCACGCCGCCGGGTGATCGCAGACAGGCAGGCAGGCAGGCAGCTGAAAAAAACCCCCTCTGGGGTCCTTGGGTCCTTCCTGGGTCTGTTGTCGCGCAGGCCGGGAGCTCCCCACTGCACAATCTTTTAAGATCATTATTAAATGAATCTGTTCTTTCTAGGAATTCCTTCTTTTCCTGGTACCCATCTCTCTTTGAAGAAGTTAAACTTCCAATTTTCTTTGATAAATCTGTTGTCCAAAGACCTGCATGTTAGCTGTTTTCACAACTCACTGAATGCCCTCTACCATGCTCTTGCTGAGGATTTCACCGATGAGGTGGCGGTTTCTCTCAAAGCCATCATGGTCATACTCACCTGGCCCTTCAGCAGACTGGATGCTCATGTAAGTTTGTATTGTCTTCCTGCAAAATCATCAACATTTTTTCCTCTAATGCAGCTTCTAAAGGACGTTTTGTGTTGATCTAATCAAATCGTGCAGAGGAATAATGGTAGGCCTTCACAGATTCATTGTACTCTATCATATTTGCTATAAAATAGTACTTAATCAGAAAATATGCTCTAGCATGGTTTTTCAGGATACTTGTAATAGATGCCCTACCCTAAAAATAAGCCCCAGTTAAGATCCTCAGCTAGATACATTGATTTAGTTTGTGCATTGCAACACATGGTAGATGTATTAAATTATAAAATAATAATAAAGCATAATTAAATATAAATAAATATTATTGACATTAATACTGAAAATAAAGAATAATATGTTATAATCAAATTGGTAAATACTCAAGTGGATGCCTTTGGACATGAGATAAATGCGAATGTAAACAAATGAACTCAAGACTTATTGTTGAGTGACCAGTCAGAATACAGACACAACTCATGATTGTGTGAACTTGATAATAAACAGACATGGTTATGTCTAATGTAAATCTTCATAATTCAATATGTCTCATGTTGTAACAGATGCACTTAATGAACCCATGAGCAATAAAGGCATGTTTTCTGAATTTCAGTGCCTGCAATTTTCATTCCTTTTTTATGGACCATAGTTCTTAACTGTCATCATTTTTGTTACCACTCCTGTCTCATAAGTCTTCAATTGACACTTGATTTAATGGAAACATTGTGAAGCCTAGCCTGCAAGAGGCTGCCACTTGGGTGAAGAATTCATGGAGTAAAATCACTGGCAGCTGTGTTGCCAATGCATTATGAGCAGGCGGCATGGACAAGAAGTGCTCTTTTAAGATTTTTATTGCTGGACAAGAGAGATTGGGGCCAATGTTTGTACACAAAGTGGAGTTGTAAGAAACTCAAGTCAAAATTTGCAGTTTGCAGAATTATAACGATCTTCCAGAAGAAAAAGCATGACTGCATTTGAATATATGTAGATATTTGTACATGAATAAATGCAAATATTAGTACATGAATAAATGTAGATTATTGTGCATGAAAAACATAAGATGTCCCCTAAAAATAAGCCCCATTCTGTCTTTTGCAGCAAAAATTAGTATAAGACCTGGTCTTATTTTGGGGAAATATGTTATCTTTTCTGATTCATATCCTTTTAGCTATTCTTATTTCTCTTCATCAATAAAATCTTGCCTTATGCTACTAGTAGTTTTGCCAATGTCCCACAATTTTAGGTCAGGGTTCAAAGACTTTACTTGACCCCGAAACTTTCTATTGTTCTTTATGTATAGTAATATCAGTTTATCTAATAATTTTGAAGATTTTGAAATCACAACACCAGAAGTTATTGTGACTTGGCATTTGGTGTTCTGGTTCCATCCCAACCTGCACTTGCAGTGGAGATGACTATATGAATAATAAACTACAAATCCTACTTTGTTGGGCCTTTGTGTTGCAGGAGATAGGGTGGGAGGTGGGGCATAAAATGATCTTCTTGACATTTTGAAAGGTTAAGTTATCAAGCTCTTAAAATTAAATCTGAGACATACTGGCCCAAAACATATACATATACCGGGACAGTGATTTAGCTCAATGGTGACATGCCTGCCTGGCAAGTACAAAGTCCTGAGTTTGATTCCTGCTACTGAAAAAAATTATATATGTGTGCGTGTGTATACATATACATGTCAATGTATCATGTTAAATGCCATTAATATATAAAAATATATTTGTCATAACAAAAGAATTGAACTGTACTTTTTCTTATACTACACAAAAAATTAAATAAAATATATTAAATATGTTATATGGTACTGTAAAACTTCCAGAAGAAAAAAAGGGGGAAAACTTTATTCATTTAACAATGATTTTATGAATATAACACAAAAATTACAGATAATAAAAGCAAAAACAAAGTTAGACTACATCACTTTAAAAAGCTCTCCACATAAAGTGTAAAGAAGCAATTTGTGAAATGGGAAAATATTTTCAGACACTATATTGACTAAGGAGTTAATTTCCAATCTACATAAGCAGCTCCTAGCACTGTAATAAAATGATGATGCTGACATTGACAATGATATTAATAACATCCTTTAACAGTATGATAAAAACATGGATAGAAGACAAACAGCCAACAAATATATGAAAACACATTAAATTTCTGTAATTATCATTGCAAAGCAAAAATATAGTGAAATGTCTTCTCAAACATGGCCAGATGGCTACTATATATATAAAAACACATTTTAAAAAGGATATGGACAAATTAGAACCCTTGTATACTATCAATAGTCTGCAAAATGGAAAAGTCACTAATAGAAAACAGTACAGGAGCTTCTCAAAACATTAAAATAGAGCTAACATATTCCAGTCTCATTTCTGGGTATTTATCTGAGAGAAATGAAATCAGAATCTTGTGGTGATACTACCACTCTTATTGCATTTTAGAAATGTTCCTCTTAGCAGCCAAAATATGGAAATAACCAAAATGTTCATCTACAGATGAATAAAGATATATTGTGTGTATATATATATATATATAAATCTTAAAGAAATTATACTAAAGGAAATAAGTCCCTCATACAAGTATCACATAATTCTACTTTTCTGAAGTATCCAAAATAGTCAAAGAATCACAGAGTAGAATGTGGGAAGCCAGCCATAGCCCACTGGCTTTTTGAAAGACAACATTTATTCCTTTTTAAGGACTGCACGTGTTAAACTTGTTTTGCCCTGCACGGGAGAAACCCAGACAGCCAAAGATCTGTAGGAGTCAGGTGTTGTTAACTCCATTTTTGTTATGTTAAAGATCTGATGTTATCTATAGGAGCAGGTATTGAGGTTACTATGGTAATCCTAGCCCATAATAGTTCGGTCTTTTCCTTTAAAAGGCTGATGCCTGCCTGCAATAAACGTCGCCTTGATCAGACTCTTGTCTTGGCGTCCTTCCTTTCTCTCTGCCCCATCTCCACCCCGCTGCTCCTTCAGGTTTGAGGCACTGCGGGACAGTGCTCTGCGTCGCCGGTTCGCGACAGTAGAACAGGAGTTGCTAGGAGATAAAGAGACAGAAAAAAACATGGGACCTTATCAATGAACAGGCATAAAGCTTCAGATGATCAAGATGAATAAGTTTGAGATTAGCTGGACAACATTTTACCTATAATCAACAATAATGAATTGTTACTCTAAATTATAAAGTAAATTATTTATATTAATATTTTAACTAAATTGAGAAATCAATATTTAAAAGTTATATCAAAGTTTAGTAATTTGAAGTCAGAAAAAATTTCAGAAGATTTGACAACACGAACATCAAAGATAATATTAACCAGAGTATTTTTAAAAGAATCCAATTTGGAATGATGAGCAAGTTGAAAAATGGATAATGTTGAGAAATTTCAGTAAGTGGAACATAGAAATTCGTAAATAGGTTAGATTAAGAAAATGTGGGATTATGGAAGAATGTTTTGTGAGAGATACTTGAGAATTTTATAGGATGATGATGAGGATACAATAGGGAGAAGCATTAATAGAAACTAAAGTGAAGTTTTAGATAAGATACAGGTAGAAAATTTAGCAAAGAACTTCCCTTCATTGTAACAAAAGAAAATGTGTTTCTTTTTACAAGAAAGGTCCTGTTGTAAATATATTTATATAATGATGCTGAAAGAAGAGAATAACAATCTAATGGGTTCTGTATTTCCAGTTCAACTGCCTTATACTGATATTCCTCATTTAAGGACCTAAAATGTTTAACTGTTTGGACTTAACACTGAGGTACACTCTTTGGACTTATGACCTATCTTTTTTGTACAATATTATGCATCTTGTATATAAAGTCTCAACGTCTTTTTTGGTACAGAACACCTGATGTAAAAGGTTTGTACTGTAATTTATACTGATTGTATTGTAAAGTACTATCTTGTAATATTCTGTTATATATTGCAATAATACATGTAAGAGTTATTCAGATAAAAGCAAAGTTATTAGTTGAGAATTTCCTTTTACCATTTCTTTGTTGTGAATATTTGCAATGTACATATTGTATTCAATTCCTCATTTAGCAAACCATTCATCTAAAGATCAAGTCAGGAATGTGGCTCTATTTTTAAAGGAGGAGTGGCTGTTTACAAGAGGTCCATGGTTTTAAAACATTTTGGAGATTCTCATTCACCTCATGATTGGTGGCAGTAAGAATTTAAGAGCAGACAAAAAAAACTCGGTAGCCTTCTGTTCTGGAGGGACATCCCTGGGTTTCCTGCTCAATCCTACTTAACAGACATTTTCCTTGTTCCATGGACAAGTGCTCTAATTTCAGGGCCCTAGGTGCTGAGTATGTAAAGACAGGACATAAAAGGGTACGGAAAGGAGAAGTTGAGGGCTTAAAGAGTGAAATTCACTGACTTCATTTTGTGGATTGCTGGCTTTGCTTTCATTTCTCTGGTGGAGAGCATCAGGAGAAACCTTCAAAATATGTTCAGAGTAAGTCTTTGTAAACTTCAGGGCTGAGTAGTTGCTGCAAAGCTTTAGAGTTTGTCAAAGAATTACTTCAAACACCACAAAGTCTCCTGCCTTTCAAATGCAATCCCAGGATAAAATTTAAACAGACTTCACCTCTTTGTATACTTACAGAATTGTATCTTCCCATGGCACACAATAAACATACATATGTAGTTCATTCTTTTCTAATAAATGTGAATACACTTACTTCCCCACCAAGGCGTCTCTAAAACACATTCATCTCTCAACCAAAACAAACACATTCAGATACATTTACACTGGTTTATTCTCACAGATCTACCCTCAACACATATATCTATCTAATCCATATTGAGGGATCACTCCATTTTTTTTTTTTTTTTTTTTTTTTTTTTTTTTTTA
>NW_022900951.1:51378245-51396980 GCF_012274545.1 Fukomys damarensis | reverse complement strand
TTTTTTTTTTTTTTTTTTTTTTTTTTTTTTGCCTAACACTGAGTTAGAACTATACTGAAAGATGAGTAGCTTGTATTTCAGCTTTGGATGATTCATAGTCAGATGAAATACAAGAGCACTGAACTTGAAATTTGTAAGAGAAATGTACAGAGTACCTTAAAACAAAAGTTTTGCATGTTCTAGGGAATACGTAAAGAAACTTTCCATGGGGCTCCGAAGATCAAGAGACAGCTCTAAGCAGTGTGACATCAAGGAAGACTTTCTGGATGGGAACACTGTCATTAATGATGAACTTTTTGTCTGTCAGCAACCCTAAGGTAAGTTACCACATCTTATCTCTTCCATTCTAATGCAATCTGAAGTTGTTAAAGACAATTCCTGTCTTTGCTATTGGCTCAGTTCTGTGGCCTTGAATATGTCATCTCACTTCTTAAACTCACTCTGTTCTTCTGAGAAATAAGGTAAATTATTCCCAGCTCACAGAGCTTTTAGAAAGCTAACTCAGAGGAAAAGATGTGAAAAGCATTTTAAACTCTCAGACATTTGTCTCAAAATGGGAATTTTCTTTCTGCCTAATTTTGCTTGTTCCTTGTAAGAGTGTGCTGTCTCATGGTTCCATTTTCCCAATAAAGGGATGAAAGTTCTAAGCGTTTTGGACACTGAGCCAAAAGAATAGAATGAATGCTTCCTGTCACCCTCTAACCCATCTGCTCCTAGATTTATCATTTTGTCCTATCCTCCTGGGGTTCATTATTGCCAATTCTTAAAAAATGCATTTAGACCTTTGAGTTTCGTGATTTCTGACTCTTGAACAAAACACGACCCCTTTGAGGTTGGAAATCCATTTAATCTTGGCAAAGTCACAATATCTTGTTTCAAAGAAAAGGAGAGTTAAAAAATTCTAGCTCACAAAATCTTAGGGAGTTTTATAACCAAAGCTTATAAGACATTTTTGGAGTGGAGTTCATTCTTACAACAGAGCCCTTGGATGATTTAAGTGTAAATGAATCAGAAGGGTCCAGATCAGATTTCCCTTGAAATACACAAAGTTTAGAAATGGAAGAAATAGAGGCTTAGCCAAGAGTACTCTGTTTGGGCAAAACCCCCAGAGCAGCTGAAATCACAGCGTTTGCAGAAATTTCCTATGGAGATACAAAAGTGGATCCCAGAGAACTGTGCCATTAAGCAGAAGAAGGCTTTAGGCTCCTTTCTCAATTTCTCCTCCCTTGCTCAGGCCACCCAAGAACCTTCTGTATAGGTGTTGGCCAATCTCCAGGAATGCTTCTATAAATGAGCGTCATAAAAGAAAGAAAGAAGTTTCACTTCCAGCTTAGAGCCCATTAGTATAAAAATGGAGACAAATAGGATATACAGGATACTCCACTAAAAGAGCAGACTCCTGTGCCATGGAAGAGGTCCAGCACAAGCTAATAGCAGCAGCATAGAAAAGTAAACAGCTTAGAGAGATGTTAGGAGCACTGGATGAGGGTCAAGAGACTTCTAGGTCTAGATGTTTTAACTTCCATTCTTCACACTTTTCCAAACTCATTTATGTCCAATCAATCAATCAATCAATCAATCACTATTCAACTCTTGTGGACTATGAATCCTTCAGAAATCCGTCGGTTACTATTAGATATTATCTTTAACTATGTATATTATGAATTTATCTGCATTTCTTCAAGCACTTTCAACTTTATCTCCCTGATTGTAGTCCCTCTTCTTCAATTTATCTTCCGTATAGAGAGTGGTATATGAACATGCTACTTTTCTGTTTGAGAACCTATGGTTCTCCAGTTCACAGAGGATAAAATCTAAACTCCTTATATGTGTTACAAATTCAGAGAAGTCTATGATCTGAGCTCTTCCCTGTCTTTCTATGAAAATATGTCCCAACACAATTTTTTAAACTAAACATCTTAATATTTCCCTAAACTGCAATGTATAGCTATTATGTTTCTACTGATCTATCTTCTACCTATCGCTTTGTCCATATAGTCTTTTACCTCTCTTAGACCTACACTGCAACAAAATATTAAAAATGTTATTTTTAAAATAACTAACAGTAACATTAATATAAATATTATGTTCTAGATATCATTCCAAATATTTTACATACATTAATACATTTACTCTCCCATCAATTCTATGTGATATTCTATTCCCACTTTGTATAAAAGTAAATTGAGTTAGAAAGAGGTTACAATACTTGCTTTAAATTCACAAATACTGTAGGAATTAGCCAGTGTAGAATATAATGTAGCTAAGCCCTAGAGCTATAGTTTCAATGAGTGATTATCTATAGCTAATTTCCCTGACATGGCCTTTCCCAATTAATGCCTTTATATGTGCTGCCCCTATATCTGAAATACATACCTCCTTTTATATATTTTTAAAAGTCATATTTAATAGTGTAAATATTGCTGATAACAATTAATTTTATATTTTTGAATATCTAAGGAGGATTTTAATGATTTTAATATAAGCAATACAAAGAAATGGTCAGTGTTTGAGGTGTTGTCTATGCCAATTACCTTGATCTAGTGATTATACATTATATAAAAGTGGTGAACTATCTTACTGGAGCACATGAATATGAGCAATTATTATAATGTAAAAGTAAAATATTATAAAAAAGTAAAATATTATATATATAACCATATTGCTAATATTTATTCTTCAAAACCAAATTCAAAAGCTATCTCCTCCATGGACCATTTCTTATCCCTTTCAGTCTTTTTGATTCTTATATTGTTTAATCCATAATTTTGACAGAATTACTTTTTGTGCTTTATGAAACAATTATTTGCCTGTTTATGAATTTCATGATTATGCTGAGATTTTTGAGAGTAAAACCTAGGTCATTTTCATCTTTGAATCCTAAGCACTTAAACCAGCTCTAGCATAGAGTCGAGCATGAGCATATATTGTTGATTATTCAGCCATTTGACCTGTTTATGGAATAGTACTTTGTTATATGAAATTAATTCCATACACAGTATAAATATTTAACATTGCTGGATGCCTTTTTCTAAGTATCAGTGATATTCACAATTCACTATGGCATCATGCATTCCCCAAAACATCTGCAGATATCCCTTTTGAAATGGTGAAAATTTGCTTGAGAATCACAGTGATAACTTATTAGGAGACAGGGAAGTATAAAGAGTACACCCTCAGGGATGATGTAGAGATGTATTTCAATTATGCTGTATACTTAGATTTGTGACTCAAAGCAAGTTACTTAAACTCTGAACTTCAGTTTAATTTATGTATGAAAAAGAGCTAAAAGAATATTGTCTCAAATGTTAAAATATAATTTTTTTCCTCATTGAGTTTATTGGTACATTTTAGGTATACAGTACAGTTACATTCATTATTGGGATCTTGTACCTTTACATGACAGGTCTTGGTTCTCATTTTTTCCCCTTGTCCCTTCCCTCCCTTCACCCCCTTCTCCTCTCCCCATTTACAAACATTTTATTTCCATTTTTTCATTTTCTCCTATTTTTTTCTTTCCCTTATTACCTTTCCCCTACCCTTCCCACTTGCCCTATACCTTGAGCCCTTTTCTTCCTATTTCACATTGTAAATTATCTCGGTAGGATCTTATGTACTATAAATAAGTCACCCATGTGTAAATACTGAATAATTTCTCTGGTGTGAACAAAATATAAATTTTTTAACTGTAAAGGGTCCTTCAATCCATATGCATATTTAACATAGGAGTCTGTCCTTCCAATCTGCCTTTTAACTTTGAGTTTTCTTTCTTCTATAAAGTGGTTATGAAATTAGTTGTGATTTTTCAATCAGTGGTAGCACCTTAGAATAAAGAAAATGACAATGTGTGCCTCATAAACTTGTTGCAAATATTAAAAGAGCTTTGTATATAAATCTCAATACATAGTAGGTATTCAACAAAGAGGTGATAAAATCAGTAGGGTAGAAAGTAAAATATTGCTGAATTGAAGCATATTTTTATTTTTTAATAATCTCCATTTTCATGTGTCTTCTAATCTCTGATGATGTTTCTCTGAACTTGAGAAAATGTGTTTATTTATTCATGTTAAATGAAATAAAAAGCGTAGAATAGAGCTAGAGAGTACTGGGAGTAGGGAGATAAATTTTTTTAAAAAATGGTCAAGAAGAGACTCTGAGTAGGAGACTCTGAATAAAGATAACATAAATGTTTGAAGGTAAGACATTCAAAGCAACTGGAACTGTGAGTGTCAAATCTGAGAAGGCTACTCCTGATGTATTTGAGGAACAATAAGGAAGCAAGTATGGCTGAAGCAAAGTGAATACCAGCAACAGTGATAGAAAATGAAGTCATAGAGACAATGTGACAGGGGTCATGTGGAGCCTTGATAATTAGAAAATGTCATAATTTTTGTTTCAGTCATCAAAATGATTTGTAAAATTCATAAAGCCATATTTATGTTTTCTTATTTGTAGTGTCCTTTAATTTTTCTGCTGATGAGAAACTTTTATTATTTATCATTTTCTTTCAGTTTGAAGAATTTCCTTTCTACATTTTTTAAAAGTAGATCTACTAGCGACAACCTCTTTTAGCTTTTCCTTGTCTGAAAATGACTTTTCCCCTCCTTCTTCCCAAAAGGACAGTTTGGGCAGCTATAGAACTTGGTGTGGAAATTTCCTTTCCAGGCTGGGGATTTAGCTCAGTGGTTCTGCCATCTGTTTTACAAGTACAAGGTCCTGAGTATGATCCCTGGTAACAAAAAAAAAAAAAAAAAAAAAAAAATCCTTTCTTTCGGAACTGTGCCACATCAATTTGGTTGCCTTTTTTTCTGAAGATAAATTACATCGTTGTAGTTTGTGTTCTACTATATATATATATATCAGGTGTTTCTTTTTCTCATTACCCTGAAGATTTTTCATTTTTTTTATCTTTCAAAAGTTTAGTAATGATATGTATATTCCTTTAGGGTTGGTGAGCCTCTTAAATCTGATGGTCTTTCCTATCAGGCATTATTTCTTGGAATACTCTTTCAATTCCATTTCACTTTTTCCTCTCTTTTTTTAACTTTAATTAAAAAAATGTTTTTTTTTAATTTCCCCACTGGTTCCTGAGCTTATGCTGAATATTTTACTCTTTCCTTTTCTCACTCTCTTGCTCAAATTAGGTAAATTCTGTCAATATGTCCCAAAGTTTAATAATTGTTATTCTCTTGCTATCTCCAATTTACTAAGAGCCCACTCAACTAGTTTTTAATTTATTAATTTTTTTAGTTCTACACTTTCCATTTGGTTTACCTTATGACTTATATTTGTTTGCTTGGATTTTCTGTATTTGCATATATTTCAAAGAATTTTAAATTTCATTGTTGGAGGAATTCTATGAAATCTGCTTTATAAGCTTTGCCAGATAATTCAAACATATGAGCCATCTTGATATTTGGTGACAGCATATTTTGTTCTCATTCAATTTGCAATTTTACTAGTCCATGTATGACAAGTGATTGTTGATTATATCCTGTATATTTTTGCCATTATGTTAAGAAACTCAGTGTTGTATATAATTCTTTTATTTTACTAATGAGCCCCACGGTTTAGGTTTAGCTCACAGGTCCACCTGCGTTTGTAGGCTGTTTTTCCAGTGATAATTCAAATTTCCAGGAACTTTCTGGTCTTATTTTTGCTGGCTTTATTTACCTGCTGCTGGAAAGCTCTCATTGATCTCTGTTGGTTCTGTCTGAGGAGATGTTTCTCTAGGCTGAGATACCTGGAATATCTAGTTTGAGAGAAAGGACTCTGGGCTCCAAGGACAAAGAGAACTGCCAAGGCTGGACCACCTCTATTAAGAAATGTCTTGTCAGTACCACCATGCTAGGCAGAATCTCTTGTTGGAGGAGGAAAAGTTCAAGCCCGGTGTGAACAAATTTCTTTGGCCACTGATTGTAACTGAAAGTTCTGATAAATTCCTCCTGCTGGTGCTACTAAGCTCTCCAGGTGTTACTGATGGAGTTCCTGATTGGAGAAGAAATGAGTCTATGTTCTATGTGGGTTGCCTTCTTTTCTATATTGGGGTTAGAAACACTGGGCCTGGGTTATGTTTTCGATGAGGGAAAAGTGAGAAGACACTATGTTTCCATGTTGTTCTTCTAGTGTAGGGCTTCAAAATTCTTTGCTTCCTCTTTCCATCTATCATATTTTTTTCTTGCTTAGTTTCCACCACTTAGAATTGTGCTTTGCCAAAAGAAGCAAGGGAAATAATTACAGGCCATCTTGTCTTCTTGGCTGCTATTCAAAGAAAAAAACCACACTTTTGGGTAGAAAAGATTTGGAATTTGACTTGAGATATAATAACTTAGAAATGCTTATTGTATGTGCAAATTAACTTTTGAAGAAGGAGGTTTTATATAAAAGTCAAGAGATCTGGAAAGAGGTGCTGCTTGGAAATAACTTTTGAGAGTTTTTAGTATATTAGGTGTAGCATACATAAAGCACATAAAATAATTTCTTCTCATTAACATCCATTTAATTCTCAGAGAAAGTCATAGAAGTCATGCTATTTCCACAGCATAGCATCCAAGTTAAATATTTCAGCTTTTACTGTTAAAACCATATTGTTTTTTAAAATGCTCTAGCAAGGAGCAGCAATGACTGGTGAGAACATAGGGAGCTGTGCAGAACAAGGCTGCTACCCCACCCACACTGGCCTGGACCTGTGAGCAGCATGGGCTGTTGAGGAATGGAGCTGTGTGGGTGTCACCACAGCACAACCCCAGCCCCTCTCACCTCTGGCCTCCTGATTGTGCTGATACCTGGATCCACACCGCAGACATACAAAGGCCATTACCCTGACCTCCAGAAGACAGAGCAGAAGTGAACAACAGAAAGAGGGACTCTTAGGCTCCTTGATGAAAATTGAAACCCACTGGAAAAGTGAAGAGGATCTCTGCAATAAAGGTACACCAGACCACCTTATTTGGTAAGTTGGAGGGATCACCACTTTCCATCAGAAACTTGACTATCCTCAGGGGAAGGGCAGCTGGAACCTGCAGGAGAACCTTGCAGAGTTCAACCCTGCAAAAGGTCAGGGAGCTCAATCTGGGCTTGCAGCCAGAAATCAGCCTGAACCACAGGAGTCTACTGCTGGATGGCTGAGACTACTTGATTTAGATCTGCACACTGCTGCCCATGTTGTCTATTGTGACAGCAGAGATGTATCCTGAAGTAGGCCCTTCATTTTTATTTTTTATTTGAAAAATGTTTTTCTTTTTCTCTTATTTTCAATTATTAATTTTCCTTTTTTCTATGCTTTTCAAATTCTACCTTTTTGTTTGCTCTTTTTCTATTGTTTCTCTTATCTTTCACTCTCTCACTCTCTCAGTCTCACACATTGTTATTCATCTCCCTTTTTGTTCCTGTTCCTACCCTAATTCATATTGCTTCTTTCTTTTTCTCTCCTCTCATTCCTTCTCTCAATTGCCATTAGATTCAAAGGAAACTGACTACAGTTTCTGACTTCCCTATTGTGGTTAGGATGTCCTATAATTGTCTGTGTTCTTTAATTCTGTCTTTTCCTCTTATCTTCAGGAGTTCCAAGGTTTGTGTGATCTTCCTATATTCTCTGGCATAACTTCTAATCTTCCCCTATCCTTTTACCTATCTATCCCTCTCTTTTCAAGTCCTTCTAAGTTTCCATCCTGAAGGGTAGAGTTGTGATGTTGAAGAGTTTATTCACTATAAACATATCATGGGCTGGTCCTCCATGTGATTTAATTCACACAGTAAAGGTGATAGATTAATAACTACCTCAAATTGTCATTATCTGAGCTGTGCTTGATGCTATTGTGTTGCTGATTGTATCAATTGGGATAAAGTGTTGTGATTGATCTAATCAGTTGTCCTTCTGGTATTATGAAAATAATAGTGTATCAGAGTCATTACAGACTCAAAACCTAAAAACCAGTTATATCTGGAAAATTGAAGTATTAACTCAGAAATTAAACCAAGTAAAATACAATACCAACAACAAAAATAGAAATGAGAAGACAAGCAAGGCGCAAACACAGACTTTCAGCTCACCAAAGTCAAATTCTGGTGAAAAGGAGGTGAAAAAGTCTCACAATCTAGCTCGAGGAGACCAAGAACTGATAGCACAGGAAATAACAAAACAGATGAATGAGGCTCTAGAAAAATTGAAAACAGAAATAATTTCCCAGATAACTACAAAGATAGTGAGCAGAATAAAAGACATGATTAGAGATTCTAAAATACAAACAAATAAAAAAAATAGATAAGTTCAGGTCCATGATAGAAGCCATGAATGTCCATCACAGGAAAGAAATGGAAACCATGAAATCCCAACATAGGAAAGAAAAGAAATCCATGAAACAGATTCAAACAGATATCCATGAAATTAAAAACTCTACTGCAAGTATACATAACAAACTGAGACAATCTGAAGACAGAATATCAGCTATAGAAGACAGAATGGGAGCCAGTGACTATGAAAAGAGAGATCTCCTAAAAATAGCCAGGAACCATGAGAAATCAATCCAACAGCTCCTAGATGACACAAAGAAGAATCGTATAAGACTGATAGGAGTCACTGAAAAAGCAGAAGAAAGTACAAATGACATTAAAAACTTTTCACTGAATTAGTGACAAAGAACTTCCCAAACAGAGCAAAAGAATTTGACATACAGATAAGTAAGGCATATAGGACTCAAACTAGCCATGATAAAAAAAAAATTCTACACATCGACATATAATAATCAAGATCCCAGAAACCCAACAGAAGAACAAAATACTAGAAGCAGTTAGAGAAAAGAAACAAATCACATGCAAAGGGAAGCCTATCAGAATCACAACAGATTTTGCAACACAAACCCTCCAGTCAAGGAGAGCCTGGAGTGAGGTATTTCAAGCCCTAACAGAAAACAACCTCCAACCTAGGCTGATGTATCCTACAAAACTATCTTTCAATATTGATGTGGAAATAAGATACTTCTATGACAAAGAACACCTGAGAAACTTCATGAATAGCAAACTAGCCCTCCCAACAATTCTAAACAATATCCTAGAAAAAGACAATGAAGCTCACAACTCCATGAGGCCCAACAGAGCAAATCCATTAGATATTAGGCAAGGAAAGAATTTAAAGGGAGAGGGGGAAAAATAAAAAGAGCCAACAACAGAACAATAACATGACAATGATAAGTCAATACATATACGTTATAGCCATCAATCTTAATGGTCTAAATTCACCAATCAAATGAAAGAGACGGGCAGAATGGATTAAGAAGCAAAATCCAACAATATGCTGTATACAAGAAATGTACCTAGTTCAAAAAGAAACTCATAGACTGAAAGTAAAAGGATGGAAAACAGTCCTTCATGTGACAGGAACCCCCCCAAAAGCAGGGTTGGCTATCTTATTGGCAAAGTACATTCCAAACCAAAACTAATTAAGAGAAACAGTGCCACTACATGCTTGTAAAGGGAAGAATCCAAGAGGAGAGATGTCAATCTCAAATATATATGCACCAAATAATAATGCCCCCAACTATACAAAACAAATATTAAGGAACATGACAAACCAAATAAGCACTAATACAATTGTACTGCGGGACCTCAATATCCCACAGTCACAAATAGACAGATCATCTAGACAAAAAAAAATCAAGAAAGAAATACTAGAACTGAACCAAGCTTTTGAACAAATGGACTTAATAGATGTCTGCAGAGTGTTTCACCTCACAAAATCAGAACATAAATGCTATTTAGCTGCACATGGGTCATTCTGCAAAATAGACCACATACTAGCTCACAGAATGTGTTTAAGTAAGTGTAAAGAAATTGAAGTCATCTCATGTATATTATCAGACCATAGTGCAATTAAACTAGAGATCAATACCATAAGAAACTGCAATAACTTTACAAACACATGGAAATTGAGCAACAATCTCATATAAAACCAATGGGTCACAAAGGATGTTAAAGATGTAATTAGTTTTACAAATAAATAATACTGCCAATTCAACATACAGTAATCTATGGGACACAATGAAAGCAGTTCTACAAGGGAAATTCATATTTATGAGTGCTGACATTAGGAAAAAGAGCGAGCTCAAATAAAAAACTTAATGCTGAATCTTAAGCCCCTAGAAAAAGAAGAGAAAACACAAAGCTCATACAAAGGAGGAAATTATAAAGATTAGAGCAGAAATCAATGCAATGGAGACTAAGAGAATGATACAAAAAAATCAACAAATCAAAAGAAAAAAATCAATAAACCCTTAGCCAACCTTATCAAAAAAGGAAAGAAGAGGCTCAAACCCATACGTTTAGGTAGAAAAAGATGAAGTCACAACAGATCCAGCAGAAATCCAGAGGATCATCAATACCTACTTTGAGAACCTGAACTCTAATAAAGTGGAAAGCACAGAAGAAATTAACAGATTCTTAGATACAAATGAATTAACAAAGATGAATGAAGAAGATAAAAAAATTCTACACACATCAATTACAATCAGTGAAAGTGAAATTGTAATTAAAAGTTTACCAACAAAGAAAAGCCCGGGTCCTGATGCCTTCTCTGCTGCATTCTAAAAAACATTTAGAGAAGAACTTTTGCCACTACTCTTAAAACTTTTCAATGAAATTGAAAGGGAAGCAATACTTTCAAATTCATTCCTTGAAGCAAGTGTTCCTGTGATTCCAAACGAAGAGAGGAGCAAACCAAAAAGTAGAACTACAGGCATACCTCCCTAAAGAACATAGATGCAAAAATCCTCTCTGAGATACTGGAAAACAGAATACAGATGGTCATCAAGCAGATCATACACCCTGACCAAGTCAGATTTATTCCAGGGATGTAACGATGTTTCAACATACATAAATTAATAAATCACTACATTAAGAGTCAAGGTCAAAAACCATATGATCATCTCAATAGATGCAGAAAAAGCATTTGACAAAATTAATCACCCAATCATGACAAAAACTCTGCAGAATTGGAATAGATGGTGTTTATCTCAACTTCATAAAGGCTATTTACAAAAAGCAAACAGCCAACATTATACTAAATGGTCAAAAAATGAAAACCTTCACACTAAAATCAGGAATAAGACACAGATGTCCAATTCACCACTCTTGTTCAATATAGTTCTGGAAACATTAACCACAGCGATTGCACAAGAGAAAGAAATAAAAGGAATAAAGATAGGAAAGGAAGAAGTTAAACTCATTATTTGCTGATGATATGATACTCTTCATAGGAGAACTAAAAAACTCTACCAAAAGACTTCTAGACTTAATTGACAGATTCATTAAAGTAGCTGGATACAAGGTAAATACTCAAGAGTCAGTAGCCTTCTTATATACAAATAACAGCCTCACTGAGGGTGAAGTTTGGAAAATAACCCATTTCACAATAGCATACAAAAAGTGAAATATCTAGAAATCAGTCTAACAAAGGAAACAAAAGACCTCTAAATTGAGAACTACAACACTCAGTAAAAAAAGTTTGAAGAGGATATAAGTAAATGGAAAGACATCCCTTGTTCCTGGGTAGGAAGAATCAGTATAGTGAAAATGACCATACTTCAAAACTGCTCTACAGATTCAATGCAATCCTGATTGAAATCCCAACAGTATATTTCACAGAACTGGAGAAAAAAATCCAAAAATTCATATGAAATCAGAAGAGACCTAGACAACAGTGACATGGCAGTGCGTATCAAAATCCCCAACTTGAAACTATACTACAAAGCCACTGTGACAAAAAAAAGCATGGTACTGCAAATAAACACTCTGAAGATCAGTGGAATAAATTTGAACATACAGAAACAACTCCAGATATATACAGTCAACCATTCTCTGTGGACAAAAGATAGCCTCTTTCATAAGTGGTGCTGAAAAAATTGGCTTTCAACTTGCCAAAGATTAAAACTAGACCCCATCTTTTATAATGCACTAAACAAAATTGAAGTGGATTGAAGATCTAAATATTAAAACAGAAACACTAAACTTGCTAGAAGAAATGTTAGGTAGAACTCTCAAAGACATTGGATTAGGAAAAAATGAGCAAATCCTCAGTAGCATAGGAATTAGCCCAAAGAATCAACTGGCATCTCATCTTATTAAAAAATCTTCTGCCCTGCAAGAGAAACCACCAACATAACTAAGAGACAACCTACATTGTGGAAAAAAATTTAAAAGCTGTTCCTACTATCTAGAACATATAAAGAACTCAAAAAATAAGACCTCCCAAATATAAAGACCCAATTCAAACATGGGCATCTGAAATGAACATTTTGCAGACAAACAAGTAAAAACAGCAAATAAGTATATCTATAAATGTTCAACATTACTGGTCATTAGATACAGATGAAAACAACACTGAGATTCCATTTCATCCCTGAAAGAATGGCTGCTATCCAGAAATTAACCAATAACAAATGCTGACAGTGTTGTGGGAAGAAAGGAACACTTCTCAATTTTTGGTGGGAGTGTAGACTGGTCCAACCACTGTAGAAATAAATATGGAGATACCTCAAAGAACTAGCATTAGAGGCCCTATTTGACCCAGCTATTCCCCTGCTGGGTATCTTTCCAAAAGAATTAAAAGATTCATACCACAGAAATATATGCTCACCCATATTTATAGTGGCACATTTTATAATAGCTAAAACTTGGAAACAGCCCAAATGCCCATCAACTGGAGATTGGATAAAGAAGATGTAGTTTTTCCATAAAATGGAGAACTACTAAGCCATAAAGAATGAGAAACTGGAGACATTTTTAGCTAACTGGATGCATATTGAGGCCATAGTCTTAAGTGAAATAAATAGGATACACATGTGTAATACTGAATAGTTTCACTGATGTTAAAAACTAAGCATGTAACTAGGGTTTAAATTGTATACTTGATAATGTGAAATAGGAAGAAAAAGGCAAAGGAAAAGGTGAAAGGAAAAAATGGAAAAGAAAAAAATATGAGAAAAAGAAAAAAATGAAAGCAAAATAGGGAAGGGTGGAGGGGGAAAAGGGAGGGCAGGAGAATAGGAAAAAAATAAGAACCAAGATGCATCATGTAAAGGTACAAGATCCCAACGATGAATGTAACTGTACTTTATAACTAAAAAGTACCAAACAAACAATAAAAATCTAAAATACTCTAGTGAATATTTTAAATATTGTTTATCATGACAGAGACATGTTCTCCTTCAGGTAATTCAAAGTTATTTTAAGAACATGTGGAGATGTACAGTATAAGAGCAACTACTAGAATATTCATTGTGGACTATGACTCAATGACGTACATTTATCCTAAATCTTATACTATATCACATGATAACTCTCTATTTCTACTTTTGCTACTCTTGATGTTTTTTGTCTAATTGACTTTTATATGTCTGATATTCAGACATAACAAGAATAGGACCTCACTGGATTGTTAAGTATACACCAGATTTAGAATAGTTGGATTAGATGAAGTTCTGCTGTAAGGTTATGTCATTGCCTGCAAAAAGTGTGTGAAGCATATGAATGGCTGTTCTGCTTCAAGTTGCTCAAATTCTGGATCTCATGGGAAAAAAATATGGTGAAAGAATTCTGGTTTCCTTTCCAAAAAGGAGGCTGAGGCTGAGTAAATTATCCTTAGACTAATTCCACTGTCATGGGATGTAATGTTACATGCTTGTAACCCGAGCACCTGGGAGGCCGAGTTGCTGTGAATTCGAGGCCACTCTGAGATGCATGGTGAGCTGAAAGCTAGCCTGAACTAGTAACAAGATTCTGTATCCAAAAGAAGCCTCACTATCAGCAGAGGGACTAAATTGTCATGGTCATTAGAGTAGACATTTCACTCATTACATATCTGTCACTATTTCTTTTTCTCTTATATGTCTGTCATATGTACTTGGCTTCTGCTTTCCTTCCTATTCCTCTTTCAATGTCCTTTATTTAAAATTTAATTTTAAGAATTATTTCACATCTTTTTTCAGTTATTAAAATTAAATTTTCCATTTGAAATCCTCTTAAATAGACCCTTTTCTCTTTCATAAATATATTTCACTGCCACCTTTTGTTCGAATACTAGGAAAAATCACCTAATGATCCTTTCATCTAAAATTCTTTCTTAATTTAAATAATTTTTCATCCATTAAAGTGGTTTAATTATGTGCCAGGTATTTAGCTCAGTGGTGCCACAACCTGCCTCACAGCTGCAAAGTCCCAAGTTCTATCCCCAGTACTAAATAAATAAATAATATTAAAAGGCTTATTTCTTTTTACTAAGTATTTTTGTCTTTTACAAGGATTTTGAGCTCATTTCATTGAAATTTATAAAGTATTTAAGGCAACACTATATACTGTAACAAATAAGCCCCAAAACATTAATGGCCCAAATTTAGTAGAATTTTTTCTCATTCCCAAAACATGCAAAATAAATGTAATACATAATGGCTTTCTTTCAAATATTCATCTAAAGACATGAATTCCTTCTTTCTATAGTTGGTTTTTCTATCTTTAATTCACAACTTCCTAAATTATTGTGATCACATATATCAAACTGCTGGGAAAGAGAGAATATGGATGATCATATTGTGGAAGACATTTGAGGTCAGTCCTGGGCATGATACTTTCACTTGCACTCTCTTTTTTAGACTTCTGGGTTTTTTGTTTTATTTGTTTGTTTGTTTGTTTGTTTTGGTACCAGGGATCAAACTTGGGACCTTGTGCTTTTGAGGCAGGCAGCGGAACCACTGAGCTAAATCCCCTGCCCTTAGAGTTCTGTTTTGACCACAATTAATGGCAAAAGAAGCTCAGAAATATAGTCTGGACGTGTGTTCAGGAAGAAAACATGAATAGAAGTTTTACTGAATATTTATCTTCAATTCAACAAAAGGGATTGATTTTTATTTAAAAAGATGTCCTAGTATTTTTCATCATATTAGGAATAGATTATTTTGGATCTTTCTGAGTGTTTTTTTAATTTATTTGAAAATATTTTTTTAAATTTGGCAGATTTCCCAAAGACTATTTCTTCACATTTTTGTGTTTTACCAATAATTTCTTGTCACCAGTGATCAGGATATTAATTGCAACTTGTTGAAGACATTTTGCAGTGACACCCCCCTTATTACAAGTTATCTTCATCTCAGAAGTTAAACTATGCACAACATTGCGCTAAATGTCTTTATGTTTTCCCATCTAGTACTGCATGATTTATTCTTAGAAAATGAAAATATATGTGAAATTTTGTAAATTTAAAAAATATGTGTAAATATTATATATATATATATATATATATATATATATATATATACTCAAATGTTATTTAAGATACTGGAAATACAAAACAATAAAAATACCAAACAACTACATATATTTAAGAATATAATGCTGTGATTTAAAACAGAAATTGTGACATAATGAGATGACCAGTAAGATAAGTAGGATTCTAACAGTTAACATGTTAGCAACTGCATAGTTTTGGGCCATTCTATTATGCATATCAGTTATAGAGAATAGTAGGTTTTGTTCAGTCATATTTCATACCCCCATTACTATGCCCCCTCATTACTCTCCTTATTATTCTGTCTCCCCTCACCCTTACTCCCTTCCTTTCTTGTCTTTCTTTCATGCTCTCTCTCTCTCTCACTCCCTCCTTCCCTCCTTTTAAAAAAGTGCATAATTTTAAAAGGTAGTTAGTGCATTCAATAGTGGCTATATTTAAATGATAGATTTTGTGATCTTTTACTTTAATATGCACATTTTGTAAAATTTTTATCTTTAGAATGGATCATCAACTGGAGTAATTCCATACACTTCTTGCATCATTCTATTCATGAAATGGAAAGGTAAGATTTCACATTTCCTTTGAAGTCTGTTTTCTCTGAAATATAAAAACATGCCTAGCAAACTAGTACTGCTTAACTCTGGATGGGTGAAATGATAAACTGACCTTTCTCTCTTTGTGTGCTTATGATTCACTTACATTTTATAACATGTTAAAAACACAAACTTTACAGTCAGATAAAATAGATCTCAAATTCTAGTTCTCCCATACTTAAGCACTGTAAGCTTGAGCAAGAAAACTGAATCTGGGGGCCAGGGATGTAGCTCAGTGGCACTACCCCTGCTTGGTAGAAGCAAGATCCTGAGTTCAATCTGCACTACCAAAATAATAGTAATAATAATGATAATGATAATGATAAGTACTAAAACTGAATTTGAGCTTTTAACCCCAAAATACAGAAATTCAAATGGTATACACTTCATACAACTGGTACCTGCTATGAGGCTAGATGTGATCTTTAATTCTTGCCCAACACAGAGTCCGTGACACTGTGATAGCATTCCATAAATTTTGTTATAAATGTTAGCATTTTGTACTTTATAAATTTTACACAATAAAATTGCTTTTCTTTAATAATCAGGAAAATATTTAAATCTTAAAAATAAGTTTTGACATGTATTGCTACATCATAGCCCTTAAATAGAGCACAGTAAACAGTAAATGTTTATGACAAATGGGTCACAGTGGTCATTTGCATAGACCCTACCTGAAGTGGCCTTTAAAGTTCTCTTCAATTCCATTTCACTTGAGCTTGTATCAAATTTGCACAAACTGACCTTCCACAAAAGCTTGCTTGTAGTGTGGAAACTTTTGTTTCCCCTAAGGAGAAGCCAGGATGGCAAGCTGGCTGAAAGCTGACATGCTCTTGCTTTGCAAACTGCTTAGACCAGATCTCCCCACATGTGTTAAACAATTTAACATTATTTTGAAATGCACAAAAATGACATGGTGGTATGTGAAATGTATAAAGTGAGTTACTTATTTGCATAGAGCACTTCACCAACATAAAATGTTTCTATTTTTCCTTTTCTTCCCTTTCAAACCAGTCTTCATATTTCCCAGAGTTGTCCATCTAAATATAAGCTTACCATTTCACTTACTTTTCAAAGTACTTCTTATTGCTGACAACATAATTAACCAGGGTGCAGCTATTAGTTATTATATGTGTTAGAAGAAAAACGTGTGAATTAATTAATAACCAAAATAGTTCTCCCATTTAAGAGATTAAACTATTGAAGCTTAATGAAAGTAGGATTTAGTCATGGACATAGAACAAGTCAGTGACAAATATGAGACTAGAACCTCAAATTTCAGATTCCCAGGCTCCAATCTTGCTTATCTACTATCTACTGTACATTTTGGCCCTGCCTGATGAAACGAACAAATATCTATTGATGTACAAGGCCTACTGTTGTGATTCAGATGTGATACTCCCCCTCAATGTCTCATGTGTTTGTAAAGGGATTGGTTCATGGGGGCACTACACTCATCATTGGATTCATCCATTCATTGATGAATTCAGTATGTGAATGTGCTGTTAGGAGAAAGGGCTTCATTGGAGCTGGGTCATGGGGAACATGACTTGAGGAGCTGTATTATTGAGCCAAGCTTCTCTCTTTTTCTGCTTTCTGTCTTCCACAAGTTGAGCACTTTTTCCTTCACTCTGTCCTGTGGTCATCCTCTTTCTACTTGGGAACCAGCTGACTGTGGATTGAAACTATTAGCCAAAATAAAACTCCCCACTTTAGGTAGTGAGTGTTGGGTATTTTGTGCCAGCAATGATAAAACAACTAAGAGAGATTTTGTTACAAGAGAAGTAGTGTTATTGTTGCGACTGCACCTGACAATGTGGTTCAGAAGCTTTTAGATCTGACATGCAGAAGAAATTTTGAAATACTTGGAGAGGTCAGCTATGGAAGTCCTAGAATGCTGTAAACTGAATTTGGTAAAAGATTCTGGTTGGAAAATGGAAGACCAGAATGCCAAAAAAATTTTGAGAATAAAGGTTCAGGAAGTTTGAGTTGGTGACAAGAACTCCATTGACAGTTGGACTAGAGGATATGTGTGTTACACTCTGGCAAAAAGTTTGCCTTCATTTTGCGCATGTCCTGAGGATTTGCAAGAGTCAATTTAAGGGTGATGGACTAATTAATCTTGTGGGCAAGATTTAAAGGAAGCCAAAGTTTCAAGCAGTAGCATGGGAACTACTGGCTGCTTTTACCCAGATCTACAGTGTGAGGGGAGTTATTCAGGAGAGAGCCCGTGTGGGCTGCCACCAGCAGTGCAATATAGATGGGTCCACTTCAGCCCTTTGGAATTCACATCTCAACCTGCTCTGACTAGTTGACACAAATCTACAAGAATTATGGTTTGCCCTGCTCAGATTTGGTCTTGCTTTGCTCTGATTTCATCTCTATATTCCTTTTTGTTGTTGTTGTTTTGTTTTGTTTTGTTTTGTCTTTAATAGGAATGTTTACCATGCTCATTGCATTTTGGAAGTAATTACTGTTGTTTTTATAGGGACTTATAGCTAGGAGTCTGCCTTGAGTCTCAGAGGAGACTTTAGACTTGTGTTTTTCAGCAATGTTAAAACATGGGTGGCTCTTAGAGATAGACTAAATGCATTTTGTATAATTACATGGTTATATGCTTTTGGTACGCTGGATGAAATAGTATGGTTTATATCTAAAATCTCTAAAAAATTCTCATATTTGTAGAAGGTGATTGGGTCATAGGGCTAGTATTCTCATCAGTGGATGAATGCACTGATGAGTTCAATAGCTTAATGCGCTATTAGAAGGTGGACTTGGTTGAATGGAAGTCATGGTGAGATATGACCTTGAAGTTTCTATTCTTGTGTCTGGCTTCTTCTCTCTCTCTCTCTCTCTCTCTCTCTCTCT
>NW_022900951.1:51370107-51378134 GCF_012274545.1 Fukomys damarensis | reverse complement strand
TCTCTCTCTCTCTCTCTCTCTCTCTCTCTTCTCTGGATCTTCTTAGTTGAGCAGCTTTTCTTCTACTGTACCTCTTTGCCATCTTGTTTCTGCCTTGGAGCCATTCAAATATGATCTGAGAATGTGATACAAAATAAACTTCTCCACCTTTAATTTGTGACTGTTGGGCATTCTGGCCAAGCAATGAACAAGTGGCTAAGACATCCAATGAGCACAGAGCTCTGAGCACTTGCTGAATATATGGAAAGAATTATGAAACAATTATATCCATAGTCTTACCATGTTTTCTAGATATCCCAGTCTTTGTCAATCCTAAAATGTGAAAATATCACCAACACCAGAATTCTAAAAGGCACCATTTATTGGGTGCTTCTAATGTGGCAAACACTCCACTAAACATTTAATTTTAATATTTAACTCAGTGCTTTCAGTATATTCTTAACTTGTAATTATAGGATTAACTTGCTCTTCTCTCTACTTTCTACTTGTAGACCTCTGATGATAACTATAGCACAAGATGATGCTACTGGTCTATTATTAGCTTGTTATACAAGATTACACTTATAAGTATAAAGTGCTTTTATTCCTTCTGATTCTAATTTTAAGAGATCTCTGTTAATTGACCTACAAAGGTTTTGACTAGTCTTAATTAGAATTATAACCAAAAAGTTATAAAAGGGATATTGCCATTCAAATTGACCAAATATATTTGAGTGTACTCTACTTTTATAAATTGTCTTACATGATTATTTGTTTGTCTTTCCAATTGTTTGAGCTAAACAATATATTTTTTTTCCTTTTTACCCTTAACATTTTTTCTTAAAAGACATTTGCCTATAATTTAAATTGGCTTATACAGAAATGTTACTAAAGTTGAGGGCATGCCTTCTCTTCCCCCCCAGGTTTTCCCCTAGCTTTCAAAATAACATCAAAGATTAATTTTGATTGTAATGCATATTGTTGTCTACATTCAATAACTCAAAAATATTTTATTGGTTACATATAATGTTAATTGTTATAATCTGATTTTTACAGATTAATTTTTTTTGATTGTCAAGGTAATTAAATGAAGTATTTTAGGTTTGGAGAGATGGCTAAATGGGGCTCCTCTTGGTGAATAAAGAAGCAGCTTCCCCAAAAGCAGTTATTCTGGTCTTTTTTCACTAATTGGAGCCCCAGTAATTTTCATAAACTTATGGGAAGACAAACCACAAAAAAGCATTGCTTAACTATGTTATTATGAAATGTTCATACTGGTTATCATCAAAGGGTTAAGTTCTAACTGTATTATTGTGATATGTTTATATTGAACATCTTCTAAACATAAAATTTTGGTAGGTAAAACAAGGTGTTATTAAAATGATTCTTTTGGTACCAAGCTACATTACTAGACACAAGGTTCCATATAATTGTAATAATTATTATTGCTACTTTTCTGATATACAAAATGTACTCATGTCTTCTGACTATGCAGGACTTCAAAATATGGTAATAAAGTTCTTCTGATCTAGGTATTTGCCTTTCTCTTATGCTCCAGCTACTCATGATAACAGGTAGATTTATTGGGCCATACATTTTCCTTAGATGGCATTCTATCAAAAGGTAATAACTTGGGCTGGGGATTTAACTCAGTGTTTCTACTGCCTGCCTTGTAAGCACAAGGTCTCAAATTCATTCCGCAGTGCAAAAAAAAAAAAAAAAAGGTAACAACCTAAGTAAGAGTTTACCTTTTTAAATGTGCTTTTGGAAGGAAATAAGTGCATCTAACAATGGCTATTTTACACTAAGATACATATCTAAATGCGGTACCAAGATAATGTCATCATGATTGTCATGCTAAAATGTTGTGTATGGATCCTGATTTAAAGTTTTTTTTCTGTTAATATTCTATAGGAACTCAACTACTAGAATAACTCTGATAGATGAAAATAACAGTCCTACAACTATATTTTAGATTTCAAAATGCTTTCAATCCAGGTAAAATTATAATAAAGTTCATTACTCCTATCTTGATGCTAATGGTATTGATCTTCTCTTCTGGATGTTCAACCACTAAAGTCCAGAGAGTGGTAAAAAAAAAAGGTAACTGGACTAAAAAGACAGCCAATATCCAAAGTCAACCAATATCCAGGGCATGAAGAAACCTTTTCTATATTTTTGATAATTAACTCAGATTACTGATCAGGGAGATTGTTGGGTACCAAAGCAACAACTGCAGTTTGCCAAAGGAATCTCACCTGGAGGAAAAAAATCCCCCATGCTTTCACCGAAAACAACTTGATCAAGCAAGGCCATGACACATTCTGATGGCTGACACTGTCAGGAGCTGACTCTATACATGGTTCCAAGATATTGCCTGAGAAGACCTAATTGACCTTGACAGATAGTAAGAGGTTAATTTTATTTAATATAGGTCCCACTGAAATTTGACATTGAACACGCAATAGAAAATTAAAATTAAATATATGTAAAATCAAAAACATAGGTATATAGCTAGACTTAAAAAGAGGCTCCAATTGCTTATCCCTTCTGACAGTTTCCACATACACTGGTTGCTACAGTGGTTCCACTGTTATGGGTCATTAGATAGAACCATGGTAAAATTTATACAAACTCAATATTTTAAAAAATATTTTGGCTCAAATTGTTTTCTGAAATTATTAACACTTTGCCCTTTTACAGCTACAATTAAAAATATGACAAAATATCAAACTTATAGATAATCTTCATTAGTGGATGTTCTACAGGTCAACAAGTTACATTCACTGTTTTAGTCCCCTCAAAATAGTTTCTAAACATGGCTCTTTCCTCAAATCATCTTTTTAGTGCTTATACATAGACTATACATGCTCTAATTTCTTTAGAATTTTTGTTTATCCTGCCTATAGTCTGCCAAACTCAAAGATAATATCAACAACAAATGTGCTAAACATTATTTACCAAAATCCACCAGATGGAACTTATAAAGAGAGCTTATAATTACTAAATTCTCACATGATTTGTATTTAAGGCCTGTAAAATTAACTCCCTAGAAGGGGACCCCAACTGTGTTCTTCCCTACATCAACCTCTTTCAGCTTAAAGCTCTTAGATGAAAACTGCTCCTCTTCTCCTGTAACCACAGTTGGGGATAGCCCTTTCAAAAAGAGCTTATTATAGACAAGTAAGCCAGTTAAACACATTATAGGTCTTTATAACCCACAGAGACAAGCTAATGTTGGATGTACCAACTTTTCCCTATAAATATACTTACATAAACAAGAAAGGGGAAGTACATCTACCTCTACAAACTTACTTAGATTTTGTCACCTTATCTAGTTGTCTTCATTTAAAAATATTTTAAAGCTATTAATGGAATGTAAATACCCTCCATCAAAACTCCACTGATACTAAAATAAATCTCCAGACATGTCCTAGACACAAATGTTGTCAAAGGATGTCCTAACTAAAAGGTAATATGGCTCAGTGCAATTAATAACATAGGAGCTGGAGTATGCTTGTGTTCCTACAGAGAACAAACTCAGGTCCAACTTTGGCTCATCCCTTTCCTTGGGAGACTCCTGCATTGGTACCTATTTTACTAATCAGTCTAACATCTGGAGGGAAGCATTCTGATCTCATATTTCTCCTACATCTACCACCTATGATTATATCAGGAGAACAGTGGGCCTCCCTCTCTGTCTCAGCCCATGTCCTCTTTGTGTCTCACTTTGGGTAACTGAAAAGACAGCCATTGTCCATAATACATCAGGCATGGATTGAGATGAGTTGGTGCTAATTAATTGTTTTAATCACACATTAACAGACAATCCTTATAACCTTTCATGCTCCCTCTCTTCTTGCCATAATGTCACTTATTGTGTTCCTCTCTCAAAATATGCTTCTTGAAAAGACTGTTGTACTCATGCAGTAAATGAAATGGTTATACAAAATATCTTTCCAGGATTGCTCTCATACAAAGTACAATTGTACTGGCCACTTTCCAATATTGATACTACATATATCATCAAAATACTTCCAAAGAGATCTTTTGCTTTTGGCTGCCAGTTTACAAGTGATCACTCTCTCTACTTGTAGGACAAAAGTAACACTGGGGCCAATAAGTTCTGGGCACACACTTGTGTACAAAACACTTAGGTGCTTCTAGTTAGACAAAACAATATTACTCCAGAAGAAGACTCTTTTAATGTCAGTTACAAAAATTGTGATCTCACTGCTTGCCTTACTAACATTGATAAGGATAAAGATGTGCTAATATTATATATGTTATCCTTTGTCATGATACTCACTAACATTTCTGTGTTATGAAATCCACACAAGGAATGTCAATGTTATGTCTTAGAAGCAAGGACCAAAAGAAGGGTGGGGGAGTGGATCAAGAAATGAGTGGGAGGAAGGGAAGGTAGGGGATAGGGGATTAAAAAAAGAATTAAAAATGTTATGTACATGTAACAACTTCCTATAAGTAAGGAAAACATTATGTACTAATAAATGTATTAATAAAAAATTAAAAATAAAAAGTCAACAGTAGTAAGATGAATGGATTAAAGTAATCCTGTAACATACCTAAGGAACAACTTTCTATATTACAAAGCAATAAATGAATAAATAAATAAATGTCATAGAGTTATAATTTGAACTTAGGTCCACTTCATTTCAGGGCCTATGAAAGAATCCCAAATAGAAAGCAATGTCATTCCTCTTGATATGGGAAGGTAGGGTGTGGCAAAGCTGGCTGAGGAGTAAGCATGACCTGATAATTACAAAATCTCAGGACACAAGCACAGAACATTTATCAGAACCCCATATATGGATGTCTGGTGAGAAACCACAATGTGTGGAATGAATATAATGGAGACAGATACCATTGAAAGCTCACTACCATAGTTTTCCTCATAATAGTTCACACTGAATCCCAAGACATACTTTTATTTTTATTTTCCTCTCTTTTACTTGGCCCAAACTCTCTCTGAAGAGATAGTTTCACCCTTATCTTTCGTGTTTAATTTTTCCTACATCTTTACTCTTTTCTACCTTAAATAAATGTGAAACTTTACTACTCTTTTTCCTTGTTTTGTTCAATTCTTTATTTGAGATGGAAAGAACTTAGAAACTACTTCCAGAAGGAGATTCCAGCACCCCCAAACCCAGTAACTTATTTGTCAAGCCAGCCAGGAGAAGATCAGAGAATGTCCTTTGGGCACATTTTGTTTTGTTGTTTTTTTCTCTCTAAAGTGCCATGAATGTTCCCTCCTCCTCCTGATCTTCCTCCTTCTCCCTCTATCTCTTCTTCCTCCTCCTATTTATTATTATTATTATTATTATTATTATTATTATTATTAGTTTCCCTGTCTCTCTCCCCTAAGGCAGAAATTCACGAACTCTCCTCACAGCATGCCAAGAACTGTTTTCCCTCCTCTATGCAGGAGGAGGGAATAGAATGTACGACCTAAGTATACCTCCCTTCTTTTCTTTTTTCTTACTTGTACTCATTCCTCAAGTTTGGTATGCCCTGTTGTCCACACACTTGTGTGCAATCTTTTGCTAGCTTTTTTGGAAATTGGTCTGGTTTCTTCCCAAACCAGTATGCCTTTTTCTTAAAGTTCAGTTTGGGGCTTGGTTGTGATATCCTTGTTGCATGGCTAGGCACCATCTTTTCTTTTCACATGGCCAGACACAATTTTGGGTCTACTGTTACCATTTTGTTAACAATTCTTTTCCCTCTTAAATTTTTCTTTAAGCAACTGGCCTTATGATCATGGGAAAGCTAGATCTAAGCCTCTGATTTTACAGAACATGCGGGCTTCCTCCCTCTTTTCACTTGAATTAT
This sequence comes from Fukomys damarensis, assembly GCF_012274545.1. Taxonomy (NCBI): domain Eukaryota; kingdom Metazoa; phylum Chordata; class Mammalia; order Rodentia; family Bathyergidae; genus Fukomys; species Fukomys damarensis. Next base: position 51,372,305 of record NW_022900951.1, on the reverse strand, counting down.
TTTAATAGGCACAATGTCTTTCTTCATGGAAATGAAAAATTTGTCTATTTTAAATCTCCTGGTGCTTTTTCCCTTTGTGGCTAGCCATGAGCTTGTGGCTATACACAAGCCACAGCTTTGTTTGATCTAGTTAACTCAATTCTCTCTGAATTCTAAAGCCTGACTGGTTTGAGACTTTTCTTTGTTCCTTCTAATAAAATGCAGGTAGTTTAGACATATATGCCTGGTGGCTTGGGCAGAACAAGTGAACACCTAGTAAGACTTATTGTGTTGAAAAAACTGGATTTCAACCTGCCAAAGATTAAAACAGGACCCTTATCTTGCACATGCACTCAACTAAAATCCAAATGGATTAAAGATCTAAATACTAAAAAGGAGTTACTAAATTTGCTGGAAGATAAGTTAGGCAGAACTCTTGAAGACATTGGAATAGGAAAAGACTTTTTTGAATGAATCCTCAGTAGCACAGGAACTAGCAGAAAGAATCAGCAACTGGGATCTCATCTTATAATGAAGCTTCTGCACTGCAAAAGAAACCATCAACTGAACTAAGAGACAACCCACAATGTGGGAAAATATTTTTACCAGCAACTACTCAGATAGAGGGCTCTTATCTAGAATATATAAACAACTCAAAACAATCAGCATCCCCAAATATAAAGACCCAATTCAAAAATGGGCATCTGAAATGAACAGACATTTCTCAGACAAACAACTAAAAGCAGCAAGTAAATATATGAAACAATGTTCCACATCACTGGTCATTCGAGAGATGCAGATGAAAACAACACTGAGATTCCACCTCACCCCAAAGGAATGGCTGCTGTCATAAATCAACCATTTACAAATGCCTGTGGAGTTGAGGGGAGAAAAGAACCCTTCTCCATTGTTGGTGGGAGTGTAGACTGGTGCAACCACTATAGAAATTAATATGGAGATATCTCAAAGAACTAGGACTAGAGGTTCTGTTTGACCCAGCCATCCCTCTGCTGGGTATCTTTCCAAAAGAATTACAAGAATCACATCAGAGTGATATATGCACAGCTGTGTTTATAGCGGCAAAGTTTGTAATAGCTAAAACTTGGAAACAGCCCATTTGCCCATCAGTTGGAGACTGCGTAAAGAAGATGTGGTTTTTCTATTAAATGGAATACTGCTCGGCCACAAAGAATGAAAATTTAGATTCATTCATAGGAAAATGGATACATATTGAGGGTATATTTCTGAGTGAAATAAATATGTCACACATGTGTAAATACTGAATAGTTTCTCTGGTGTGAATAAACTATAATAGTACATAAGATCATAATGAGATAATTGACAATGTGAAATAGGAATAAAAGGGCTAAAGGTGTAGGGAAAGTGGGTAGGGTAGGGGAAAGGGAATAAGGTAAAAGAAAAAAATATGAGAAAATGAAAAATGGAAAAAAAGTGTTTGTAAATGAGGAGGGGAGGAGGGGGTGAAGGGAGGGCAGGGACAAGGGGAAAAAATGAGAACCAAGACCTGTCACATAAAGGTACAACATCCCAAATAATGAATGCAACTGTACTGAATGCCTAAAATGTACCAATAAACTCAATGAGAAAAAAAAAAAGACTTACTGTGAGTATACAAAAGCAGGAATGCCCTTGTTCTTAAAACTTTTTAATGTTCTTTTAAAAGTTTTTATCCTTACTACCTTAAACAAAATACAAAATGTATTTACTATCAGGGTAAATGCAAGAGGTATTGTTCCCAAGTACCTCCACCCTGGTGAAACAGAGCCATCAACTGACTCAACAGGGATAAGGGATCCCAAGATAATGTTTCCAAGAGGCTTCACTCTACCTAAGTACAGCCATCAAGTGGCTCAACAGTAACTGAGGAAATCTGATTTTGAGGGGGACCGTATTCCACCCTGATCTCATGGGAGTTTCAAAGGACTACATAGGGTCATCAAGAGGTCCAACTCCCTCTCTGTAAAGAGTTAATTGGCCCCAGTATGGAGACAAAAACCTCTCAATATGGCTTTCTTCTATGTTTTTATGAAATATGCTGGCATCATACTAAGTACAGGGACACCTGTCTAGTGAATAATTGAGTCTCACAAGGGATGCTTTGTAGGCTCAAATCAGGTCTCTTCCTTTTCTATGGCATGCCATCTTAATGAGCCAAGAGCTAGCCTAGTCCTCTCTCTCTCTCTCTCTCTCTCTCTCTC
>NW_022900951.1:51295843-51370089 GCF_012274545.1 Fukomys damarensis | reverse complement strand
CTTTCTCTCTCTCTCTCTCTCTCTCTCTCTCTCTCTCTCTCTCTCTCTCTCTGATATTAATCGCAAGATGAATCATAGGAAACCTATGATCTTGGATGTTGTATCACAGATTCCACCAACTTCTTCACTATGCTATATCCCTGATCAAAGGGAAAGATTAGATCTTGAAGGTTTAAAGGAATAGCTTATCTACAATTGCAATATGGCTTGTACTGAATATGAATTAGGAAATGACAAGAGATGGGTACAAGATGGTACTTTAAATTATGAGACTATTCTTGAATTACAGTGTTTCTGGCTTGACACATATAAAGTGGAGTGAAATTCCTTATATTTGGGCCTTTGTGACCCTTTATCTAAGGAGAAGCCCAGAAACTAGGATATTTAGTGTGACTCCCAAGGAACAGGAAAATATCCTGGATGACCCAATTCTGAGACTCCAGTCTGTCTCTCAGGAGGATATGTGTGTCTCTGATCTGTTCATGAAGGCAACTGCACTTTGAGATCTCTTTGATCTCCTCCTTAAACTCCAAAGGCCAGTAAATCACGTCCATCCCCTCCAAGTGATTCAAGAACTGCATTAAAGCCTAGTGACCAAGAGGAACTTCAGCAGCTTCATCATGCTCCTCAGACAGATGTGTGACCATTGAGATCCACAGATAGCTTAAAGTCCGACATGTCGAACTTGAAGTGGTGCTTCTCACTTCTCTGATTCACAACTTTTCATGTCCCTAAGAGAGTTTTCAAGGATGGAAAGGAATACTTGACTGCACATCCCTCTTTCAGTTGCAGATGTGCAGTAGTGCAAACAGTGAGTAGGCCACCTGTCATGGGACCCTAGTAAGTTGTCAGATTCATTTCAGACTTTGACTTTTTTTTTTTTGAGACAAGGTCTCACTATGTAGTTGAGAATGACCTGGAACTCACTATGTAGCCCAGGCTGGTCTAGACCTCCTGCCTCAGCCTCCCAAGTGCTGGGATTGTAGGCATGCACCACCATGCCCAGGGACCCTTTCATTTGATCCATCATGGTGATATGTCTAATTCATCTTGGCTGCTTATTGTACCCCAGATGAAAGACAAGGAATTATACCAGGGGCTAAGAACTATGCAGATGAGCAATATATTTTAGGGGAAGGAAACCACCCCAGATAGGCTATTATCCCTAAAAGAACCAAACTGTGACTGACTACATTACTGATGAAGAGTAAAAATGGCATCTGCTATGCTAGGTGCTCTTACTATGAATGAAAATGTGTATTTAAAATGCAGTTAATTTTGATAAAGTGAATGGGTCATATAGGACACAGAGAAAAATTCAGCTGCCTTCCATAACCAATTTGTAGATGCCTTAAATATACTAATATAGATCCATCTTCCAGGGAGGGAGAAGAACTAGTGGTGTATCATTTTATTTGCCAAAAAATCCTCCAGATATTGAGTATAAAGTACTTAGATGGGCCCACAGACACTCATGACCCAATTGCTGAACCCAGCCTTCTCTGTATTAAATAATTGGAACCCAGAGGAGGGATAAAAGAGAAAAGTTAAGGTTTTAGCTGTTGCAATTGGCAATACTTTGAATTTACCCAGGTTTCTAAAGGGAAAACCAGGGACAACAAAGGAAGGAGCTCCTGTTTCAAGTGCAAGAAAACTGGTCATTGGGAATGAGACTGCACTAAGCCATTATATGTCCTGCTCCAAATGTGAAGCAACCAATGTGGCTAACTCTTGGTCTTCAAGTGTTGACTGACCCAACTTGCAGACAGGGACTGAACCAGCCAGAGCCTTAATTTCCTATTCCAGGGACTGAAGAGAGCCAAGAGAACCCGCAATGACCCTGTCCACAGACATCACCATCTCTTATGAGGAACTCTGGTTAAATTTAGACATCAGTAGTGAGCCAATTCAACTGGGTATTGACACAAAGGCAACTCATTCTATTTTGACTTCCTTGTCTGGAAAATGCTCCACTAGATCTATAGTCATAATTGGGGTCAAGAGAAGTAGGAAATTTTTTACTTCTCCTCTGACATGTCCCTCTGATAACCAAATGTTTATCCATGGGTTTCTACTTGTCCCATAGTGTCCTACTTTCTTGGTAGGAAGAGATGTACTAGCAAAACTGGGTTAAATTATCAAATTCCAGATAAGGCCAAAACGGACTTTATCTGTTGGGATTACACCCAGTCTCCCTGACCAAATTGACCAACAGGTGGATACTGCTGCATAGTATAATTAAATACCTGGCAGGGCAAATTCTGCTAAGCCTGTACTTATAAGACTAAAAGATCTGAGTCAATTTCCTAACTGAAAGCAGTATCCAATAAAAAAAGAGACACATAAAGACCTCCAGACTCTCATAGACAGGTTCCTCATACAAAGCCTTCTAAGGTCTTGTCAGTCTTATGGCAGTACTTCCATTCTCTCTGAAGTAAAATCCTTCAGAGAATATAGGATGGTACGAAACATCTACCTTATTAGCAAGGCTGTCATTTCAATCTACCCGCTAGTGGCAGATCCATATATAGTTCTCTCCAATATTCCAGGGGTCACTGATTTGTTCTCAGTCTTAGATTTAAAATATGCATGCTTCCACCCCCTTCCACACCAAGATTCCCAGTTTCTGGTTGCCTTTTAATGGGAAAATCCCATCAGAGAAATACAGCAAACACTTGGCCAGTTCTTTGACAGATATTTAGAGGCAATCATCACCTTTTTGCTCAGGCACAAGAGAAAAATTAAGAAACATAAAGTTTAAATGGGGAACCATTCTATAATTTGCATACAATATTCTAGTTTGCAGCCCAACTTGGGAGTTACCCAACTATAACAATATACAAATTGGCAACTTTCTAGCTGAGAAGGGATATTAAGTCTCAATGAAAAGGTTCAGATATCTCTCCAAAAAGTTTAATATTGGGGGATATGTTTTTACACCTGGCAAATGATAGCTGTCTAGGAACTGGATGCAGGCTATCTGTGATCTTGGGCCTCCTGCCACCAAACAATAGCTTCATTCCTGCCTGGATATTCCTTACTTTTGTAGGTCCTGGCTAATTTTGGAATAATGGTAAAGCCTTTTTATGAGGTCATAAAAGGCCCTGAGTATATGCTGCTAGAATAGACAAAAGTGACAATGGTACCTTTAGAGAAATTAAACATGGCCTTCCTCATGCTCTAGCACTGGGAATATCTGACTTAAGAAAATTGTTCTTCCTCTACCTATCATAAAAGAGACAAATTTCTTTGAGGGTCTTGATCCAAAAGCTAGGATGAGAATCCTGCCTAGTTGCATACTCTTCAAAAAGGTTACATGGAGTGGCTACTGGATGGCCATCCCACCTAAGATCCATTACAGCTACAGATTTTCTAACAGAACAAAATTAACTTTAGGACCAAGACTAAAAGTCCTGACTCCACATCAGGTTAGAGCTATTCTAGAAACAAAAGATTACTTGTGATTAACAGGGGAATGGCTTACTAAGCATCAGGCCATGTTCTCAAACATCCCTGATATTATAAAAACTTGCACTATTCTCAGTCCTGCTTTTTTGGTGCTTACAGTCACAGAAGTTAGCCACTCTTGTGAAAAAGTGATCGCACAGACTTATGCAAACAAACAGGACATCAGTGATCTGCCCCTCCAAGACCTGGAGGAGGTATGATTCACTGATAAAAGTAGTTTTGTCCAAGAAGGACGTCAAATAGTTATGCAGCAGTCAGTTCACAGTAGGACATTGAAGATAAACATTTTCCCCCAGGAGCCTCTGCCCAAAAGGAAAACCTTATAATTCACTCTGGGGCGTTGATATTAGGAAAAGGCAAGAAGTTAAATATCTATACAGAGTCTAAGTGTGACTTTCTGAGGCTCACACAGTATTGAGGCATCATCCTTATCATGACAAAACCTGCTTCTTCATCAAAATGACAAGGAGTAAGCTTGAAGCCATAGACATTAAAAAATTTGGGGTGGTTTTCCATGACTGTCAGGGAATTTGCTATAATGCTCAAGATCATATGTTATTCTGGGGTATTTTATCATATATTTTAGCTGAAAATCAAAATGGTTTTTAGGCAGATAGAAGATATTTTGTGAAACACTAAAAGAGAATTTATCTTTTTCTCTTAGTGAGTTTATTGGTATATTTTAGGTATATAGTACAGTTACATTCATCACTGGGATATTGTACCTTTACATGACAGGTCTTGGTTTTCATTTTTTCCCATACCCCTTCCCTCCCTTCACCCCCTCCTCCCTTCCCAATTTACAAATACTTTATTTCCATTTTTTTCATTTTCCCATTTTTTTCCTTTTCCCTTACTAATTTCCCCTACCTTCTCATTTCCCCTACAACTTTAGCACTTTTCGTCCTATTTCACATTGTCAAAAGTATCATTAAGATCTTATGTACCATTATATTTTTTCACACCAGAGAAAATATTCAGTATTTATACATGTGTGACTTATTTATTTCACTTAGGAGTACATCCTCAATATGTTTCCATTTTTCTATGAATGAATCTAATTTCTCATTATTTATGTCTGAGTAGTATTCCACTTTATAGAAAAGCCATATCTTGTTTATCAGTCTCCAACTGATGGGCAAATGGGCTGTTTCCAAATTTTAGCTATTACAAATCGTGCCGCTATAAACACAGGTGTGCATATATCATTTTGATGTGATTCTTGTAATTGTTTTGGAAAGATACCCAGCAGAGGGATGGCTGGGTCAAACAGAACCTCTAATCCTAGTTCTTCGAGGTATCTCTATATTGATTTCTATAGTGATTGCACCAGTCTACACTCCCACCAACAATGGAGAAGGGTTCTTTTCTCCCCCACAACTCCAAAGGCATTTGTAAATGGTTGATTTCTTGACAACAGCCATTCCTTGTGGGGTGAGGTAGAATCTCAGTGTTGTTTTCATCTGCATCTCTCGAATGACCAGTGATATGGAACATTGTTTCATATATTTACTTGCTGCTTTTAGTTGTTTGTCTGAGAAATGTCTGTTCATTTCAGATGCCCATTTTTGAATTGGGTCTTTATATTTGGGGATGCTGATTGTTTTGAGTTGTTTATATATTCTAGATAAGAGCCCTCTATCTGAGTAGTTGCTGGTAAAAATATTTTCCCACATTGTGGGTTGTCTCTTAGTTCAGTTGATGGTTTCTTTTGCAGTGCAGAAGCTTCATTATAAGATGAGATCCCAGTTGCTGATTCTTTCTGCTAGTTCCTGTGCAAAGAGTTCTGTAACTTATCTTCCAGCAAATTTAGTAACTCTTTTTTAGTATTTAGATCTTTAATCCACTTGGATTTTAGTTTAGTGCATGGTGAAAGATAAAGGTCCTGTTTTAATCTTTGGCAGGTTTAAATCCAGCTTTTCCAACACCATTTATTAAAGAGACTATCTTGCCTCCAGTGAGGATGGTTGGCTCCTTTGTCAAAAATGAGGTAGCTGAGTACATCTGGAGTTGTTTTTGTATATTCCAATTTATTCAACTGATCCTCAGGTCTGTTTCTTTGTCAGTACCATGCTGTTTGTTTGTTTTTTTATCACAGTGACTTTGTAGTATAATTTCAAATTGGGAATGGTTATACCCACTGTCATGTCTCTGTTGCCTAGGGTGGCTTTTGCTATTTTAGGTCTCTTCTGGTTCCAAATGAATTTTTGGATCATTTTTTTCTAGTTCTATGAAATATACTGTTGGAATGTCAGTTGGCATTGCACTGAATCTGTATAGCAGTTTTGGTAGTTTGGCCATTTTCACTATGTTTATTCATCCTACCCAGGAGCAGGGGATATCTTTCCATTTTCTTACATCCTCTTCGATCTCTTTTTTCAGAGGGCTGTAGTTTTCAGTGTAGATGTCTTTTGCTTCTTTCTTTAGACTGATTGCTATAGACTTCATTTATTTGGATGCTATTGTGAAAGGAAATGTTTCCCTAATTTCTGGCTCAGTAAGTCTGTGATTTGTGTACAAGGCTATTGATTTTTTATTGTTGACCATGTATCCAGCTACTCCGCTAAAAGTGTCAATTAAATCTCGAAGTCTTTTGGTGGAATTTTTTGGGTCTTCAATGTAGAATATCATATCAACATCAAATAATGACAGTTTAACTTCTTCCTTTCCTATTTTCATTGCTTTAATTTCTTTCACTTGTCTAATTGCTGTGGCTAATGTTTCCAGAACTATATCAATGAGGAGAGATACTGCCCATCCTTGTCTTGTTCCTGATTTTAACATGAAGGTTTTCCAGTTTTGGCCATTTAATATGATGTTTTTGTCTTTGACTCTGTTAATACAGTGTATTGCATTTATTGATTTACATATTTTGAGCCACTCTTGCATCCCTGGAATAAATCTGACTTGGTCAGGTTGTATGATTTTCTTGATGACCCTCTGTATTCTGTTTACCAGTATCTTAGAAAGGATTTTTGCATTTATATTTATTAAGGAGATTGGCCTGTAGTTGTCTGTTTTTAGTTGGGTCTTTTCCTGGTTTGGGAATCAAAGTGATACTTGCTTCCAGAAATGAATTTGGAAGTATTGCTTCCCTGTCAAATTCACTGAAACATTTAAAGAGTAGTGGCAGTAATTCTTCGCTAACTTTCTTGTAAAATTCACCAGTGAATCCATCAGGACCTGGGTTTTTCTTTGTTGGTAAACTTTTAATTACATTTTCAATTTTACTGATTGTAATCAGGGTGTTAGAATTTTTGTATCCTCTTGGTTCAACTTTGGTAATTCATAAATATCTAAAAATCTGTCCATTTCTTCTGTGTTTTCCATTATATTAGAGTACTGGTTCTCAACATAGATATTGAAGATCCACTGGAATTCTGTTCATTCTGTTGGGACTTCACCTTTTTCATTCCTAATTGCATGGATCTGAGCCTTTTCTTTCCTTTTTTGATAAGGTTAGCTAAGGGTTTGTTGATTTTATTCATTCTTTCAAAAAACCAACTCTTGGATTCATTTTTTTTTTGTATCATTATCTTAGTTTCCATTGCCGTGATTTCTGCTCTAATCTTTATAATTTCCTCTCTTGTATGAGCTTTGGGTTTTCTTGCTTTTCTTTTTCTAGGAGTCTAAGAGTCATCATTATGTTGCTTATTTGAGCTCACTCTGTTTCCTTATTGTGGGCATTCAATGCTATGAATTTTCCATGTAAAACTCCTTTCATTGTGTCCCATAGAATCCTGTATGTTGTATTGGCATTATCACTTATTTGTAAAAACTTCTTCTTTAATTTCCTCTGTGAGCTATTAACTGTTCAATTTCCATGTGTTTGCAAATTTCCTACAGTTTCTTATGCTATTGTTCTCCAACTTGATTTCACTATGATCTAATAATATACAGAGGATAACTTCAGTTACTTTGCATTTATTAAAACCTGTTCTGTGAGCTAGTATGTGATCTATCTTGGAGAATGACACATGTGCAGCCAAAAAGTACGTATTTTCTGATTTTGTTGGGTGGAACACTTTATAGATATCTGTTAAGTCCATATGTTCAAAAGCATGGTTCAGTTCTAGAATTTCGTTGCTCATTTTAGTCCGAGATCATCTGTCTATTTGTGATACTGTTGTATTTACTTTCTCCACTACAATTGTATTAGTGATTATTTGGTTTTTCATGTTATTTAATATTTGTTTTATATAATTGTGTGCATTAATATTTGGTGCATATATGTTTATGATTGTCATCTCTTCCTCTTGAATTGTTCCCTTTACAAGGATGCAGTGTCCTATTTTGTCTCTTTTAATCAGTTTTGGTTTGAAATTCACTTTGTCTGCAAATGAGATTGCTACCCCTGCTTTTATTCTGGGCTCCTGTCGCATGGAGAATTGGTTTCCATCCTTTCCTTTTCAGTCTATGGGCTTCATTTTGCACTAGGTGTGGTCTTGTATACAACATATTATTGAATTTTTCTTCTAAATCCATTCTGCCCATCTATTTCCCTTGATTGGTGAATTGAGGCCATTGACATTGATGGTTATAACTGATATGAACTGACTTAGTATTGTTATGTTATTGTCTTTTCCTTTACTCCTTAAACTTTTTCCCCCTCTCCTTTTAGTTTATTTGTTTTCTTTTTATTGAGTTTATTCGTACAATCTAGATATACAATACAGTTACATTCATTATTGGCATCCTGTACCTTTACATGATAGGTCTTGATTCTCATTTTTTCCCCTTGTCCTTGCCCTCCCTTCACCCCCTCCTCCCCTCCCCATTTACAGACACTTTATTTCCATTTTTTTAATGTTCTCATATTTTTTATTTTCCCTTATTACCTTTCCCCTACCCTTCCCACTTTCCCTACACCTTTAGCCCTTTTCTTCCTATTTCATATTATTAATTATCTCATTAGGATCTTGTGTACTATTATAGTTTTTCACACCAAAGAATCTATTTGATATTTACACATGTGTGGCTTATTTGTTTCACTTAAGTATATATCCTCAATATGTATCCATTTTCCTATGAATGACTCTAATTTCTCATTCTTTATGGCTGAGTAGTGTTCCATTTTATAGAAAAACCACATCTTCTTTATCCACTTTCCAACAGATGGGCAAATGGACTATTTCCAAGTTTTAGCTATTATAAATTGTGCCACTATAAACTTTGGTGTGCATATGTCACTGTGGTATGATTCTTTTAATTCTTTTAGAAAGATACTCAGCAGAGAGATGGCTGGGTCAAATGGAACTTCTAGGACTGCAGATGTAGCTCAGTGGCACTGCACCTGCCTCCTTTTAGTTTCTTGCCTTGCCTATTTGATTTGTTCTGTTAGGCTTCATGGTGTTGTGACCTTCATTGTCTTTTTTTAGGATATTGTTTAGAACTTCTTATAGTGCTGGTGTGGTGTTCATAAAGTTTTCAAGTGTTCTTTGTCATGGAAGTATCTTATTTCCCCATCCATTTTGAAAGAGAGTTTTGCAGGATACATCAGCCTAGGTTGGAGGTTGTTTTCTTTTAGGACTTGAAATACCTCACTCAAGGCCCTCTTTGACCTGAGGGTTTGTGTTGAAAAGTCTGCTGTGATTCTGATGGGCTTTCCTTTGCATATGACTTGTTTATTTCCTCTTACCGCTTGTAGTATTTTGTTCTTCTGTTGGGTTTCTGGGATCTTGATTACTATATGTCCAAGTGTAGATTCTTTTTAATTGTGGCTAGTTGGGGTCCTGTATGCCTCACTTATCTGAATGTCAAATTCTTCCCCTCTGTTTGGGAAGTTTTCTGTCATTAATTCTGTGAACAGCTTTTTTAAATCATTTGTGTTTTCTCCTGCTACTTCATGGATTCCCATCAGTCTTATGTTATTCTTATTTGCATCATCTAGGAGTTGTTGAATCAATTTCTCATGATCCCTTACTGATTTTAAGAAAACTCTCTTTTCACAGTAACTGAGTGCAATCCTATCTTCTATATCTGAGATTCTGTCTTGGCATTCTTTTGTTCTGCTCTGAACACTTTCAATAGAGATTTTACTCTCCTGGGTATCTGTTTGAATCTGTTTTATGGATTCCATTTCTTTCCTATGTTGGGCATTAATTGTTTTCAATTCTTTCTCATTCTGGGCCTTCATGGCTTCTATCATGGTCCTAAGATCATCTATTTTTTTGTCAGTTTCTTTTGTAGAGTCTTAATCATGACTTTCATTTTGCTCACCATCCCTATGATTATCTGGGAAATTATCTGTTTTGAATTTTTCTAAAGGGTGATTCATCTGTTTTGTTACTGCCTGTGCTATGAGTTCAGGGTGGCCTGGTGGTTCACTGTAAGTCTTTTCATCCTCATTTGCCCTACTGTTTGACACTGGTGAATTCAAAGTCTTTCTTTGTGTCTTGCTTAAGTGTTTTCTCATTTTTATTTTTGTTGTTGGGTTGTCTGTGGTTTAATTCCTGGGTTATTACTTAAATCTTCCTGATATAGTTGCACTTTAGCTTTGGCATCTCTAATGACTCATAGACATTCTCATTTTCTTAATATCAGAGAAGACAACTCATTAAATCAATCACATTCCTTTAGCCCAATTGATACAATCAGCAACACAATAGGATCAAGCACAACTTACAAATTGACCACTTCTGGTAGTCATTAATCTATCACCTTTAAACTATGTGAATTAAATTAAAATCAAAGAGCAACCCAAAATATGTTTGCAGTGAATAAACTCTTCAAAAGCATCATCTTTACCATTTAGGATGGGGGCTTAGACAGAGTTATCATGAGAGAAGTAGATAAGTAAAAGAATTGGAGAAGGTTTCAAGTGAAGCCAGAGGACATAGAATGACCATACAATCTTTAGGAAACTGTTAAATTCAAAAGGGAAAGACAGAGTGTAAGAATAAGGACAAGATTATAACAATTTAACAGTAATAGCAGCTCAATTTTCTTTGAAACTATTGACCCTTGAGTGAAGTAAAGTGAGAGAACAAAAGAATATAAAGAAAAAAGAAAAAATTATAAAGGAAGATATCCAAGTTAGGGTGGAACAGGAACAGAAAGGGAGATGAGGAATAATATGGTGGAGTAAGAGACTGAGTTCGAAAGAGGAGAGAAAAAAGAAATAATTTGCACAGTGGAATGGGGAAAAGAAAGAAAAAAAAAAGGTATTTGAAGGGCCTCTTTCAGACAATATCTCTGTTGTTATAATATACAATTTGCACAGCCATGTGCAGAACTAAGTCTTTTGATCTCAGCTAGCCAATGGCAGACACCTGAGATTCAGACTGATTTCAGGCTTCAAGGCCCAAATTGAGTTCGCTGACCTCCTGCAGAGTTGATCTCAACAAATTTCTACTACAGGTTCCCTCTGCCCTTTCTTTAAAGATGTTCAAAGTCTGGAGCTCATAAAATTACCCTTTATGACCACCTGTGCTTTTGCAGAGTGAATCCCATGAATGGCACAATCACAAGGCCTGAGAGCAGTGGGGTGTGTCAAGGATGGGGGTGTTGCAGGGGAGCCCACAAGGCAAGCTAGTCCTCACCAATTGAGCCCATACAGGCTGGAGGGAGAACAGATCTTGGAGAGGCTGTCCCAGACCTCCATCTTCCACCTTCCACTGGGTGCTGGTTGCAGCATCCTAAAGAGAATTTCTATTGTTTGTGGGAGCTTCTAATATTACTGCCTCATTTTCCTAAGACTTTTGAAAAAGAAGTTCTTAGAACAGTCTAGATTCACGATATGGATGTTGTGTAGTTAAAAGAAATTTATTTAATATTTGGTTGGGAGCAATGTGTATTCTAGGCCACTATTTTATAAGGACTATGGTGTTGTAAAAAACTGTTGGATAAAATAAAAGCTGAACTTATGAAGAAAGTTTGAGAAAAATATAAGATAAATATGCCTTTCTGGTGCTATATGCCTGTGCAGCAATCTGAAAAAAGGGGCTTAATAACTAACTAATAAGCAATCATCTATAAAGCACAAGCAGAAAAATCTATAATTCCTAGAGGCAGTTCATCTTCCCAGTCAGGTCACAGGTATGCACTGTAAAGGGCACCAAAGATATATGTCTGAAGTCTCCTTGCCAAATCAAAAGGTTGATAGGGAAGAAAAAGGGCAGCTTTAAAACTCCTTAAAACTCTAGCCTTATTCCCAGTTCCTGAAGAACCATTAAAACTAGTCTATACTCCACAGGAAGATAATTGTGCCTCAGAACAAGGGGTAATCAAAAAAGGTGACTCTGGTGGTGTTTAGAAAACAAACTGGTCCTTCCTCAAGGAACACAGTGTAGGGCTATTAAAACTGTCCTTTATTCTTCCCATATGGGAAGAGATGCTACATTGGAAATGGTCACTCAAGTTTTCACAGGACCATAGCTAGCAGCAACCACCCCATAGGGCTACAAAGCTTGTCCACTCTGTGCCTGCAATAATCTGGGCAAGATCAAATCACCTTCTTTATTAGAACCTGCACAGAAAAGAGGGACATACCCTTGGTAGGACTGACAATTAGATTTTATCCACATGCCACCATGTGGAGGATTTAAACAGATGTTTGTCCTGATTGACATCTTTACAGGCTGGAATGAAGTCTTTCCCACCCATTTAGAAAAGGCTATGGAGGTAGTCAAAATGCTTCTTAAAGACATCATCCCCAGATTTGGACTAACCCAGTCCCTCCAGAGACAATGGCACTGCTTTTACCTCTCAAATAACTCAAGGGAGTTGCAAAAGCTTTAAAACTGATGTACAAGCTCCATTCTACCTGGCAGACTCACTTTTCCTGAAAGGTAGAAAGAGCCAACCAGACTTTAAAGCACGCTCTGGAAAAACTTAGCCAAGACACCTCTGAGTCTTAGCTTCTATTGCTACGAATAACACCCATGAGAGGTCATAACATGGCCAAAACTAGGCTAAATTTGAGTCCATTTGAGATACTATAAGGTAGACCATGTCTATCCTACCCAGAAACTATGAGACTCTTACAATATCTTATTAATAGCCAAATACAACAGGCTATTGCAATGTATGAGAACAGAGTCCTGCCAGCTTCTGGCCCAGGGGGACAACCTAGTGTACACCCTGGAGAACAATTGCTCATAAAAACTTAGATAAGAGAATACCACAGGCCAATTAAAGCCAACATTGAAGGTTCCCTTTTGAGAGATCCTTGTCACACTCACTGCAGTAAAGGGGGCAGATATGAATAATTGTATTCATATTTCTAGAATAAAGCCAGTTCCATCTGAACTGTCTGAAGAAAAAGACCACCTGAAGGGAAAATGCTACACCTGTGATTCTCTGGAAAATGAGATTTTTTTCTTCAAAATACAAGACTCCAGTGCTGCTACAAATAAGTAAACAGGATCTTGCTAAGGTCATGTCTCTCAGCCTCTTTAAAATTTATGGGACACTCCTCTCTGACATACATTCGCTCCTGTAAGAACTGTGGAAATCTGACTTGCTCCTCATATTTGGGATAATAGTAAAGTTTCTTTCTCCCATCAAGTGAGCAGCTCAATATTTCTTTCCCCCATCAAATAGGCAGCTCAAAGGTCACTAACTTTTATTCTTACTGTCTTTTGACAGGCTTTTTTTTTCTTCAAACCAGCCATGAGCCACAACACCTTAAATTAATGGAAGAGCACATAATCCCCATTAGATAGTGTCTACACCCACTTCTTGCCAGAAGAATCTATAGAAGACAGAGACCTCTACTCCCTCAGCACCCCATTAAGAATTATGGGGATTTGTGTCTCTTGGTAGAACATGGGATAGGGAGGAAGAGTGTGGCAAAGTTGGCTGCGGATTATGCATGACATGTTAATTACAAAATCCAAGGACATATGTGCAGAAAAATTCTCAGGATGCTGTATGTGACCTCCTTGGAAGAACCTGTGATGTGTGGAATTACTAAAAAGGAGACAGATGCCATTAAAATATCACTATTGTGACTTTTCTCATGATAGCACACATCCTGTGTCCCCAGATGTACTTTTATTTTTCCAGTTTTTCCTTTTTTATTCTTATTTTGCATCTCTTTTACTTGACTCAATCTCTCTCTGCAGAGCCAGTTTCTCCCTTACCCTTCACTTTTAATTTTTCCTACCTTAAACATGTGAAATTTTGCCACTGTTTTTGCTTGTTTTATTCAGTTATTTTCTTGAGACAGAACAAATCTACAAATCACATCAAAAAAGGAGACTCCAACATCCCAAAACCTGGTAACACTCTCTTCATCTCTGCATTATTTGAATATGTTCAGCATTTTCCCTATTGTGCCCCCCACCCAACTTCCAAAGTTCCAGTAGTTTGGAAAATTAGCAAATCTTAAGAGTTTTTGCATTCATTCCCTAGAGGGAAAATGTACTAAACAACTTTGGAATTGGAAATTTAATTTCATTTTCCTATTAAATGAAATCAACATAACATAGACTTTTACAAATGTCTGCTACAAAATACACTTTTTCTAAGTGTCACTTACTCGGCCACTGTGGAAAAGTTGTGTTGGCACAGAAATCAGATGAGTGATTGTCACTCTCACAGCTTATCTTCTATCACTGATTCAAACACCGTAAATTAGTGAAGCCAGAGGGTTGGAAATGGCTCCAAATAGTTAAAGGAAATGAGACATGTATATTCAGAGACAGGAGTGATAAACTATGTAGTGTTGTGAAGAGGAAAATCTAATAGTTTGGCTTTGTCACTGACTCACTGTGGTACCTCATGCTAGGATTTTTCCTCCTTTTAGCAGCAGTTTTGCCCTTGAAAGTGTTGGAGTTTTCAACTCCATAAATACTTCCACAGGCCCTCTGACTTCTGTCTCATTCCGCAAGAAGCAGCAAACAAAATAGGAAAAGGGCTGGGGAAAACTGACCAAGCCCCAGATAGTCGAGAACTAGGTTCTAGTCTAAGGCCTGCCAATAACTTGCTGTGCAATTTTTAAAAAGTATCTTTCCCTCTCTGAGCCTCTATGTTTCCACTGGTTGAACTAATCTACTACCCCAAAGCTTTCATTCTGAAATTCTTATAAAATAGATGATTTGTAGTAATTTCCTACTATTGCCACTATGACATATTACCACAAACATAGGGGCTTAAAAAAACACAAATGTATTACTTTATACTCTAGAAATCAGAAATCTGACAGCAATCTCATGGTACTAAAATCAAGGTGTTGAAATGGCTCAGTTACTTTCTAAAGGTTCCAAGAAAGGATTTGTTTTCTTCCTTTTTTTCTAGCTTCTAGAGGCCATCTACATTTTTTGACTCATATCCTCTTCCTCATTTTCCAAAGCCAGGAGAATAGAATCTTCAAACATTTCTGTTCTGAACCCTTCTCTCTCCTTCCTTCAAGGACCCCTGTGATTACATAGAAACCACTCAGCTAATCCAATATAACTTTCCCATTTTAAAATTCTTAAATTAATAAAATGCCTTTTACCATGTAAAGTAATATTCACAGGATCAGACACTCAGAATACAAAAATCATTGGAGGATCATTATTCAGACTTCCACAACATTGTTAAATAAGATGATACTCATCCGTGAGATGCCAGAGTGAGTCAGTACCACATTAGTGGAAAAGATTTAAATGAAGACATAGAAGTTGCAGGCCCCTGTGAGCACAGAGGATAATGGGACATTCCAAACATTACATCATCTTAGATATAGAATGTCCAAAATGGCAAACGAGGCAGTTGTCAGTAGTGGTAGCCTATTAATATTTATTTACATACTTCTGAATTTTCTGGTCTTTTATTACTGCTGACTAAACTACTCCCCCCAATCTTTATAGTTTAAAATATGGCCATTTCATTATCCTTCTTTCCTTTTTTATTTATTTTTGTACTGGGGATCGAATTCAGGACCTTGCACATGCGAGACAGACATGGTGTCTCTCAACTAAATCTCCAGCCCACACTTCATGATTTTTATTGACTAGAAATTCAAATAGGGTATCTGGCTGAATAATTGTCTTCCAATTAGTATTAACTGAGGTCACTTGATGATATCAGCTGATAAATGAGCTAGTCCAAGGAAACTGAGAAGACTTTACTTATATGCCTTGTTCCTGAACTTTGAATGCTGGGAGATTGGGCTCTGGTAGGATTATAGAATAGATTGCTTATATATGGTCTTTCCAGTGTTATGATCTTATGCTACTTAGATATCTTGTATGATAGCTCAAGGGCCCTGGAGAGTGTTTAAGGGTTGTAAATTGGAAGCTTCTAGTATATTAAGGCCTAAGTCTTGAAATTGGCATAGGAACATTACTGCCATATCGTATTGATTGATGCAGTCTCAGCGTCTACTGAGATTCAATGCAAGGTTACAAACACTCTGTTTACCAGTGGCAGAAGTATAAAGAAAAAAATTGGGGGTCTCGCCAGGCAGCTCATCTGAGGACAGGGAGTGGCCCTCTGGCTCCACACCACTCTGAGCGCTGCCATCTCCACCACAGCAGAGCTTGTTCGGCAAGACAGAGGACTCCACTATAGCCCCTGAGTCAAGTTTGTGCTTTCGGGACAGCACTGGTGGTGAGGCCCCTTCCATAGCGGCACCTCTAGGAAGTAGCAGGACAGGAACCGCTTCCAATGTGTTCACAAGAGACAGTGGGGACACAACAGGAGACTGAAAAGAACCCCCTAGAAGGTACAGATACTGAGAACAGCTTCTGCCAAGGTGGACAGGTACAAAACCCCACCTGTTTCCTGGACCAGTCTGCCACAAGCAAAAGCCTTAAGTCATTGATGGAGGGTCAACAAATAGTCTCCCAGAATGCAAATGTTGCTTTTAGGGGAGAAGCAGAAGCCAAATCCCTCTGTCTCTGAGAGAAGGGATAGTAGACCCACTCAATCCCACTACAAGGGCAAAGACCCTTTATTTCTTGGAGGTTAGGGGTAGAAGCAAAATATTCTCATTTGGAGGACAGTAGAAATAATTTGATACTATTATTTACTACCACAACTGGGGAGGGAGCAGAAAATCCTGCTGAAGACTGACCACTAATACATGAGGAAGAGACTGGGAATACTACGTCTCACTTGTAGAGGAGGCTCAGGCACACAGGAACACTGCCTAACACTGAGTCTGGGATAGGACAACAAAGATTGTGGACAGTGGCGAGCAGAATTACATGTTCTAAAATTTCCAGGAGATGACATTGCTGAAAGCCCACCCAGCTTGCTAGGCCAACTCCTGTGACTTCTGTTCACTGCTTGCTGCATGAGAAGGACTTGAGAGAACCTGAAGCCACACAGTCGAGGCAGTGGCCTTTGAAGGATGTGGCTATGAACTTCACCACAGAGGAGTGTGTTTTGCTGAATCCATCCTAAAAGAAGCTCTACAGAGATGTGATGAGGGAAACTTTCAGGAATATGGCTGCTAAAGGAAAAACGTGGGATAACTAGGAAATTGAAGAAAAGTACAAAAGTTACTGGAGAAATCTAAGAAATGAAAAGGTAAAAAAATTCTATCAAAATAAATTTTGGGATCAATATGAAGAAATACTCCTTTGGACTCCAGGTACTAATGTGGAGATGAAACAAGCTGGTGTAAAACCAGCTGAGAGCCTTGCTTTCAGAAAGCGCCTGATTGGGCATCTGTCACTAAATGTACCCATCTGAGCTCACACTGGACTGAAGACATATGAGTACTTGAGATCAGAAGAGAAGCTGTGTAAATGTAATGAACACGAAGAAACTGTGATTTTCAGTCCTTTCAGAAACATGCGAGGACAAAGACTGTGGAGAAACTCTATGAATACAATCAAAGTGGGAAATCCTACTCGGATCTTAGTGAAAGAACTCACCTTAGAGACCTTTATTTTTTTTAATATTTAAAATTGAGTGTATTGGTATATTTTAGGTATACAATACAGTTACATTCATTATTGAGATCTTGTACCTCTACATGACAGGTCTTGGTTCTCATTTTTTCCCCTTGTCCCTGTGCTCCCTTCACACCCTCATCCCCTTCCCTTTTACAAATGCTTTATTTCCATTTTTTCATTTTCTCATATTTTTTTCTTTTCCTTTATTCCCTTTCCCCTACCCTTTCCCCTTTCCCTACACCTTTAGCCCTTTTCTTCCTATTTCACATTGTTAATTACCTCATTAGGATCCTGTGTACTATTATAGTTTTTCACACCAGAGAAACTATTCGGTATTTACACATGTGTGTAGAGAGACCTTTATATACAAGAAAAATTTGATTCACCGCTGCCTTGCAAGAGCAAGGACCAGAGTTTGATCCCTGGTACCCTCCACCCCAAATTTGAAAGCCTCCAGCACACCTAATGATATTAAGATCCATGAAAGAAATCATAATGGGGAGAAACCCTATGTATGTAAACAACATGGAACAGCTTTCAATAGGCATCAATATTGCAAACAACATGAAAAATTTCACAGAGGGGAGAAGCCCTATATATATGTAAGCAGTGTGGGAAAGTTTTTAGTACACAAGGTTATTGTAAAATACATGAAAACAATTCACACAGGGGAGAAACCCTATGTATGTAAGCAGTGTGGGAAAGCTTTTAGTATACAAAATTATTATAAAATACATGAAAGAATACATACTGGGCAAAACCCCTATATATTTAAGCAGTGTGGGAAAGCTTTTAGTACACAAGGCTGTTGTAAAATAAATGAAAGAACTCACACTGGGGAGAAACCTTCTGTATGTAAGCAATGTGGGAAAGCTTTTACTACACAAGACTATTGTAAAATACATGAAAAAATTCACACCAAGGAGAAACCCTATGTATGTAAGCAATGTGGGAAAGCTTTTACTGCACAAGATTATTGTAAAATACTTGAAAGAATTCACAAAGGGGAGAAGCCCTGTGTATGTAAGCTATGTTGGAAAGCTTTTAGTACACAATGTTACTGTAAAATACATGAAAATATTCACAAATGGGAGAAACCTTATGTATGTAAGCAATGTGGAAAAGCCTTTAGTACACAAGATTACTGTAAAATACATGAAAAAATTCACACAGGGCAGAAACCCTATATATGTAAGCAGTGTGGGAAAGCTTTTAGTACACAAGATAATTTTAAAATACATGAAAGAATTCACACAGGGGAGAAACCCTATATATGTAAGCAATGTAGGAAAGCTTTTAGTACACGATGTTATTGTAAAACACATGAAAAAAATTCACACATGGGAGAAACCCTATGTATATAAACAATGTGAAAAAGCTTTTAGTATACAAGGTTATTGTAAAATACATGAAAGAACTCACACTCAGCATTAATTCTATGCATGTAAGCAATGCAGGAAAGCCTTCAGCATTTGTGGTGATTGCCAAAGACACTCACAATGGGGATCAGCCATATGTGTATAAACAACAAGGGAATAATTGCAGTACACATGTATTGTCAAATACATGACAGAAATCTCACTGGGAAGAAACTTTATTATGTAAGCCCATTTTGAAAATCCTGTGAAAATTTCTTACATAGTAGAGTGATACAATTACTCCTGTAGGAGTAATACAAAAAGCTTAAAGTCAATAATATTTCACCATAAAATTTCCAAAAATAACATCCCAGATACAGATCCTAAAGTGCATACATTATTTGTTTTTCAGTAAATCACTTAAATATCTGGATTATGTATATCTGTAGTGTTTAATATAAACATATTGAGTTGACAGATATTTTGTGTATCTTTGAGCTTAAAACTTAAGTGTCTTGGGCCAGGGATTTAGTTCAGTAGTTCTGCTGACTGCCTCACAAGCGCAAGGACCCGAGTTCAATACCCAGTAACAAAAAGAAAAAAAAAAGTGTTTTAATTAAGCATGGTGAATTAAAATGTATTTTTTACTTTCAAGTAGAGTTAGTATTTGTGTAGTTTTTGTTTAGTCTTTGCAATTTGGAGGCATAAACCACTAAACTTTTAATTAAGATTTTGCCACTACTTTGTTTTAAATTTTTGGTGTGTATATTCTGTATTCTGTGTAAAAAGATATTTTTTAATTTGTCATATTTTACATTAAGATAAATATTTTCAGAACTTGTGAACATGTTTTTGACAGTTTATTCGTTTTCACACAACTTGTACATGAGCGTATCGTGACAAGATATATGCTTATATCCCAACATTATATATATAATGTACCTAATTTTGCCTATTTTCTTTCATATGAAAGCTAATATTACTTATATTAAAAAATTGACCTCCCATACTGACTTAGAACACTATTTTTAATATCAATCTAATATCTGTTTCACTGGGCTTCTAGGGCAAAAATATATCCTCATTGAAAGAGATACAAGAAAAATAAAGCATTTATAAACCAGGCAATTATACAGTGGCAATTATTCTTCTGCTAACATCACTATATGATGCAAAATCCAACTTCTGCTGCTTACTGGCTAGCTGACATACCACATCCATTTTCTCCCAGACACTCTCCAAAATTATTCTATGTGGTGTCACTTATATTTAATGCCTTTAACAAAAGCTATGTGGAAATGTTGTCTTAGGACTAATGGTATGAATGTTAGGCATAATGTTTCCAATGTGAAAAGTTTTGGGAATCTTTAACAGTCTCTAGCCTTTCAATATCTCATGAGTCAAAGCTATATAGACCATATCTCAGCCCTGGCATTCAGGAGTCTTCTTTAAATCTTTCAAGACAAGGTAAACTTACATTCACTGAATGACCTAAATCCATGCCCCTTCCCAAAATTGCCATACCTTTGGGAAAATATGAGGCAATGAATTTTCTGTTATAACTTGGTTCAAACACCACTGCCCTATCTCTCTTTCTGTTGTCAAAATTAGAGACACACCATTGGCTGTAAGTTCCTTGACCTCCAGAAGACTTTCTAAATGTGTATTGCTGCTATCTTTTTGGTAAGATTAAGCATTTACCTTCCAGAAAAATGCCACATAGACTGCCAAGCTACTCAATTCTAAATTTAAATACAATTAATTTATTTCTGATTTCCAAGATGTAAGTGAGGCTCTGTTGTCAGACAAGGTTAAGAGAGAAACAACAACAAAACTATCCTTTTTATTGAACTTGCTTGAGGTTTAGGCCTTCCAGGCACTGAAAACATGCATAGGTCTCATCAATCCTATTCTTTCTTCCTTCCAGCCTTCCTTTAGCCATCCACAATTTATTCTTGTATGCAACGGTACTATTTGAGGCAGATAACAACTATTGAAAGGCCCTCATTCAGTGAAATAAATTTAAATTTCAAACACCCTAGCCAAAATGTGAAAGGCAGCCATTTGGGCTATTTTTGCTACTGAAATCATTTTCTACCACCATTCTGATACTTCAACGAATTTTTCTAAGTAAGTGTTTCCTAATTACAGTAATATGCTAGAAAGGAAAAAGGCAATCACACAGGCAATTTGGCCATATCAAGCAGAAAGAAGAAAGGAAGAGAGGACTTTGTTACAATACAGATGTGGCTAGACCTTCCTAGGACACTGGTGAGTGGATATATGAGACAGATTTTATACAGGCAAACATATGCTCAGTGTTAGCACCTGCTGCAAAGCTGCACATTATAGAGGTAAAAAGTATTGCTTAGGAAACATGTAAACATTGGTTTGAATCCCATCTCTACTATTTATTAATTATGTCATTTGGGAAACATTATTTTATCCCTGAATTAATTTTTCTTCTTGTTACAATGATGACAATACCTGATAGAGTCTTCCTGGGTATTACATATGTTATTTATTTAACAAACAGTTGAGGTTCCTACTCATACAGTAGGGAAATATAGACAACAAACGAGAAGTTATAACAGATGCAATATAATGTCAAGCAATGATAAGTAATGCAAACAAAAATGTTTAATATGTATGGAGCAATTGGCACACTTTCTGACATGAATAAAAACTAAATGAACAATAGACACCACATCATTAAACTCTCACAACAGCCCAACATCTTGATTTAATACATGAGAAAACTGTTTTAGAGCCCACAACTAGTAAGTCCTAGTGTTGAAATATCACCTTGGTAGATACAAAAGCCCATTTTCTTTTTACTCTGTTTCTATTCATCCTGGATTCTCAATCATAAAACTGTGAAAAGTCAAAGTTTGAAAAGATTTATAAGATCACCTTGTCCAGTATTTGAGTTTTTGTCATTGTTTACAAGAAGTGGAACATCCATTTGTAAAATAGATCTTGAAAAGTATTGCTGTTCTGCTTTAAATAGGACAAGGGAGTGTTCATTATCTTGTTTTTCAGCCTCCTTTTACTTCCTAAGACTTTCACCATGAAAATCTATGACCCTTTGGGTAGTACAACTGCCTCTACTAAAGGCATTATATATATCCAGAAATATAAGTTCAAAAGTGTGAAGGGACCCACTCAGAGTTAGTCTAGAATTTAAAGTAATGATGAATATGCAGCGAAGGATGAGAGAAAGCCAGAGGGCTTAAATCATAAACTCAACTTCAGTTAAAAAGATTATGGACTGAGAGAGGGTATACAATGGATGCAGTAAATCTCAAAAATTGTATTACATACAGTAACAGTGAACATTATAGAGGCAGTTATGGTAGTGGGGGTGGCTATGGATGCAGCTCCTTCTTAAAAGATAAGAAAATGCCTATGAGTGGCTATTAGAGGGTAGCTGTTTTCAACAACCCAAATTGATTCCACTTCTAAATCCCTTTCCCTTCCCACCCTGTTCCCATTTTGCGCTTGGGGGAGCCATTGGTAAGGCTGCTTACCCTGGGGTCATTCCCCTCTTCGCCTGCCGCCTTCTTACCTCCCCTTTGAAGATAGACTCAGTCGCCCTCACATTTTTTTGTTACAGTCACTGATGGTCTCTATATTTTTATTATTACTAATAACTGGGTCATTTTTTTACTAGCAAAATGTCTTACTTTAATGTGTGTGTGTGTGTGTGTGTGTGTGTGTGTGTGTGTGTGAACTTGCTGATTGTATCAAAGCCTAGGTGGGGATAGGGGGTAGTTTACTTTGTTGTAAGGACTTGATACCTGTCTACAGTATTTTCTATGTAACGTATGTGGATTCCATGCCTGAAATTTGGAGCATATGTACAAAAATTATTTCTACATTTTACTTTTAATAAATCATTGTGTTTGAACATACATGTGTAACATTTTTTTCCCTAGGATCTATTGCATACCTTTTTAAGAGATATTAGTTGAAGATGTTTTGTGTTAAATCTTAATATGCACATTGAGAAACATTAGAGGTCCTGGTGGTTTGTTTTTTTCCATGTTGATCTACTAGTGACATGTTAGATTTTAACAATTACAGGCAAAATTTCTGAAGTGGTGGATGTGGCTTTAAAACAATCTTTTGTTTCTGTGCTTTAAATTTGTTTATCATCTTTTTCTCTCTTAAATTCTATTATTGATACATTTTATGTATACAATACATTTACATTCATCATTGGGAACTTGTACCTCTGCAGGATGTATTCTGGTTCTTATTTTTTCCCCATTCCCCTGCCCTACTTTGAACCCTTCCACCCTCCCCCATTTGCAAAGCCTTTGTTTCCATTTATTTTTTATCTCATATTTTTTTCTTTCCCTTCTTGATATGGTCATTTTTTTCCATGAGGATTTATTTCAAAGTATGTAATGCATAGTTTTAAAAGAAATAGTTTGTGTTAAGCACGTGTTTTCATTCTTATAAACTGTTTAATAATTATCCAATGGCCTAGTTTATCCCTTATTGGTTTGTCTGTACTGATTGCAAGTCAGGGTTATATTTTGCCCTCAAACTAAATGCATTTTTGTACTTTCGGGGCAGGTTTAAAACACGCTTGTTTTTTTTTTTGTTTTGTTTTGTTTTTTGTTTTTGTCTTTTTCTGTATCTGAACTTTTACCTTCATAAAAATCCTTCCACCTATGTAGCACCGCCTACTGGTGGAAGGGTAGTATAGCTGAAGACGGTTTAAAATTGGGACAATTGCATCAGATTTAGAAGTTTGCTATCAAAGATCTGTGCAAACTTGGAAGTTACAGATTTACTTGTAACTGAAATGGCCCTCACAGGAATGTAGTTATCACATTTGCCCTTTAAAACATGAGATTTTAAAAATGTAAACTGCTATGCACAACTTGGGCAATGGCCCCAAATTGCTATGACAACTAATGAATCAGCGATGTGTATGAGTATCTTAGGAGCAAGTTGTAAAGCAAAATACCTGTATTCTGCTTAGTTAAACATGTATATTTGTAGCCCTTTCATGCAATAGAATTTAAGTTGTTGTTTATAAAAACAAAATTGATAATAGGAGAAAATTCCCTTCTTGGATAGAAATATTAGAATAGCAACATTTATGGATATTTATAAATAAAGAATTCAATTCTTAACATTATTGAGTGATAGTATGTATAACCTGGTGGGCGGATTCAGAGTATCTATTCTGAAGTTAATTTCATGTTATGATAAAATGTTTGACTTGAAAGCCTAAATTCAGTACTTAGAAGCTCCCTAAAATGATTGAGTTTTAAAGCAAAAGAACATTAATGTTGATTGTTTTTTAGTTATTATTACTGAATAATTATTTCCATAATTTTTTTATAATTGCCAGGGCTCTGCCTTTAAAGGGAGAGGTCAAGGTTGTTGGGCTAGGTTCTGGATTCTCAGAAGTACTTTGACAAAGGATAGCTAATACTTTGTACAGATATTTAAATAGACTTTTTGCAAATGAAGTGGAGGTTTTTGCACATTGAGTAAAGTAATATTAAGAGCATAGTTTAGCAAGTTGTACTAAATAGACACTGTGTGAAAATATGCTTAGTTAAAATAGATGAGATGTTACTAATTGCTACACTCTATCCATATGTAATATGGTTAAGTGGATCCTACCCAAAGCAGCGTTTTAATCCAAATAACCCACATGGATTCCTCTAATCAGAGTTTCAAACAGGAAAGAAGTTATACTCAGTTCAATCCAACTGTAATCTACTCTGTCTGTTTTATTGGTTGTTCAGAGGATCAAATTAGAAATCAATATGAAAATGCTTTGAAAATTACAAAGGGTTGTGCAAATATGAGGGCCTGGCTAATTATTGCTATAGCCATTATTCTAGGTCATGGTTTCAACTTTACAGAATTCTTGGTTTGCAATGACTATTAACAGGTTTATCAATTCTACATCCCAGGCTACAGAAAGGCTCTCTATAACCAGACTTCTACTTCCCGGTTATTATCAGTATCTTCAGTCAAATATTCACTCTACCTAACAAAAGAGATGGCTGATCTCAACTCAAAAGTCACAGATATGAAACTCTTCCTTATCTCCTCATTGCTACATTCGATTATCCCACATTCATTAAGCAATCACTTTGCAAAGTTCATTGCAGAATAAGGGCTTTGGTCAGGAATAAATAACCAGAAAGACCTGGAGAAGCTGGGATGATGAGGCAAAACCAAGCAGGAGAGATAGAATTAGAATACCCATATAAGGCTATGTACTTGTTTCTAAAAAGAAAAAAGAATAAACAAGTATGACAATATACCTAAAAGAGGAAGTGAGATTTTGCACTGGTATCTACATACAGATCTTATGGCCTTTACTTACCTGCAACTCAGTATGAATAAATAGAATGATGTGGCTAACAATATAATTGCATTTTAAGTTATATTACAGAAACATGAAATAATGTTTGAAATTCACAGGTCTCATAGCAAATTACAAATCAATTCATATTTATTTTAAAGAACTGATTAAGTTAAAAACCACATACTGTGTAATAAAATGGATTTTTAAAGAAAGCCCCTTCTGGGCACTAATAGAAATTAATATGAAAATAAACTCTACATTTAAATATATGAAATACTGAGCAAAAGTAAATTAAATTGCTCTCTTTACTCATGGAATTCTCGATTTTCTATGATAGTGAAGTACATTGTGATTTTTCAAGAGAGAATTAGAGCTTACATTGTTTCCCCAATGTATTTAACCATAGAAATTTTTCTTTGCATACTATTTTGTGTTAACAGTGTTCATTGAAATACACTAAGCGATACTGACTGAGAATAAAATATATGATACTCTATCTGTTCAGATTCTATTGAATTCCTATATTTTAAGGGGTACCCAAAGAAATGGGAATATATCCACATGAAATTACTGGGCTGAGGAGGAGATCAGAAACCAATTCTCTTCAATTGGAACTGTTTGGCTTAGAGAAGCTCTGGCCTGAGGGAGGGGAGAGGGATGTGTGAAAGTATTAATCCTTGTTTCTTGGCTTTGAAGTCCTGACATCTGGTAGAAGGTCAAAGTTAAAATGCATGGAAATAAACTGAAGAGAAAAGTTTCGGCAAAGAGAAGGCAGAACATAATACTACATGAAATAAACCAGACACAGAGGATTGAATAGCACATGCTTCTCTAATATTAAAAACCCGCCCAAAATAATAATTTAAAGAGCAAAATAAAGATGACAGAAAACAGGGAAGTAGATTCGGAGATAAGAAGAGGATCTGGGGAAGAAGGAGAGAAGAAGGAATAGGGAAAGAGGGACGGTAAGCAGGAGTAAAAATGATCAAGATAAGATATGTATATGTACCAATTTCCTGAGTTAATTATTATATATTGCAAACATACACCAATAAAAGAATATAAAAACAAAGATTGAATGGGGTCTTTTGATAGTAAATGAGCTCCTTATCATTATATGTGTCTAAGATGAAGCTGCAAGACCACTTGTTGCAGGGTTCCACTGATTAGATACTTTGGAGAGGAAAAGTATCTTACAGTTTCACAAAACCCTGAGATTCTATGGAGTTAAACTGCAACTGACATCATGTGCAAAGGGGTCATGGGACTATAAAACCAGTGAATCTCAAAAGTAAGTATACATGGAGAATAAGCTGGAGGGCTTGTTAAAACATATTTTTTACTTCCATTTCTGGCCAAGATGGAGCAGCCATCCTGTTCCTCACTAGTCCTTGCTAAACAATGTAATATAGCAATTAAACATAGACAGACATAAAAAAAAAACTGGAAAGAAGGTGACAAACTACCTCAGGTTTTCAAGAGTTAAGAAACAACGAGATCTCCCTGGGCTTCCTTTTAGAATTTTATATATCCTGGATGAGACATTGAAAGAAGCCTGCAACATAAAATATGCAATAGGTACATACCAAAAAGATGGTTCAAGAAAATCCAGTTACTAGTAGCCAGCGGACTGGGATAGGGGTGGTATAATACAGCCCAAAACATAAAAGAAATATTTATACCAGCCTTCTTTAGTCAAACAGCAAACAGACAAACAAAAACCTGCTTTGCTCACTGGCATCCTCCATTGTCAGGAGGCCTGAGCAGGGAGAAGAGTCCTGAAAAAGAGGCAGAACAAAGTGGTGCAAGGCAATGCTCATTACTACTCCACTCTCTCTGTCAGTGCAATATTAGCAGGGTTTAGCAAGAAGCTGAACTTCTACCTCTAAGCAGTTCAAGGTAATGTGATTTGGCACTTGGCATTTGCTGGGGTGGTGTCAGCATGGCCCAGCTGGTGGCAATGCTGAACTTCAATTCCCACTCAACAACAAAAAAAATTAGGGCAAAATGCTCTGTGGCAAGATTCATTACCTGCCTCTATTACAATATCAGAAGTACAAAGGTAAATTGTGATTTTCTAACTCACAACGCAGTAATAGGACAGAAGGAGACAATGTGAGGAGATAGGGGTAACTTCCAGTAATACTCTACTTCCTCTGGCCCCCACGTCAGCAAGACCTAGGGGCAAGATGAACTTGCAACTCATCTGACAAGAAGGCAAAGTGAGGTGGTACTAAGCCATGGTTGGGAGCAATTTACTTTGTGCCTGCCCCTCCGATTGTTAGTGGGAGCAGCAGGGAACTACTGTTCTACTCAGCTCAGTGGTCATGGGGCAGAAAAAACAGTGGAAGGTGATGATAAGTGACACTTTAATTTCTTCCTTACCCTTCCTTTCCTTACCCTCAACCCTACCTTATCCAGGAGGCATGTGGAGAAACTGAATTCCCAGCTACCAAACAGAAACAATCACTGATGCTGCAAGTAAGTGCTCTAATTTTGTTGCGAGGTCATACAGGAAGGTGAACTTCAACTTCTACACACTCAGAATGTGCCACTATCATATTATGATTGTTATTATGGCTCTGTGGTATATATTGATATTAGATTATATAAAACTTCTAGAATTCCTCTTTTTTGCTTGGGGTTGTTTTAGCTATTTTGGGTCTTTCATATGGATTTTTGGGTTGTTTTTGCTAGTTCTGTAAAGAATACTGTTGTTAAAGGACTACTACCTAAAATTTATAAAGAACACAAAAAAATCAGACCCCCTAAATATAAAGACCAAATTAAAAAATAGGCAACTGAAATGAACATTTCTCAGACAAACAAGTAAAAACGGAAAATAAATATATGAAAAAATGTTCAACTTCACTGATCATTTGAGAGATGTAGATGAAAACAACACTGAGATTCTGCCTCACCCCAGAAAGAATGGCTGCTATTAAGAAATCAAACAATAACAAATGTTGGCGGGGTTGTGGGGAGAAAGGAACCCTTCTCCATTGTTGGTGAGAGCGCAGACTTGTGCGCCCATTGTGGAAATCAATATGGAGAAACCTCAAAGAACTAGGATTAGAGGTTCCATTTGACCCAGACATCCCTCTGCTGGGTGTCTTTCCAAAAGAATTAAAAGAATCATATCACGGTGATATATGCACATCTGTGTTTATAGTGGCACAGTTTGTAATAGCTAAAATTTGGAAACAGCCCATTTGCCCATCAGTTGGAAACTGAATAAAGAAGATGTGGTTTTTCTATAAAATGGAATACTGCTCAGCCATTAGGAATGAGAAACTAGAGACATTTATATAGCTAAATAGATGCACATTGAGGCCATGCTCTTAAGTGAAATCAATATAGCATACTTGAGTAAATACAGAATAGTACTCTGGTGTGAAAAACTGAAAGTATAAAAAAGGTTGAAATGGTATAATTGATAATGTGAAATAGAAAGAAAGGGTCTGAAGGAGAAGGGGAAGTTGGAAGGATAGGGGAAAAAATAAGGGAAAGAAAAAATATGAAAAATGAAAAAATGGAAACAAAATCTTTCTATTTAGGAAAGGGTGAAGGGGGTGAATGGAGGGCAGGGAAATGGGGAAAAAATAAGAACCAAGATACATCATGTAAAGGTGCAAGATCCCAATGATGAATGTAATTATATTGTTTACCAATGCATGTACCAATAAATTTAACAGAAAAAATGAAAACTGCTGTTATTTTGATGGGGATTCTATTGATTAATTTCAGTTATATGGCCATTTTAGTAATATTAATTCTGCTGACCCATAAATACATGAGATTTTCACTGCTTTTGGTGTCATCTTCAATTACTTTCTTCAGAGAACACAAGGATATTTTTTCACATTGAATTTATTGATGCTTTTTAGGTATGCAATACAGTTACATTAATCATTAGAATCTTGAACATTTACATGACAGGTCTTGGTTCTCATTTTTCCCCTTGTTCCTGCCCTCCCTTCACCCCCTCCTCCCCTCCCCATTTACAAACACTTTATTTCAATTTTTTCATTTTCTCAGATTTTTTCTTTTCCCTTAATTTCCTTTCCCCTACCCTTCCCACTACCCCTCACCTTTAGCCCTTTTCTTCCTATTTCTCATTATCCATTATATCATTAGGATCTTATTTACAATTATAGTTTTTCACCCCAGAGAAACTATTCAGTATTTACACATGCATGACTTATTTGTTTCAATTAAAAGTATAACCTCAATATGCATCCGTTTTTCTATGAATGACACTAATTTCTCATTCTTTGTGGCTGAGTAGTATTTCATTTTATAGAAAAACTACATCTTTATCCAGTCTCCAACTGATGGGCAAATGGGCTGTTTCCAAATTTTAGCTATTAAAAACTGTGCCTCTATAAACATGGGTGAGCATATATCACTATGTTATAATTCTTTTAGAAAGATATCCAAAAGAGGGATGGCTGGATCAAATGGAACCTCTAATCCTAGTTATTTGAGGTTTCTCCATATTACTTTCCAAAGTGGTTGCACCAGTCTGCACTCCCACCAACAATGGAGAAGGGTTCCTTTCTCCCCACAACCCCACCAACATTTGTTATTGTTTGATTTCTTGATGGCAGCCATTCTTTGTGGGGTGAGGTGGAATCTCAGTGTTGTTTTCATCTGCAACTCTCAAATGACCAGTGATGTGGAACATTTTTTCATATATTTATTTTAAGTGATGGATGTTTTTTACATTTTGGTGATATTACAAGTGTATATAAACATATATTCAGGCTCATCAACATGTATATATTAAATATATACAATTTGTGTACATCAATTATAATTCAGTACAATTTAAAATTAAAATTTACACTAGAATTCAAGACCAACAAAATAGCCACAACTTTGAAAATTAAAAAGCAAATTTGAAGGACTCCTATTTTCTTTTCTTTCTTGAGACAGTGTCTTGCTTTGTAGTGCAGGTTGGCTTTGAACTCACTATGTAGCCCAGGCTGACCTTGAATTCTCAGTGATCCTTCTGTCTCAGTCTCCCAACTGCTGGGACAGTTATACGAAACCATGCCTATTTTATGATTTTAAAGCTTGCTACAAAGTCACATTAATCAAAAATAGTAATTCTGACATAAGGATAGATGTATAGATAAATGGGACACAGCTGAGAGCGTACATAAATAAACCCTAAATTTTACAGTTAATTGATTTGTCAATTAAGGTGCAAAAAGTATTAAATGGGGAAAGAATTGTCTTTTCAAAAGATAGTGCTATGACAAATTAATGTTTACATGAGAAAAATGAATTTTGATACCAATCTCACACAATATATATAAAAATCCCAAGTGGCTCAAAGTCTCAAATATAAGAGTTAAAATTATAAACATCTAAGATTCTATAGATATAAATATTTTTGTCCTGAATTAAGGGATTGTTTCTTCAATATGACACTGATAAGATAAGTGAAAACTGGATATGCTGGATATGATCAAAATTAAAAACATTTGTGCTTCAAAGAATAGCATTAAGAAAATAAATGACATTTCAGAAAAATGTGAAAATTTTTACAAATCATATATCTAATGAAACATTTGTACTTAAGAAGGTTTAAAACTCAAGATATTTAATATAAAGGTAACTAAAAGATATAAATTGCTTAGATATTTCTCTTCAAAAAACATAAATGGCCAATAAATGCATAAAAAACTGTTCAACATTATTATCTATAAATTCATATGTAGTAGAACTATTAAAATAAACATAGTTATTGTTTTTTTCTCATTGAGTTTATTGGTACATTTTAGGTATACAGTACAGTTACATTCATTACTGGGATCTTGGGATCTTGTACCTTTACATGACAGGTCTTGGTTCTCAATTTTTCCCCTTGTCCCTGCCCTCCCTTCACCCCTCCTCCCCTCCCCATTTACAAACACTTTATCTCCATTTTTTCATTTTCTCAGATTTTTTTCTTTTCCCTTATTCCCTTTCCCCTACCCTTCCAAACATAGTTATTGTTGAGGATGTGGACAAATTTGAAATAATTATACACTATTGGCCCAGTCACTTTGTCAAAGAGCCTAGCAATTTCTCAAATGATTCATCATAGTATTTCTACATAATCCAGCAATCCCGCTTGGTATGTATTCAAGAAAACTGAAAACACATAAACTGTAATAATACATAAGATCCTAATAAGGTAACTGACATTGTGAATTGGGAAGAAGGGGCTAAAGGTGTAGGGAAGGTGGGATGGGTAGGGGAAGGGTAATAAGGGAAAATAAAAAATATATATTAATATCAGAAAGTAGACATAAGAGAAATGAATATTACCAGGGAAAAAGAGGTAAATTTCATAACCAGTTGTCAATCTATCAAGAAGATAGAGCAATCTTAAGTGTATAGGTACCCATAAGAATTTCAAAAGAATGCATGAAGTCAAAATTGATAGAACTAAGAATTAAAAATAGATGATTCACAATTACACTTGAAGATAACAATGTAAACCAATACTAAAACAAAATAATGTTTTCATCTAAAATAAAATGCTCAGGCAAACACTGTATAAAACACATACAGAATTTGTATGTTAAATATTACTGCTGAAAAAGTGCTGAAGACAGAAGTCTGTCAAAACATAAATTAAAGAGATATATTGTGTTTATGAATAAAAGTTTCAGTTCTCTCTGATTCATCAGCTTAATTCATACTATAATGCCCAGAAGTTTTTCTATAGACAGGCAAAGTTATTCTGAAATATATATGGAAATGTACACTCTTTTTTAAGCAAACTATGGTACATACATGTCATGGAGTACTATTAATAAAAAAGAATTAATATTGGTATATAAGACAACTTTCATGAATCTTCAGGGAATTATGCTGAGTGAAAAATGTCAGTCCAAAGTGGGAGGGGCATCTCTAGAGTAACCACCTAATATATCACAGTGATTTATGTGCCATCTGCTTACCAAAGTTGGTTTCATTAATATTATGGCAAGGTACATGAATCAGAGTTGGATGTCATTCACATAAAAGTACTGGCTAAAAAATATGACACTGAAGTCACAAACATGGGATTCGCCCCTACATTTGAAATTTTGCCAAGTCTGGTCAGTTCTATCACCTGTACTGTCACTTTGCTAGTGCAAACAGATGCTTGTCATCTCTAGCCTGCACTACTTTTCTATCTTGTTTGTCTCTGCTCTCAATCTATCCTACCAATCTCTTTATAGCAACCAGAGCAATCTTTTGAGGAACTAATCATTCAAATTCATCAATGACTCCAGATTACTTTAAAAATAAGGTCCAAACTCATTGGTATAGCATAAAAGGCCCTCATAGCCTTGTCCTACCCTGCCTCTGCAACTCTGTATCCCATGCTTTTCCAGAACCATATAAGTGCATATTGACTCCTTTTCCCTACCCACTACTGAAAAGTTTCTTTTGCATATAGCGTTCTCTCAGCCTGGAGTGTCTTTCTTCTTGCATGTCTTCAATAATTCATCACAATAAACACTCTAAAGAATAAACATGGATATCTTACATCCATAAAAGGTACCATTATGACAAAATTGGCATTATGCCCCTCAAGTAACCATCAGGATCCTTCAGGATCTAGCTCTTACCTGCCTTTCTTTGACCACCACCATCAACAAGAAGTACTGCTTATAATACCAAAGTCCACGTTCTTTTCTAGATAATAGCAATATTAAAATGTAAACCACTTGTATTTCTATAGTTGTTTTCTTCATAGAGGCAATACTGCAAAATTTCAGATTCTTGCAAACTAAAAGATCAATGCCAGTAAAAGTAGGACACTGTCGATGCTAGGGGATATGGTGATTATGTTTTAGTGTTGACTTTCTCTGTGGACACCTATTAGTCTCGGTTATTTTGAATTCCTGTAGTTCTAAATTGAAGCTATTTAGAGTAAAGTGAGGGCTGAATTGATAAAATTCTCCTAAATTGGAGTGAAGTAAACAACAGTGTTGTATTTGCAGATAATGTCTTTTTCCAACAAAGATTAATTAGGCCACGAGCAAGTATGTTCCAATATCCACTGGCTTTCGTGACGTGGAAAGGGACATACTTCCTCTGTATTCTGTAAGTCACTTCATTGTAAATGTGCTTAAAGTGTACATTAAAGTCCACAATGAAACCTATACTGTTCCTTATGTTACCTATTTTAAAATAACTGATAACATCATGGAAGATTCCGCCTAAGGAAAAGAACACTAATGATACCTTACCATACTACTCTTTCCAATTTGCATAGCACTGTACAATTTTAAAAGCAATTTTATTGGTACCTTTAGGTATACAATATAATGACATTCATCATTGGAAATCTGTACCTTTGCATAATCTATCTTGGTTCTTTATTTTGCCCTAGTCCCCTGTGCTCTCTTCAACCCCTCTACTTCTCCCTGTTTCTCCCTATTTATATACTTTGTTTCCATTTCCTCATTTTTTATATTAATTCCATTCCCTTCTTTCCTTTCCCCTACCCCTTGCACTTCCCCTTCCCCTTTGCACCCTTTCTTCCTATTTCACACATCTATTATACATTTTGATCCTTATTTATACTTTCAGTTTCTCACACCAGAGAAACTATTAAGTAGTTACACATAGCACTGTACATTTATTAATCACTTTTTCTGAGTCTCACAACAACCTTGTGGGGCAGGAATTTTAATTGTCATTTTGCAGATTGGGAAACTAAATTCAGAGGGAAATGTGGAATTCTTCAGGGATTCCACAATAATGCAGTTGCACTGGGCTCAGAATGAAACATTTTCACTGGCTATTTAGTGAGTATTTCATTATACTGCTTTGCATCTTATATTTGTATACATTTTCTAGAAGATGAAATTATCACTCTATAGACAGCCAGTTTGTCTTTTGATTTATTAAGTTCCCCCAAAAGTAGTCATTGAGCTTTTAGAAATGAAAGCAAAAAACAGTAAAATAAGTTACATGCTTCAGGTCAACTATCTGATAAAGGCTGTGATGCTCACAACTAGAGACACATCTTTTGCTCTGTAGATAGTAATGAGATTCTTAGATATGAATCCCAATGTAGTAAGAAAATGAAATACACTCATATTTTAGTACATTAAAATCAGAAACTATTTTATTGATTTTGTGTTTAGTTAAATGTTTCATGACTTATAAATCTCACTTATTAGAACATCTTCTCTAGCTGTTTAAGGAAAATATAATATGACTAGTTCTCAAGCCTATTAGCAAATAGCAATTGGACACATTATTTACTGAGTCTTTACCATAATTTAGCCTCTGAGCTAGTTTGTGAAGAATGCCATGTTTTATAAGAAACAGACCCTGTTCCCAGGGTGTTAACTTTTAAAAGCATCTATTATTATGAAGTCCTTTTAACTTGAAGCTATGGATTATTTATCTTAGTGCTTTTCTTCACTCTCCTTTTTAAATGTTATTGAATTTTAGTAGATCCTACTAAATTGCAATGTTCCTAAGAATCAGCCCTATTAGGAATTGGAAAGTTAATTCCTTATATTTAGCTACCTTAAAAACCATTGTAGGGAGGATAATACCTCCCTCCATAAGCAACATAAAAATAATCAACATAAAAATACAGCACCATATGCTAGAATACAGGAAAACAATCTGAAGGAGAAAACAGTTTTTAAGTAGTAAATAAACATTCAGAAAGGATAAAAACATAAAATATAAAGAAAAGATTGAGTACATAAAAATGATCAAGGCTTGAGTTCAAATCCAGAACTTGATAACTCATTATCTATGTACCTTTAGGTAATAAAATTATTTTCTCTGTCTTAGTTCCTCATGGTGATGGTAAGAGTTGGGAATCATACTCATAGAAGTGAAAATGAAAGATAATAAAAAATAAGATCCCTGGTATTTTTTAAGCATTTGTGAAACAGCCTGCACACTCCATGGTTATCCCATTTCCTACAATCCACAGAAGGGGGCAGTGTAGCATTGTAAATCAATGTGAGCTCCTGTTTGGTGCTTAGCATAAAAAATTATCAGATATTGGAAGGGACCACTTGATATTTGATGGAATATCAAAGGGCAATTATGAGGAATTACTGAAGACTACATGCCCTATTCTTTTTTTCTGGACAGCTTAAATGTAACGGATCTGAGTAATCTTAGAAAGTGACACCTTCCCGCATAAAAAGAAGGAATAGGAGAGTGAGAGGGAGGAGAATATAAGACAGAGAGAAAGAGGGAGTGAGGGAGGCAGGGGAGAGAGAGAGACAGAGAGAGAGGAGAGAGAAAGAGAGAGAGAGAGAGAGAGAGAGAGAGAGAGAGAGAGAGAGACTTGAGTGTGAACTTCCCACCAACCTTGCCTGTGGAATTGACACTATTGTGTTTCACATAAATGAATCAAACTTCATGTCAGATTTACTATTATTCTTACATTTTATAAATGAGGAAACTGAGGCTCAAAGAGCTGAAATTTCCTACCCAAAGTCACAAAGCCAGAAAACAATAAAGCTAGGATTTGAACCTAGA
Source organism: Fukomys damarensis (assembly GCF_012274545.1). Lineage (NCBI taxonomy): Eukaryota > Metazoa > Chordata > Mammalia > Rodentia > Bathyergidae > Fukomys > Fukomys damarensis. Next base: position 51,334,570 of record NW_022900951.1, on the reverse strand, counting down.
ATCTAACTGTAGAATCTGTTATCTTAATCCTAAAACAAAACAACACAAATAAGTGAATCACAAGGGTGTGGCCTCTAGGATTAAGTGCCTGGGCTGCAATTCAGTCTCTGCCATTTGCCAGATGTATGATATTGGCCAAGTTACCTTCTTTCTCTGTCCTTATTTTTCTTATCTGTGAAATAAAAATAATAGCACACACCTCAGATGGATGCTGAAAAGAGGTAATGAAATAAGGTATACAAGTATGCAAAAGGCTATATCTGCTACACACTATGCTACGTAAATGTTACCTATTTGAGCAGGCAGAAAAGAAGGTACAAAGAACAAAAATTTTTGGCATATGTGTATTTGTATATAGCAGGGGCCAATAAAGCAAAAGGATACAATGTTATAAAAAAATAAATAGAGACTTAGAAATAGGCAATATCCTGACAGCCATGAGAGGGATCTGGTAACATTCTTTATGGTATAAACCACAAGCCTCAGGGTCAGTCTACCTGGTTTAGTACTAGCTCTGCTATTTTCACTGCTTATAGAACACCGAACTTAGTCCTAAATTAGTTTTGTATCATAATAAGTGATCAGAGGACATGGACAGTATCTACTCAAATGCTGTTCTGAGGACTAAATGCTCAGTGTACATAAAACACTTAGAAAAATTGTGTGGCACACGAGGAGCACTCAACTACTTTTGGTTAGGATTACTTTTAGAACTAGAGGAAGAGTTACTTAGAGTTTAACAAGGACCGTGGAAAAGGGCACGTACAGCATGAAGGGAAACCCATCATTTTCTATGATTTTTTTTTTCAAATCCATCCCCACTACACCAATTCTTCTTATCTCTCATCTTTTCACTTTCGAAATGGAGTAAGGCAAGTGTTGAGGAAGTACCTATCTTTGGTCCTTAATTGTTAGGTCAGAGCAAGGTCTTGACAGGTTGCTGAAGCAGCTCATACTTGATCTTGTAGGCAATAGGGAGTCATGAAAGCCTTTGGAATAAAGAATAATATTGCAGAATTTTATTTTAAAGAAACTTCCTATAATGGGAGAAAGACTAGGTGTAGAAAACCAGTTAAGAGGTTTCCCGATAAACCAGGTAGAGATGATTAGTGTCTGACAAGATATTGAAGAAAGGAGGAGATGAGGCATGAAATATGGGAGCCCATAATATATTGTGAACACATTTGTTTATTCACTGGCTATTCGTTAAATACCTAATATATTCCAAATATGGTGATAAGCACCAGGGATGCAAAAACATATAATCATTCAGTCATTCAACAAATATTCATTGCAAAAAGAAAAGAGACTAAGAAATGAGGGGGGAGCCTAAAGTTGAGGGGAAGAAAAAGGGATTAAAAACAATAAAAGTGTATTGTGTACATGTACCAACTCCCCTAAATGAATGTACTGCAAACATGTACTAATAAAAACAGACAAAAAAGAAAAATTCAAATATTTTTCGAGTACCTACAAAGGGCCATATACATCAGTTTAGATTCTGGTGATTCAGTAGCAATTCCTGTCCTCAAAGAGATCACAGGCTAGACTGGAAGAAAGATAAATATATAGTTAATGGTACATTTTGACAATATTAGGCTGGAAGTTAAATCAACATCTAATCCAATATGAACTGATAAGGGGAGCTAGAGTCCCTCAGTAGTGTAGTATTTGGGGATAAAATGATAAAGATACAGATTAGAGAGGGAAGGGATAAGACTGTGAAGGTTCTTGGTATCACAGTATGAAGTATGAACTCTTTCTTATGAGCTAAAGGAGATCGTTATGGGACTTAAATGAAGTCATGTGATCCAACAGCGCAGAGGTCGCTCCGGGAGTAAAGATTGTAAATGGAATGTAAAGAACAGAGAATGATTTCTGGAATCCTAGCAAACTGAAACAGAATAGCATTCCAAAGGAGTCATGTGATTGGTCACACAGCTAGTAGTGTCAGAGCTTTACATTTAATGCAGGTCTGATTTGAGTCCTAATCAAGGGCTCTGATTACCACTTTCAGGTTTGGAAGTGGAAGGTGCTCAGGCAAGAAAGACTGCAGGGTTGAAGATTGTAAACGTGAACATCAGAATGCTGAAAGATTCATCGATGGGATCTTAAACTAGGGCTCTGTTGTTTTCTTTCCCAACATTTGTGATTCCAGAGTTTTATAAACCTTACAGCTAGAAATAACCAATGAACCTCAAAAAATCAAGGAATGGTGAATGATAAAATGACTGGAAGTGGTGAATACTAAAGAAATGTATCCAATCTACAAAGGAAACGGGCAGTCTATATTCCACTCCCAAGAGAACAGGTCAGAAAGTTGATATTTGGACATACTTGGCCAAAACCACAGCCTCGGCCGGGAAAGCTATACTCCGGCGCCCTCTGTTGAATCCCAAAGGCTGTCTCTCTGTTTCTGGTGATGAAGACAATCCCAGAAAAAAATAAATGGCGGCGACGCCCGCTCCGCGGCAAAAACTACCGGATACTCTCTGGAGACCAGCTACATGCCCAGACCACTAAATTTTGGGTCGCCGACCCAGAAGTTATGAGTACAACTTTTGTGAAAATGTTTGGGAATATAAGAAAAGGTCGCTAAGACACAGGAGTAACGACGTTCTTGTCACTACAGCAGGCCTTTCTGCAGGCGGCAGTAGAGGACAGCTAGTGAGCTTCAGTCACTCAATTTCCTGGAATTGGGCTGGTAATTGTACTTGAGGCTGAGTCACAGTTGAGGGATAATTGACTTAAATTTAGAACTAAGATTCTTTTTTTTTTCCTCACTGAGTTTATTGGTACATTTTAGATATACATTACAGTTACAGAACTAAGATTTTGAACGTGAGATCACTCTGAGCCATATGGCAAGGGTTTTTAACAGTGGTGAAGTTTAGGAAATGAATTACTTCAAATAGCATATAAAAACATACATGTGTATATTTCTGTGTATTTGAGGGAAGAGCATCCATCAGATTGTTTCAAAGGAGTTGGTGAATTCTTGCATTAAGGTTGGTGGCTTTGGGCCAGTGATAACACAGCATAATTTTGCAGAATTTTGGCATTCAACTCTAGTTTTCTATCTTTACTCCACTAATTCCTAGCTATATATTTGGAAAACCTTCCAACCTGTGACTCAGTTTCCTTATCTCTAAAATTGAAACAATAGTAGTACCTGCCTCACATGGTTGTTACAAAATGACCTTAAATAAAATTATCATCGATGTTTATTAGACAAAAATAATTTAATGGATTCCCCAAAGAACTTGGTAGCCAAGGCATTATATTGTCATACATATACTTTCGAGATACATTGTCTTCTTTGATATTAGTGATGATTATTGTTGCTGGTGTACACATAAGGAAAGTTTAGATAGGCAAGTAAATGACAACATGGGATTCTATAAACAGATCTGCCAGATTCTTGACCTAGTATTGTTTCCATTTACCATGGTAGACTGCTACAATAGCCTTATGGAAACTTGGTTTGAACCTTCTAACCCTGACTCTTATTTTGTGCTTGAGAAAAGTATCCTCAGATGGTTTTGCATGTAGCCAGTACATAAACACATGTGACAAGGAGAAAATTACATATTGGAACAATCCAATATGTTTTACAATGAGGTACCCTTGTTTTGATATACCCTCTTAACCTACAGACTTATTCACGGTTTTCAAATATTAAAGAAGAAAAACTTTACTTGATACTAATCCATCTCTAGCCATCATCTTCTCTTCTTAGCATGCCTGGAAGAAGAGGTCTATTTATTTAGGGTTTTATAGCTTTCACCTGTCTACTTTAGCTATCATCTTGTTTTCCTAAGTATCTTAACAGTGTTCTTCTCTTTAACAAAACCAATGAGAACTATTCGATCCTTGTCTTACCTGACACATGTACTACCTTTAATGTTGTTGGCTCTTGGCTTCTAATGTACCAGACTGTTATTGTTTTTCTTTAGCTTATTTATATTTTTCTTTTCCCTTTCTCCCTGTGGTTTATTTTTATTCACCTATCCCTTCAGTTTTGATGTTCTACAAAGATATGTCCTTCGACCTCTCCCACTCTTATGTTACGCTCAATGACTGGATGATCTCATCCCCTCAACTCAGCTTCAACCAACACCTGAAGCTAATGGCTATTAAATTTATGTTCATAGCCCTGGTTTGTTTCCTCACCTCCAAATACATGTGTCAAACTGCCTTACATATGTCTCACATGTACCTCCAATTCCTTCTAAAACTTAACTCATCATTTCCACCTTGCCTCAGATACGAGTTACTATTATCCCATTTATTCAGTAAAGCCAGCAGCTTTGCTATAGTTCTTTTTAATTAGGACATATAAATTTATTTAGTTTATTTAATTCAAAATTAATTACGTTCTACATTTGTTTTTTCTTCTCTTTGTGCCCTGCAACCAAAAGAAACAGTTTAAAGAAAATAGATGTAATTACACTGTGATAAAATTGGAATGTCAGCTGAAAGGAATAGAAGACAATGACAGTGTATTGAATATAATTCTTAATTACTTCTTTCCTTAACTTCTTTTTATCATCAGTCGTTCCTCTAACAAACCCTAACAACCTATTTTTTTCACAGTATTATGCTAGTATCTAGCCCAGTTCCTTCCACAGTCTTTACCTTGATAAAGCTTTCATTCAAGTGCTAAGACACTATTAAGCTATGACTTATAGCTAAATTGATTGTATTTTTGAAGGGTGAATGATATATTTAAGTAATAGGCTTTGTTTTCAGAGTAGCATTAGATTTGTGAAAAATTGGACAAAATGTACAGAAAGTTCCCATATACTCCTTATCCTGCCCTATACTCTCAGCTTCTATTATTAGCATCTTATATTATTAAGGAATATTTGTTGCAATTGATGAGTTACCACAGATGGGTTATATTTAACTTAAGTCCATAGTAAATACTGGGATTCATTCTTTGTATTGTATACCTTTATGGGGTTTTCCAAGTGCATAATGGCATATACCTACCCTAAAAATCCTGTGGTCTCTTTATTCATCCTTCTCACCACAAATGCTGCCATCCATTGATCTTGTTACAGTCAGCAGTTCTTGTCTTTTCCAGAATGTCATGTAGATGAAATCATACAGTATGTCACATCTTCAAACTTTTTAACTTCATAATTTGTGCTTTTGAAAGTTGGTAAGCAAATTTCTTTCATCATTGAATAATATTTCTGTGCATTGGTGTATCAATTTGTCTCTCCATTCACCCATTGAAGGATATCTTGGTTATTTTCAAATTTTGGGTGATTATGAATAAAGCTACTATAAATATTCACACAATGATTTTATGTAGACAAAAGTTTTCAATTAAGTAACTATCTAGCAGCATAATTTCTGAACAATATGGTGAAAATGGATTTAGCTTTGTAAGAAACTGTCAAACTCTCCTCCACAGTAGCTGTGTCATTTCACGTTTAAACAAGGAATAAAAGTTCCTGTTACTACACCTCATCATCAACATTTGCTGTTGTCAGTAGCGTGAACATTCTAATAAGTGTGCTTTATGATCTCACTGTTTTGACTTGCAGTTCCTAATGTTAATTTACTACAAATTTAAATTCTGAAAATGAAAAGAGCAATTTGCCATGAGATCACATGTGATAGTCTGGGATTTTGGAAGATTTCTCCAGTGAAGTGATATTTGAGTTGAAGGCTGAGAATTTAATAGTTTAATTAATTAATGAGAAGTTATCCCTGGCAGAGGAGATATTTCATAGTTTATTTAAAAAGAAAAGCCCTAAGCAATATAGTTAGAACACTTTCATTTCTTTCAAGAGGCAAAAAGCAGCCATTCAGGTTCTTTGATTATTGGCTTAATTTTTCTGCATGGCAATACAACTGGAGTCAATCATAGCTTTTGTCTCTAGAGATGTGTTTTGCTAAGGATTGAAGATCCACCATAAAAAAGCTCCTGATCCTAAATCTCTTTCTACACCTGAGATGGTTAATATGTAGTTCTTGTGCCATACTTAAAGTCACTCTTCTTGTCCCTTCCCCACTGCCCTACCCCTGAAAAATAACACAGTTCTCAACAGTATTTAGTTCAAGGCACTTTTCTGTGTGACTGCTGGATTTCAAGACAAAGCTTCCAGAATGGTGAGTTTCCCTTTGCTAGAATCCTTCCAGAGTAAAACTGGCCTTCACTTATTTCTTGGCCACATAGAAAACTGGTCTAGGCTTAATCCTGAAACTCTTGAGGCCTGTGTAGTTCAGTATTCTAGTCAGATAAACTGTCAGCTTAGGGCCATCTTCAAAATTTTTAATTTCATAGGTATACAAAATATTTTTATTCCTTTTGATTCTTATTACAAGAAATCTCTGTTAATTTATCTATAAAGTTATGACTAGTTTTTTTGTAATCCTAAACCTAAAAATTATAAAAGTTATTATAATTCAACTTGGCCAAATATATATAAGTGCACTCTGGTTTATAAAAAGTTGTGTGTGTGTGTGACTGTCTGTCTGTCCAGTTTGTTACAACACATACAGCTGTTTTGTTTCCACTTTTCTTTCCTTTGGCATTTTCAATTTTTAAAGATGTTTGCCTGTAACTCAGGTTGGTTTATAGATAAATGTTACTAAAGACATGCCTCCCCCCAGATTGCCAGAACATCCAAATAATATGAGCTGGTTTTAAAAGTACAGTACATATTGTTTATATATAATATCTTGGGAATCTTTCATTGGTCAAAATGTGTTAGTTGTTATAATTCAGCTCTTATAGGTCATCTAAAAATCTAAGATAAATAAGACTCATGTATGTAAATACTGAATAGTTTCTCTGGTGTGGAAAAACTAAAGTGTAAATAAGATCCAAATTGTATAACTGACAATGTGAAATAGGAAGAAAAGGGGCACTCAGTCACAAATCAGTAAAAACAATTTCACACGCTAAACTTAGAGGTTAAACATTATGAACTCCTAAGGTACAGTTATAGGCCAATATATATGTTCTCCTTAGATGGCATCCTACTAAAGGATAACAAGTAAGAGTTTTCTTTATGTCATTTAATGTATTGTGACCAGATGGAGGTGTTTGACTGAAAGACTATTTCATACTAAAATGAACATGTAAATGTTGCAAAGAAAATGTTATCATGATTGTCATGTGAAAATACTGTGTCGCTCTTGATCCTAAAGTTACTTTATAATATATAACTATTTTCTGTTAACATTCTGCAAGGATTCAACTACTAAAACAACCATGGTTGATAAGAAATAGCAACCCATCTAATATTGTTTTATACTTCAAAGTGTTTAGTGTCCAGGCAGAATTATCATAGTTAATACACTAATGTCATTGATCTTGCCTTCTGGGTGTTCAACAACTAAAGTTTGGAGATGAAAACTAGAAAGGAAACTGAGCTGTGAGGATGCCCAATATTTTGACTCTGGTTGCTCCAGGTCTGCAAATTCCAAGACACAAAGGAACCTTTCCCAAAGGATCCTACATCTTTGGTAAGTCACTCAACCTCCTGAGCAGGGAGATTGCTGGGCACCAGAGGGTAAATATGCTATATGCCAAAGGAGGATCACAAAGAGGGAGAAGTCTCCCATTCTTTCAATGAAAGCAACATGGTCATGATCAATCCTGATGGCTGACACTGACAGAGGAGCTGAGAGGCTCTATGCATGGTTCCAAAATAATGCCTGAAGTGATTTAACTGACCTTGATAAATAGCGAGACGTTCATATTGATTGATACAGGTCTCACTTTAACTTGGTCTTAAACACCCAGTAGAAAAGAACCCAAAGAGGTGTAAAACAATGCCATAGTAATAAAGCTACATATAAAAAGGGGCTCTAGTCACTGACTGTTTCTGGCAGTTTTTAGCTCTACCAATAGCTGACCATGGTTATGGATCATTAGAAAAAATATATAGTAAAATCTATAAGAGCTCAGCTAGAGTTTTATATTTCTTAGTGAAATTTGTTCTTCGTATTGTCTCTTATCTTAGAGCTAAAACTAGAGAGACTTGTGACAAAGTATGAGACTTATAGATACCCTTTATGAATGAAAGAATCTAAGACCAGCAGGTTCAATTACTATTTCAATTTCTAAGAGTGACTTCCTCCTCAACCTGCCCTTTCATTCTGGTATGCTCCTGCTTAGATTATGCATATTCTAATTTCTTAAAAGTTTTGTTTGTTCTTGCCTAGAGGCTGCCAAACTCCAAGTGGTTATATAAGGGGAAACTGACAAATGTGCTAGACTTCTTTTACTGGACCCACCAGATCAACCTTATAAACAGCTCATAACTGCAAAACTATATGACTTCTATATTGGATTCTGAAGTCCTATGGACCTTCTCCTTATCCTCTTTGTGGGCTGTACACATAGCAATCCTGCTAACCTTATAATTTGGCCCATGCATTCTTAACCATTTCTTTGGCTCTGTCTCCTTCAGATTTAAAAGCTACCAAGATGGTAAATACAGGAGCCTATATAGCAGGACTTTAGATAGACCCTCTGTGGAGTAACTCGAAGATCACATTTCCCTTTCTGTGTGTGTTTATTTTTATGGGCAATTCTATTGTACACCAAATGTTATTTTTTTATGGTAAGTGTTAGTGCTCAAATTGAATAACTTACACTACTTCCTCAATTTACATTCCACGGGATATTACATTCAAAATGACAATTCTGTGTTTGGTGAGAGAGAGAGAGATGGAGGGGGAGAATCTGAGAGAGAATCTGAGAATCAGGGAGAGAATCTGAGAATCTGAATTCAGTATATTGTTATGAAAGCACTAAGAAACATTATTTTCCTGAATCTGATAACTTTAATTCACTTATTTCATCAATATATATATTAAAGTCCTATGATGTGGCAGGCATAGTACTGTGTGTTTTATAGAGACAAAATCCCTACTTATTTTTCTTTCCTCAGATACTGAGATTTATCAATCTTAATAAGTATTTCACAGGTTTATAGAATTTTATTCATTTGTTCAATAGACAATCATTGAAAACTCTTTGTGTACCAGAAAATATAGCTAAATAAGTGATAAGACATTTGCCATAATTTACCTCAGGGAGATTATAGCCTCACCTCTACTTCAGAATGGAAGGAATCAGTTCATTTATTAAATGAAGAAAATCTCACAGAGAGAATATAGTGACTATAATGTATCTGTATCCTCTGCATGACTTGCAGCTCCACGAATTTTTTCTCTTCTTTTAAGAGAGACATGATTCAAATTTTGTCATAAAGACACAGAAAGTTGGATGTATGATATATATGCTTATTATTTAGAATATTTCTCCTGATGAATTATTAATTTTATGAGTTTTATTATATTAAACAATGAATACTTAACAGCAAAATATTTTTAAAAGAAGGTATTGGATTTTTAATATTTATTCAGTGTTCATAAAATGCAACAAAATTTTCAACATCAACTGTATTTTGGTGTACAAAGTCTAAAAATTAACAAAAGAAATAAAGTTGTATATGAACTACAATGAAAATATCAGTAGCACTCTACAAAAACAAATCTTTACTTCAGTAATCACACCTGAAGCAGTCTTTATATATGAAAACAGCACATTTTATATACATGTAGCACTTATACTGGCAGCACATGTGTTTTACTTCCCTGGTCTTTTTGTAGGACATATTTGACATCTCACTGGTCTTGCTGTTTTGTCAGGAATTTATTATATTATATAACATGTAGTTAACAGGAACATAAAATATTAATAAAATAAAATATCAAATACATAATGAGTGCTTAGAATAGACATCAACATTTTCACATCAGCTATGTACTTGCTTACAGAACCTAAAAGACAATATCAGAAATAAATTTCCATTTGAACTACAATGAAAATACCAATAAAACTCTACCAAAAAAAAAATCTTTGTTTCAGTTGTCACACCTGAGGTAGTTCTCACATATGACAACAGTATGTTCGACACACATATATCACTTACACTGATAGCACATATGTTTTATTTTCCTGTCCTTTCTTGTAGGGAACAGTGGACATCTTTTGGGTTTTCCTATTGTCATAGTAGTACTTTCTGATACTGTGCCTGCCTATCCACCTATCAGCTCACCAATATACTCCACAATATTTCATGTGGAGTTCCATGGGCAGCAACATTTTCATTTTCCTCTACTGTAAATGATTTCTTATGAGTTTCAGTCCCAATACTTTTCTTTGTAAACTACCAAACTATGCCACATATGTTTAGAATAGAGTAAAACACAACCGCTAGCCAACATTTTGTGTTTTGAGTGACATTATAGTTGCTGCATGACTCATCAACTACATCTACTTGCCTTTGGTTTTGTTGCAGAAACTTTCCATATCAGGCTTACATTTTGTTGAGGTTTCTCTAACAATTTCCATCATGGTTTTTCATGTGACATTGTACTGAATTGGACTATTTATATCAGAAAAATCAAAAGAAAACTTTTAAAAAACAAATCCTAAATGCACAGAAAATTACTAATGAGATTTTTATGAGTAAAACCTTCCTGTTGCTGTATTCGAGCTCCTATACGCAATGTTGCACTTTTTCCATCATATGCAAAGTTGACATCAGCAGTACCAGTTTGTTTTTCTTTGCCATATAGGGACACAATTTAAATCTTTCTGAAATTGAAAGATTGTTCTATATAATTCTCTGTTTTAAAATTGCAACACTTCATTTGGAATTTCTGCTTTGTTCTGGTGTAAAGTTCCTACACTGGTCATCTTGTGCTCTATTAACAAATGTAACATCTACTGCAAACTGGTAAACCAGTTGCAGAATGTCACATTCCAATTAGTTTGGGAGATGGGAGCAACAAGTCTGTTCACAACATCATTCAGTTTATTACTATATGAATAATGACCTGTTGGTTGAGTTCCAAGATAAATTTCTAAACTGAAAGCAAAATAAGTCAATAATATCATAAATTCTTTTGCCATATTTTGACCCATCAATTTTCCATAAGTCTTTTATATTCCTGCAATTACCATGAGAAATCCCTGCTCAATACAGCAGACTTGTGAGTACTTTTAAGTTCAGTTACTGAAGGGTCATAATAAAAATATTTTTGAACATGGGTATTGGTGCATGCAAACATTTTACTTGTACTTTGGCCTTTTTGTGTTTTGCAACATCTTGTAGTATTTCAGTTGTTACAATTTCAAACATTGAATGGCAATTCTGACATTATGTCCAATAATTTTCACCCCTGCCAAGATTCTTTTATTTTCAATTTTTAAGTGCTGAATCCAGTCAATATACAATTTTCATTTTTTTAAACTTGAGTTTACTGGTACATTTTAGGTATACAGTACAGTTACATTCATTATTGGGATCTTGTTCCTTTACATGACAGGTCTTGGTTCTCATTTTTCCCTTTGACCCTGCCCTACCTTCACCCCCTCTTCCCCTTTCCATTTACAAACACTTCATTTCAATTTTTTCATTTTCTCATATTTTTTATTTTCCCTTATTCCCTTTCCCCTACCCTTCCCACTTTCCCTGCACCTTTAGCCCTTTTCTTCCTATTTCACATTGTCAATTATCTCATCAGGATCTTATGTTCTCTTATAGTTTTTCACACCAGAGAAACTATTTGGTATTTATACATGTGTGACGTATTTATTTCACTTAGGAGTATATCCTCAAAATGTATCCATTTTCCTATGAATGAATCTATTTTCTCATTCTTTATGGCTGAGTAATATTCCATTTTATAGAAAAACCACAGCTTCTTTATCCAGTTACCAGCTCATGGGCAAATGGGCTGTTTCCAAGTTCTAGCTATTACAAACTGTGTTGCTATAACCTCCCAAGTTTCTAACTATATTTTTGAACCTATTTCTAGCATTGGATCATTTCATTTGGTTGCATGCCCATTTTGCAACTTTTTAACTAGTCAAATATGTACTCACATTGCTTTTCTTTATCGTCCGAATAAAGGAAGTCGACATTCCTTTTATCTGTTTCAGTTGATTTTTGCTCCATTTTTTTCTCACAGGAACTTTGGCTCACATGGCCAAAATCAGAGTGATTATCATCTTCACCATCAGTCCATGAGTAATCTGATGATTCACTTTTGACCTCCTCCAAAACTTGCTAATCTGGTTTTTCATGTAACATTGTACTTAATTGGACTACTTATATCAGAAAAATCAAAAGAAAGCTTTTTAAAAACAAATCCTAAGTGCCCAGAAATTTACTAATGAGCATTTCATTTGTAAAACCTACCCGTTGCTGCTGTGGAGCTCTTATACACAAATTGCCATTCATCTGTCAAGTGGGTGAAGGCACAGATGGAATTTTGCTTTTCCCAGGTGCAGCTATTGTGATTCACACTCACATTCCATTATGATGAATTATATGTTTTCATAACAGAAGAGTGGTGTGGGTGTATTTTACCTCTGTTTTGCTCAGGTAAACATATGCACAACTTGCTGTATGGAGTGCTATGTGGATAAAAATCCCAATATGACACTTTTGCACTTGTACACACACCTTGCTGTTCATCATACCAAGTGGGTAAATACAAAGATTATTTCTGGTACCCCCCAAGCACATTTACTGAGATTCACAGTTGGCTGCTATTATGATAAAATACAATTTTTAGTAGAAAATTATGTGATGGATTATTGTGATCCAATGTTATGCCCTTTGGGTATTAACTACATAATTTTCCACCACAAAATCCTCAGTATGGAAGATTTCTGTGCTTACACATTCTACCAACTTAAATATCAGTTGTAGTGGAAAATGAACTGGCTAACCATGATTCTTTCCCAAATAATATTTGTCTGTGAGTCATTTGGTCGACATATTGCTCATTCAGGAGTTAGAAGTTTTACTGCATAATGTGCAACTTTCCAAGAATTGAATGTATCACTAAAATCCTGCTAGTACTTCTAAATATCATAGCCTTGACTTCATTTTTGTTGGATTTAGGGGAAATTTCTTTTGAACTTTGAGTTAGAAATAGGGAACTTTATATATAACAAAAAAATGGAAATGTATAGAAGAAAGTAAAAATAATTATTACATTTGGCAGAAATTTTAAAATTATAAAATGTACAATGATCCATAGAATTAAACATAAAGACCAAAAGCTTTTACTATGATTTGAAGGTCTGTCACCTCCCAAACTCATAATGAAATTTAATTGTCTTTGTAACAGAATTAAAAGGTGGAATCTTGGGCTGGGGATTTAACTTAGTAGTGCCAAATACAAAAATTCTATCATGCCAGGAATCATTCTCTTAAAAAGTGAGCTTGAGCCCCTTCTTTCCCCCAACCCTTTTATCCACTTTCATCATCTCTTGCCAGTAAGACTTCTGTCATGGAATGACACAACACAGACTGTTGTTAGATACTTGTCCTTTGAAGTTAGACTTTTCAGCTCCAGAACTGTGAGAAACCATTTGACATTCATTACAAAATATGGTGAATAGGCTCAGCCACGTGGCCAGCTCTAGCTGATCCCCTACCCTCCAGTGACCCTGGCCTGCATTGGAACAAACCAGTGAGGAATGCCCAGCTGCATGGGCACCTCTGCAGCATCCACCCACCCCATGCTCTCAGGCCTCCTGGTTGAACCAGTACCTGGATCCACACTGCAGAGGCACAGGTGGTCATAAAGGCCCCTGTACTGAGCTCCAGAAGATAGAACAGAAGTGAACACTGCAATAAAGGCACATCAGACCTCCATAGTTGGTAAGTTGGAGGGATCAACTTCCTTCAGAATATGGACTACCTTCAGAGGAAGGGCAGCTGGAACCTGTGGTAGGAGCTTGTAGACTTCAACCTTGCAGGAGTTCAGGGAGCTCAACTTGGGCCTTGCAGCCAGAATTCAACCTGAATCTCAGGGGTCTGTTGTTGGCTAACTGAGACTAATTGACTCAGTTCTGCACGTTGTTACCCACATTGTTTGTTGTGACAGCAGAGATATACCCTGAAAGAGGCTCTTCAAATTGTGTTTTCTTTCTTTTCATCTTATTTTTAATTTTAATTTTGAAAACTTATTCTCATTCTTCAAATTTTTCCTTTTTTCTTTCTTCTTTTTCCCACTCAGGCTCTTGCTCCTCCATATTATTCTTCATCTCCCTTTTTGTTCCTTTTCCTGCCTTGCTTTGTATTTCTTCTTTATTTTTCTTTTCTTCTCTCTTTTTCCCTCACTCAATTGTTATTAGTATCAAAGGACTATGAATACAATTTATAGCTTCCCTATTACTCTTAAATTGTTCTATTCTTGTCTTTGTTCTTACATTCTGTCCTTACCTCTTGTCTTCAACATGTTCCTAGAGTAAGCATGGTCATCCTGTGTCCTCTAGCTTCCTTGAAACATTCTTCTAAACTTTTACCTATCTATTTCTTTCCTCCCAACCCCTTCTAAGTCCCAATGCTGAAGGGTAAATTTGCTATATTGAAGAGTTTATTCACTATAAACATATTTTGGGATGGAACTCGATTTTGGTTTAATTCACATGGTTTAAAAGTAAAAGCTTAATGACTACTACAAATGGTCAATTTTTAAGCTGTGCTTCATGCTACTGTGTTGCTCATTGTATCAATTGGACTAAAGGGGTGTGATTGATTTAATGAGTTGTCCTTTCTGATATTAGGAAAATGAAGGTATCTATGAGTCTTTAGAGACTCAAAGCATAAAGAGCAGCTATATCAAGAAGATCAAAGTAATAACCAAGGAATTAAACCAAGGATAGCACCAAAAACAAAAATAAAAATGAGAAGATACTTAAGCAAGGCACACATAGAGACTTTCAGTTCACCAATGGCAAATACTAGGAAAAATGAGGTGGAAAAGTTTGACAATTAACCAACAACAAGGACACCCTGAACTCATAGCACAGGAAGTAATAAAACAAATCAATCAAGCTCTAGAAAAATTCAAAACAGAAATAATTTCCCAGATAACTACAGAGATGGTGAGCACAATGAAAGACATGATTAGAAAAGAGGAGAAACTGACAAAAAAAATAGATGCGCACAGGACCATGATAGAAGCCATGAAGGCCCAGAATAGGGAAGAAATACAAACCATGAATCCCCAACATAGGAAAGAAATGGAAACCATGAAACAGATTCTAACAGATATCCAGGAGACTAAAAATTCTATTAAAAGTCTTTGCTGCAGGATAAATGAATGTGAAGACAGAATTTCAGATGTAGAAGAAAGGATTGCAGTCAAAGATCATGAAAAGAGAGATCTCTTAAAAACAATAAGGGATCATGAGAAATTGATCCAACAACTCTTAGATGATGCAAAGAAGAATAACATAAAGACTGATAGGAATCCATAAAGTAGCAGGAGAAAATAAGAATGACTTTAAAATGCTGTTCATAGAATTAATGACAGAAAAATCCCCAAAAGAGCAAAATAATTTGACGTACAGATAAGTAAGTCATAAAGGACTCCAACTAACCATGATCAAATATTAAGGGAGATGAAAAACCAAAAAAGCACTACTACAATTGTAGTGGGGGACATATATACTCCACTATAGCAGACAAAAAAAAGTCTAGACAAAAAAAAATCAACAATGAAATACTAGAAACTAGATATTAGAACTAAACCAAGCTTTTGAACATATGGACTTAATAGACATCTACACAGTGTTCCACCTCTAAAAATCAGAATATGCATTCTTTTCAACTGCACATGTGTCATTCAACAAAATAGACGACATACTAGCTAATAGAAAATGTTTAAATAAATTCAAAGGAACTAAAGTTATTCCATGTATATGATCAGACCATAGTGCAATTAAGATGGTGATGAATAGCATAAGAAACCACAAGAACTTCACAAACACATGGGAATTGAAAAACACTCTCCTGAACAATCAATGAGTCACAGATGAAATTAAAGAAGAAATTAATCAGTTTTTACAAATAAATGATAATGCAATATAATATACAGGAATCTATGAGACAAAATGAAAGCAGTTCTATGTGGATAATTCACAACAGTGAATGTCCACACTAGGAAACCAGAGGCAGCTCAAATAAAAATCCTAATGATGAATCTTAACCTCCTAGAAAAAGAAAAGCAAGAAAAACCCAAAGCTTGTACAAGGGAGGAAATTATAAAGATCAGAGAAGAAATCAATGCAATGGAGACTAAGAGAATGATACAAAAAATCAATGAATCAAAGAGATTGTTTTTTGAAAAAATAAATAAAATCAATAAACCCTTATCCAACCTTGTCAAAAAAAGGAAAAAAATTTCTCAGGTCCATGAATTTCAGAATGAAAAAGCTGAAGTAACAACAGATCCAGCAGAAATCTAGAGGATCAATAGCTACTTCGAGAATCTGTACTTTAAAAAAATGGAAAACAGAAAAATGGAAAGACTTCTAGATACTTATGAATTGCCAAAGTTTAACAAAGAAGATAAAATAATTCTAAACACCCCAATTACTATCACTAAAAATGAAAATACAATTAAAACTTTACTAAGAAAAGCCCAGTTCCTGATGGATTCACTGCTGGGTTTTAAAGACATTTAGAGAAGAACTACTGCCACTACTCTTTAAACTTTTCAATGAAGTTGAAAGGGAAGCAACACTTCCAAATTCATTCCTGGAAGCATGTGTTACTTTGATTACCAAACCAGGAAAAGAACCAAACAAAAAGATAACTACAGGCCAATCTCCCTAATGAACATAGATGCAAAAATCCTCTATAAGATACTGCCAAGAAGAATACAGAGGGTAATCAAGAAGATCATAAACCCTGACAAAGTCGGAATTATTTCAGTGATGCAAGGATGTTTCAACATACATAAATCAATAAATGTAATACACTATATTAACAGACTCAAGGACAAAAACATATGATCTTCTCAATTGATGCAGAAAAAACATTTGACAAAATTTAACACCCATTCATCATAAAAACTGCAGAAAATTAGAGTAGATGGTTTTTATCTGAACTTGATAAAGGCTATCTATGAAAAACCAAGAGCCAACATCATACTAAATGGCCAAAAACTGAAAACTTTCACGCTAAAGTCAGGAAAAAAACAAGGATCACCACTCCTATTCAGTGTAGTTCTGGAAACATTAGCCATGGCAATTAGACATTAGAAAGAAATTAATGCAGTACAGATAGAAAGGAACAATTTAAAGTGTCGTAATTTGCTGACAGTATGATACTCTACATAGAAGACAAAAAGACTTTGCCAAAAGACTTCTAGATTTAATTGAGACTTTCAACAGAGTAGCTGGATACAAGGTCAACACTCAAAAATCAATAGCCTTTTACACAAATAAAAGACTCACTGAGAGAGAAATGAGGGAAGCAATTCCATTCACAATAACATCCAAAAAATGAAGTATCTAGGAATCAGTCTGAAACAGGAAGCAAAAGATCTCTGCACTGAAAACTACAGCACCCTGAAAAAATACGTCAATGAGGATATAAGAAAATGGAAAGTTATCCCTTGTTCCTGGATAGGAAGAACCAATGTAGAGAAAATGGCCATACTTCCAAAATTGCTATAAAGATTCAATGCAATACCAATTGATATTCCAACAGTATATTTCACAGAGATAGAGATAATAATCCAAAAATTAATTTGGAATAAGAAGAGACCTACAATACCAAAAGCAATTATAGGCAACAGAGAATTGTCAGGGGGTATCATAATCCCCAACTTGAAACTATACTACAAAGCCGCTGTGATAAACAAAAAACAGCATGGTACTGGCAAAGAAAAAGATCTGAGGATCAGTGGAACAGATTGGAAGATACAGAAACAACTCCAGATGTACTCAGGCACCGCATATTTGGCAAAGGAGCCAACCATCCTTAGTGGAAGATACAGCCTCTTCAATAAATTGTGTTGAAAAACTGAATTTCAACCTGACAAAGATTAAAACTAGATCCTTATATTTCACCATGTACTAAAGTAAACTCCAAGTAGATTAAAGATCTAAATATTAAAATAGAGTCACTAAATTTGCTGGAAGATGTTAGGCACAACTCCCGAAGACACTGGCATAGGAAAAGACTCTATGAACAAATCCTCAGTAGCATGGGAACTAGCAGAAAGAATCAAAAACTGGGATTTCATTTTACTAAAAAGCTTCTGCACTGGAAAAGAAACCACCCACAGAGCTAAGAGACAACCTACAGTGTGGGAAAAAAGATTTACCAGCTGCTCCTCAGACAAAGTCCTATTATCTAGAATATATAAAGAAATCAAAATAATCAGACACCCAAATATAAAGACCCAGTTCAACAGTGGGGATCTGAAATGAACAGACATTTATCAGACAAAGAAGTAAAAGCAGCAAATAAATGTATTAAAAATGTTCCACATCACTGGTCATTTGAGAGATGCAGAAGAAAACAACACTGTGAATCCACCTCACCCCCGAAAGAATGGCTGCCATCAAGAAATCAACCAATAGCAAATGGTGGGGTTTTGGGGAGAAATGAGCCCTTCTCCATTGTTGGTGGGAGTGCAGATTGGTGCATCAACTCTGGAAATTAATACGGTGATATCTCTGAGAACTAGGATTAGAGGTTCCATTTGACCCACCTATCCCCCTGTTGGGTATCTTTCCAAAAGAATTAAAGCAATCATACCACAGTGATATATGCTCACCCATGTTTATAGTGGCACAGTTTGTAATAGCTAAAACTTGGAAACAGCCCAATTGCCCATCAATTGGAGACTGGATAAAAAAGATGTGGTCTTTCTATAAAATGGAGTACTACTCAGCCATGAAGAATAAGAACCTAGAGTTGTTCATAGGAAAATGGATGCATATTGAGACCATATTCTTACGTGAAATAAATAAGATGCACATTTGTAAATACCAAATAATTCCCCTGGCTTGAAAAATTAAAAATGTAAGAAAGATACAAATTGTATAAATGACAATGTGAAATAGGAAGAAAAGGGCTAACAGTGTAGGGGAAGTGGGAAGGGTAGGGGAAAGGAAATAAGGGAAAAGAAAAAATATGAGAAAATGAAAAAATGTAAACAAAGTCTTCATAAGTAGGGAAACATGGAGGAGGTGAAGGGAGGGCTGGTGTATGGGGAAAAAATGAGAACCAAGATGTCATGTAAAGAAGGTACAAGATCCCAATGATGAATGTATCTGTATTGCATACCTAAAAAGTATCAATGAACTCAATGAATAAAAAATATGATGAATAAAATGGTAGGTTTAACTACAAATACAAAGCACATTTTTAAATATTGTTAAGGAACAGAACAGAGACCAAAAATAGATCCAATCATTATTGGGAAGTTAATAAAATATTGAAAAAAACTATGTTCAGAATGCTGCTGCTGATTATACAAAAATACTATACTGCACACTTATAATATTTTCAGAAGTATAAATATGTGTATGTCATGCATAAGGAATAGTCTGGAAAGTTACTTGAGAAATTTACACATTTGTTAATTGTAACAGTAGTCATTTTTTGAGAGGGCACTGATATTGCAGATGGTGATCAAGGAATACTTTATCTAAAACATTTCAACTTTTAAATAAAGACCTAATTAATATGTTAGTAATAAAATAAAAGTAAATGAAATTAAAAATAATAAGTGAAGTTATAAGCTGGATCACAAGTATTGTAGGAATGTCAGGGTCTTAGAAATATGTAAAAATGAAGAAGGCCATAGTCTAATGTTGGAACTGGGATGTAGAAACCAAGAATCATAAGCCAAGAAGATGACAAAATGAAGAGATGTATACTTTGCACCCCAGTATTCCATTTTCTGTTAATGGTATTGAGTATGATGGTGTAAGGCAAAGGGCAAGATCTTGACAGCTCAGGAAAAGTGGGAGTGATGGAAGTTGAACCACTGAATGTATAGAAATTCACAACTGGAATGTCAAAGGCTCTAAGTTTTCTGTAACTTTACATAGCCCTAAACAGTGAGGCTCCAACAGTCAGCAAAGCAAATGGAGAGTTAGATAAAGCAGCCTGCCAGAGTATTCTCCCACCCCATCATAATGCACTGTTCTTTGCATTGCTTAAAGGTAGCTTGAAGGTTTTTCTTAAGGGACAGCTGATAACTCATTAGGTACTGATTAGCTAATAAAAATCATGAGTAGAGTTTATGGTGGGAAGTCTAGCGGAACCATAAAATAATGAAGAGTAGAAATTATAGTTTGCTGGGAAAAATATACTGCATTTGGAGAACAGTAAAATTATTATGGGTTAATTTTAGAGGAAAACTATGGGGATCAATAAAGTTATGTGAATTAAATATGACTGAAAACATTTTGTTTATCCAAATGCCTTTAGATGTCAGATCATGAGGGGTTTCAAAATAGTGGTACAAACAGTGTTTCTCAGAACTGGGCTATATATTGGAGGGTGTATAGAGATGAAAAGATTAAATAATATTTTTATGAAATGCCATTTGATTCTGAGCTCTAGTTGAAAAGGTGGTTTAATAGATGGGACAAAATGTACCACCCTGATGAGGGTGTTTACATCACTTCATTCCAGGAGTTTTCAGCAGCTAGAAGAGGGTACAGTAATTTATCTTTCAGTTACTCTATTTAGTATCAGTATAGATATCACAGTTTTGTGAACAATGTAGCACATATTAAGTAATTCCAGAAGTCTTTAGGTTCTATTAAATATTCTTGAAGGGGTTTTAGTGGAGTACTGGTTTGGCAATATGGCCAAGAAATAACATGTGACAGGGTGTTTCCTTTGCTAGGATAAAGAGTAGTCATTTAGAAAGGAGTTGTTCTTACATATTCTGTGCCTTGCAAGAAGATACTTGAGTGGTTATATATCTGTTAGGCCATACTGTCTTTCTAGAATACCTCAGCTTTCTTGAAGACTACAAAGTTTTTTGGCTGAAGAAGCTCTCAAGATGGGTAAACTCCTGAACCCCAATATTCTATCACAATGGGTTGTCAAATGGCAGATCTGGCTTACTGGCAATAAGTGATGTGATAATGAGTGAGAAATTAGAGTCATTCATAGGAAAATGGATGCATGTTGAGGATATACTCTTAAGTGAAATAAATAAGTCACACATGTGTAAATACCAAATAGTTTCTCTGGTGTGAAAAACTATAATTGTATATAAGATCCTAATAGTATTATTGACATTGTGAAATAGGAAGAAAAGGGCTAAAGTTTTAGGGGAAGTGGGAAAGGCAGGGAAAACGAAATACGGGAAAAGAAAAATATATGAGAAATTTTAAAAATTGAAATAAAGTATTTGTAAATAGGAAAGGGAGGAGACGGTGAAGGGAGGCCAGGGACAAGAGGAAAAAATGAGAACCAAGACCTGTCATGTAAAGGTACAAGATCCCAATGATGAATGTAACTACTGTGTACCTAGGGTGTACCAATAAACTCAATGAGAAAAAAATAAGTGATGTGAAAGTTAAAGATATCCAATAACTCTCATCAATTTTTCTCAATTGCACTCACTTATGATGATTGAACTGCACTACTATGTGGTGCTCTGACCCTTCAAGGTAATGTGCCAAGCCTTCCTAAAGGGGTAGTTGACCTTGTCAGGAACATCCTTCCTTTAGAAATGTCTAGCAAATCAGTGTATGCAATAGAAATTGTTTCAGAGATAGAAGTGACCAATTTGGTCCAGTGAGACTTAAGGTTGTATTTATTTTACACGAGAGTAGAGTAGAATAGAATATATTTATATTATACCAGGGATTGAGCTCTGGACCTTGCATTTGCAAGGCAGGCAGCAGAACCACTGAGCTAAATCCCTGGCCCCTAAAGTATATTTTTGATACATAATAAATAAATTCACTGTGATTAAATGGGTACACATATGTATTGCATTTTGATCCTTTTTACTTCCCCTTCCCTCCACTCCCTCTTTTATCCCACATCTCCAGACCCTCTTCCTATCCTTTCAAATGAACCAACTCTTTGATTTGTTGATTCTTTGTATCATTTTTTAGTCTTATTTTCCTTAATTACCACTCTGATCTTTATAATTTCTTTCCTCCTATTAGTTTCAGATTTGGATTACTCTTGTCTTTCTAGGATGTTGAGATGTATCAAGTTGGAAGATAATGATCCCTACTTGTTTGGGGACTCTTGTTGAATGGAGTATCCTTTGCCATTCTTTTGCTTTCAGTCTTTTGGATAATGTGTCTCAAGTAGGCAAAATATGGTTCAATTTCTTAATTAATTTATTCGTACATTTAAAGTATACAATATAATGACAGTCATCATTGGACATTTGCAGCTTTCCAAAATCCATCTTAGTTCTTAGTTTCCCCTACTCCCCTGCCCTTTGTGTCTTTTGATTGGAAAAATGAAATCATTAATTGATGTGGAATTACTATGTACTTTTTGTGTGTCCATTTATAGTTAACTGTAAATTTCCCTCTTTGCATTGAATTCATTGTTTCCTATTTGTTTGGGTTTGTTTTTTATTACATTGTCATTTCATTGTAGGAACTTTTTAATTACTTCCCTCATAGCATCTGTTACCTTTGGATTAATAAATAATGTTATTTAATCTGCACATGTTTGTATAGTTTCTACTGCTTCTTTTCCAGTTGATGTTTAGCTTTATTCCACTACCATCCAACAGTATGCAGGAGACTATTTTTACATGACCTAAGATTATTATGACCTAAGATATTATCTATTTTGTAAAAAGTTCCACACGCTGTAGGAAAAAAAGTTTTCTGTTATTGGGTTGTCTCAGAAAATATGAAATATTTTATCTCCCAACCTGCTAACTGTATGAGTTTTTGTTCTCAAGAAATTGAAAAATGAGTCCTAGGAATAGTACAGCTTAAAAGTAGGAAGAAATTTATTGATAAGAAATCTCCTGAAGGGCACGAGAGGTTCTGAGTGGATAGCACAAGGGTCCCACTTTACAGAGAAGGTTTATTGGGTGAAACTCAAGTGGGTACAATGTAGGCCACAGCCATGAACATCCAATAATATTACAAGTACAGTCATTTAGGTAATGGCGGCCCAATTGGGAAACAAGTCATATAGCAAATGTGGATGGAAAGAACAAGGATTCTCCTAGGTGGTGGTGGGTCCACAGGTTTTTGGTCACTCCCAGGGTGGTCTAAGCCTATCTATACTTCAATAACCCCAGTTCTTTGAAGAAGTATGTGGATCTGGTCCTCTTGTCTCTATCTTGAGGCCTGGTTTTCAGCTGACATGCAGCCATGGTATGTTTCATCTTTGTCCTGGCACTCTTGAGGACTTAATCACACTATGGTCTGATCATATACATGGGATAACTTTACTTCTTTTGCATTTATTTAAACATTTTCTATGAGCTAGTATGTCTTCTATTTTGTGGAATGACACATGTGCAGCTGAAAATAATGCATATTCAGATTTTGAGAGGTGGAATACTGTGTCGATGTCTATTAAGTCCATATGTTCAAAGGCTTGGTTTACAGAAACATTAAACGTGTTGGAAGTTAAGTTAGGCAGAACTCTGGAAGACATTGGCATAGGAAAAGACTTTATGAACAAATCGTCAGTAGCAAGGGAACTAGCAGATAGAATTAACAACTGGGATCTCATCTTATTAAAAAGTTTCTGTACTACAAAAGAAACCATCAGCAGAACTAAGAGACAACACACAAAGTGGGAAAATATTTTTACCAGCTGTTCCTCAGTCAAAGGATCATTATCAAGAATATATAAAGAACTCAAAACAATCAGCTCCCCCAAATATAAAGACCAGATTCAAAAATGGGCATCTGAAGTAAACAGACATTTATCAGACAAAGAAGTCAAAGCAGCAAGTAAATATATGAAAAAACGTTCCACATCACTGGTCATTCAAGAGATGCAGATAAAAACAACACTGCGATTCCACCTCACCCCACAAAGAATGGCTGCCATCAAGAAATCACACAAAAACAAATGTTGGCAGGGTTGTGGGGAGAAAGGAACCCTTCTCCATTGTTGGTGGGAGTGCAGACTGGTGCAACCACTATGGAAATCAATATGGAGATACCTCAAAGAGCTTGGACTAGAGGTTCCATTTGACCTAGCCATCCCTCTGCTGAGTATCTTTCCAAAAGAACTAAAAGAATCATATTAAAGTGATATATGCACACCCATGTTTATAGAGGCACAGTTTGTAATAGCTAAAACTTGGAAACAACCCATTTGCCCATTAGTTGAAAACTGGATAAACAAGATGTGGTTTTTCTATAAAATGGAATATTACTCAGCCATAAAGAATGAGAAAATAGATTCATTAATAGGAAAATGGATACATATTGAAGATATACTCCCAAGTGAAATAAATAAGGTACACATGTGTAAATACAATTTATCTGGTGTGAATAATCTTCAATAATACAGAAGATCCTAATAAGATTACTTACATTTACATTGAGAAATGGGAAGAAAGGAGCAAAAGGTGTAGGGAAGGTGGGATAGGTAGGGAAAGGGTAATAAGGGAAAAGAAAAAATGTGAGATAATGAAAAGATGGAAATAAAGTGTTTGTAGATGGGGAGGGGAGGAGGGGGTGAAAGGAGGGCAGGGGACAAGGGGGAAAAATGATAACCAAGACCCATCATGTAGAGGTACAATATCCCAATAATGAATGTAACTGTACTGTATCCCTAAAATGTACCAATAAACCCAATTAAAGCTGAAAAAAAAAAGCTTGGTTTAGTTCTAGTATTTCATTGTTGATTTTTTTTGTCTAGATGATCTGTCTGTTTAGTGGAGTATGTAGGTCCCCCACTACAATTGTAGTAGTGCTTTTTTGGTTTTTCATCTCCCTTAATATTTGATCATGGTTAGTTGGAGTCCTTTATGCCTGAATTATCTGTTTGTCAAATTATTTTGCTCCTTTTGGAATTTTCCAGTCATTAATTCTGTGAACAGCATTTTAAAGTCATTTTTATTTTCTCCTGCTATTTTATGGATCCCTATCAGTTTTATGTTATTCTTCTTTGCATCATCTAGGAGTTGTTGGATCAATTTCTCATGATCCCTTATTGTTTTTAAGAGATCTCTCTTTTCATGATCTCTGACTGCAATCCTCTCTTCTACAGGTAAAATTCTATTTTCACATTCATTTATCCTGCAGCAAAGACTTTTAATAGAATTTTTAGTCTCCTGGATATCTGTTTGAATCTGTTTCATGGATTCCATTTCCTATATTGGGCATAGACGGACTTAGCCCTATCTGACTACCTATAGCATTTTTACCTAGTTCATCTATCTATAATAGGATTAACTCCTTTCTTTCAATGGTGTGGCTTAACTGTAATGTTTCTTTGAAGACATTTTTGTCTGGTTTCTTGTCTAAAGTACAAGAAGGGACATTATATTCCCTCACTATCTTTATATCAGCATCAGTAGTCCTTAATTTTTCTATAAAGTGAATTTTGTTTTATGAAAATAGATGCAATGACATCAAGTTCATAAACATTTATCATTTAATAACTTCCTGTTGAATCATTCCCTTTAAATGCGTGCAGTGGCTATCTTTGTCTTTTCTAATCAGTTCTAGTTTAAAGTCATCTGTTTGCAAATAAGATAGCTACTTCTGTTTGCTTTTGGGCTCTGGTTGAATGGAGTATCCTTTTCCATGCTTTCTTTCACTTTCAGTCTTTTGGATGAAATGTGTCCTTGTATAGGCAAATTCTGGTTACATTTTGTTTTTTGATCCAATCTGTCAGTCTGTCTGTTTTCATTGGTGAATTGAGGTCATTGACATTGAGTGTTATTACTATAAGGCATTTATTAATTCTGTCATTGTGTTCTTTTTCAGGGGCTGATTTCTGTATAGCTTTTCATTTTGTTTAAATATTCTCCCATTTATTTTTTTCTTTAAATTTATTGGTACATTTAAGGTAAACAGTACAGTTACATCCATCATTGTAATCTTGTACCTTTACATAATCCATCTTGGTTCTTATATTTCCCCATTCCCCTGCCCTACCTCCACCCACTTCACCCTTTTCTATTTACAAAGACTTTGTTGCCAATTTTACCTTCTCTTATATTTTTTCTTTTCTCTTATTTTCTTTCCCCTACCCTTCCCACTTCCCCTTCTTCTTTGGACCTTTTCTTTAAGCCTCCTTGTTGCTGGTGGCCTCACTGCCTCTTTATAGGATTCCTTTAAGTACTTTCTGCAGTGCTGGTTTAGTGGTTATGCATTTCTTTAGGAATTTTTAATTCTGATATGGTCAGAGCTAGTGGGCTAGAGTGAAATTAGAGGGCCATGAACTTAACAAATAACTGAGACTGAGAAATAAGTCTGAAGCAATCATTATAAATATCATCTAGCAATTGTAACTTGTAGCTGAGGGGCAAATACGCCATGGGGTACTGAGTTCTCCAGCTAGGAAGCTCCTTTTTGTACCCTAGCTTTTAACAAGAGATAACCATCCTTTTCACGCCAAGAACAACAAGAAAATAACCAAAAATAGTTTCTGTTCTTCGTACAAGTCAGCTCTACAGCAGGTGTTTTCATTAACTTAGTCAACTTCATGAGGTAGTTATTTTTAATTTACTGATGACAAGACAAAGCCTCCTGATAGTGAGGCCAGTGCCCTTCCTGTGTGATCATCATGATTTAGTGGTTGTCGGCTCTGTTGACAATGTTCCAGTCTTTCTCTCTATAATGTGTCAGTCACCCCATCTGATAAAACAACAATCTGTCTACACAAATGGAAGATGCAGATCTTACTTCCTATTTTAAGCTGCCTCATCTCTACTAATGCTCTTGTCTCCCCTTGCTCTGATTCATGCCTCTAATTCAAACTCTACCACTTGTATGGCAAAACTAGGCACATTCAGCCAGATAATAATAGTGATGATGGCATATATCAGTTTGAGACCCCTCGCCATTTACCAAAATCTTGACATGCACTATCTCATTTCTTCCTTATCTAGCCTTAATAAATCATAATTTTACAAAAGAAAGAAATAGCTTGTATTTACATAAAAAATCTCACCTAGTATGACTCTTCCTCACTATTACCCTGCCCTAGCCAAAATGACTTACTTGCTGATCCTTAGATATATAAAATGTATTTCCAATCTGGGCGTGGTGGCACACCCCTATAATCCCAGCACTCAGTAGGCTGAGGCAGGAGGATTGCTATGAGTTCGACACCGGCCTTGGCTACATAGTGAGTCCCAGGTCAGTCTCAACTACATAGTGAGACCCTGTCTCAAACAACAACAACAACAACAAAATGTATTTCCACCTCATGTCTTTACATTTTATATTCCCTTTGGCAAGAACACTATTCCCCAAAATTTGTTCTCCTAGCTGACTGGTTCTTATCATT
Organism: Fukomys damarensis; assembly: GCF_012274545.1. Classification (NCBI taxonomy): domain Eukaryota; kingdom Metazoa; phylum Chordata; class Mammalia; order Rodentia; family Bathyergidae; genus Fukomys; species Fukomys damarensis. The sequence goes on along the minus strand of NW_022900951.1, from coordinate 51,307,268 downwards.
CAATTCTTTTTGGTGTTGTTGTTATTTTGAGGATTTCTCTGACAATGTTATTCAAAGTACTATGCATATGCATATATTCCTATCACTGTCTTGCTTGATCCTGTTTCATTTTTCTTCATAGTAACTATCATTTCTTAAAGATATATAATTTGTTGATTTGTTTTTCTTCTCCACTGAACTGTAGTAATTTCATGTTTGTTCATACCTATGTATTACTCCTAATGCATAGTAAGCCATACACACACACACACACACACACGCATATATATATATATATATATATATATATACACATATATGTATATATGACGGTTAGCTGGAAGGATGAATAACTCATCTAGTGCTTTCTGATTCCATAATCAGTGTTCTGAATCATTGAACTTATATCTCCTACTTGACAGAGATGGATGTCACTTTCTGTGAGACAGAGACAACTTATGCATTATTATTTTTACATGAAACAACTAGAAAATAATGATATTTCCAACTGGGCTGTGAGCTGCAAAAATGTAAGTATTTAATTTTTTCCCCAATTTGTTAATTGAACATGGACCTTGGGCCAAAAAGAAGTAGCTTCAAATAACTTTGCTGACTTTGGACTCTCTTTGTCTTGGAATTACTGTTTAACTCCCTGTGTGTCTTAGTTCCACATCTTCATAATAGGCATATCACATATAATTAGTGTGCCAATCATATGACTATCATAGGCAATGTGTTTGGTTTACTGCTGAGCACATAGTAGACATGCTATTAATGTCAGTGCCTCATGTCTGCATTTCCTCAAAAGCCTAGTTTAATCATAAAATTTGTCAATTAGTGGCTAGAGTATTCTTTTTCTTTTGTTCCCTTCAGTAACACCTGGTTAATATAGGACTGTGCACATGGGGGGTTCTGAAGGCTACATTTTTAATTAGCAGCTCAATTCAATTTCTACTTGCAGGTAAATCTATAAGGTATGCATGTTCAATGTTGGTGTGTATGAAGGTGGAAGAAGGAACTAGTAACTGTGTTGACATAAGAGAGGGACCCATAAAATCTCCAGAGGCTGATCTAATTAAGATAAATATAAAGAGTTTATAAATGAAAAAGTTTTTAATCTGAGCCCTAAAAAACAATTATCCAAGTTCAGGATAAAGATGACATGGAATAGTTCAATATGTGTATGAAATATTGCATTTAAGAGTTTTAGTTGTTAGAAAGCTCACTGTGAATAAACAGTGTGGTATGGCTACTTAGCATGAATATCATCTACACTCAAAATATCCATTGGCCTTGTCATTGATTCACTGACAGAATCTTAAATATCATTATTCTACTTGGACCACAATTTTATATACTTCTACCTTTCTACATTACTCCTAATCTATTTTCTTTTTCTTTGACATATCCAGTCTGATAACCCTTGTCTTTTGCCTTAATCCATTAGCCCAGCATGGCTCTACTACTTTTCGTATGAAACCTAACCCCATAAGTGCATTGTAGTAGCCACAACTTCAATGTCATAGTCCACTTGTATTTTCCCCACATCAACCCTGATAAATGCTTCTCAATCACGTGCAATCTCAGAATACTCAGGGAGGTGAAACAAAGATAGGTAAGTAAGGAATGTTCAAACTTCACATAATTCCTTTCAAGAGATTGTGTTCCATACCCACTCTAGCCTGGATGGACAATCACTATCCTATAGTGGTCTAATTATAGCATTGTGGATATAAACATGGATTCACATTCAGATGACTTGTGTTTGAATTCTGATCTCTGAGTTTTCTAGTAGTATATCTAACCTCTGCATTTGTTTATCTGTAAAATGAGAATATATGTAGATTCTTAAACCATAGGTTGTTTGTTGGAAGTATTAAGTGAGTGATTATATATAAAGCATTAAAACCATGACCTCAGAGATAGTAAGTGCTCAGAAATTGTTACAGTTCATATCACACTCTTTAGGAACGCTGCGATGGGAAAAGTTTCAGAACATTTGTGGTGTGCACCTTTGCCATACAATAAAATTGTTGCATACAGCTACAACTGTCATGAGGGAAAGCACATTAGGGCACTTGAAAATCCATGCATTTCCTCTTCAGCTGAGCTTTCAAGGTGGACTTGGAAGAATTTGAAATATTTCCCTTGTCAGCCCGCTTTCCCATCGCCACATTAGCTATTCCATATCTTCAACCACTCCTCAAACCATGGATCCCACTTTCCCATCATTTCTGTCAGCTAGAAAGATAATTCCTTTATCTTGCATTCCGTTTGGGATATCCCACTGTCTCCCTCTTTTCCTTGGTAAATACCTCAATGGAGTCTCTAGTCTCTATTTTGTCACTCTACAACACACTACACTCCAGCTTATACTTATTCCACCCCCAGAAAATGTTCTGGTAGGGATTATGAATGGCCTTCTTATTACTGGCTCCATTGTTCAATTTGTAGCCACCTTGTTTTCTTGATCCTTGCCCCATGACCTCTGACTCTGTTGTTTACTCTTTTGGATTCTGTCATACATCACCATGCTCGCTTTTCTTTTTATCACTCTGGTCATTCTTTCTCAATTTCTTGTCCACAGGATTTTCTTTGTAATAAAGATTCTTGTGCTTTGAAGATTTACCTCTTGACCCTCTTCTTTTCTCAATCTTCAGTCTCATCCACTGCTAACACTTTCTTTCCAAGTCTAATTAAGCATGCAGGCACTAAATTAAGACCGTCCTGGCTTTGAATCCTGGCTCAGCCATGTACTTGCTATAAAAGTTTCTTAATCTTTTGTAAAGGTTTGATTTGCTCATTTGGATACAGAAGACTAAATATTTCCTAAAATCATAAAGTATTTTTTAGAATTAAGAAAAGGTTTGTAAAGTTCTGGGCAATAAGTATTCAATAAATGTTAAAAATAACAATTCTAAATTTACAACCCAGCCTTTAATCCTGATTCCACTCCCATATAATCGACTGCCTACTGGCCATGTATACTTGCATGCTTTCAGAAAATCAAAAGTTAATGTATTCAAATCTGCCTTCATAATTATTTTCTCTAATTTTGTTTCTCGTCCTATCTCCTCAGTCTTGGTGTATGACACTCCCATTTATCCACTCTTCCAGTGTGTAGCATAAACCTACACATACATACTAAGATTTGTTCCTTTTGCTCACCCTGTACAAGTTCAACTAGCAACTAAAGCCTACTCTTTCTCCATTGATAATATTTTTCCTATTGAGGCTTCCCCATCCCTCCAACTGTTTCCTTAAATTTCAGTACTTCACATCTATAGTCTTCTAATTGATTCTCTCTTCATGTATACAGTCTTTAAACTGGTCTTTCTATCTACCACAACCTAGTTTGCCTTTAGTCCATTCTCTAATATACTGTTATAATGATCTTCTACTGGCACCCAAATACTTATAATATGAAGTTGGGGTGCTCTAGCATGGCCCAAAGACCCTGAATAATTTCCCATTTACATGTCAAACAGCTTATACTGATTTTCCTACTCGAAATGTTCCCTCATCTTGGCTTTCTAATAATCATCTACTCAATGGCCAGAGTGTAGCTCCAGGAAGATTTACATGGCCACTTTACCCCCTTGTTGCAGGTAAAATTGACTTCTTTTCTCTCCAACTTTCTACAAAATTTCACTTAAACACTGAAATGTTTTTTTACATATATTGTCTTACATATTATCATACCTGTCTAAGTTCTCCTACTAATTTGTAAGTATTTTGAAGGCAGGGACTTTGTTTTGGTTTTTCCCTATTTTGACTGTTTTGATATACTGCTTACAACATCTAATGCTACAATATTGTCAAAAGAAAGAATGAATGCATGAACAAGAGAGTGATGAGCTCTATCAACCAACATTTTTAGGAAGAAGGAAGATGGTCATCCTGTTCTTAATATTTTTCATTTTGACAATAGTCAAACCAGTATTTAAAGGGAAATTCTAGTTTAAAAATCTTTGAGATCCTTTTCATTTTGTGACTCTATCCTGTCCTCAATATAACAGAGGATTCAAAGTACGAGATAGGATATGTATTGCTACTGAGCTTACAATATATCAGTGGACATGATTTTAACATTTATGAAAAACTTAAATATCAATACATTAGGAGTGATAAGGTAATAAGGTTGGACATAAAATTATCCATGATGCATAAAAGAGAAAGCAAAGGAGAGGACATTTAACTAATGGTTGGAGTAGTTAAAGCTTCCTTGGAGGGATTGAACATGATTGGGACTTTAGCAATTAGGAGACACAAATCATACAATAATAATAGCAAATAAGCAAACTGCTTAAGAGCATGTTTTACAGAGTGCAACTCTCTGGCTTTAAAGCCAGCTCTCCCACTTACTGATAATGCAACACTGGAAAAATGACTTCATTTTGATGAGCGTCCATACACCTAAGATGATAACCATGTTTACCTCATGTTGTGAAGAGTAACTAAGTCATTCCATATAAAGAATATATGAGTACTTGGATTATAGTAAGTACTTAATGAATAACTTAAATAACAATTTTCTATTCTGTCTAAAATACATTAAACACTTTAATTTTGCAAAAATTTTGTAATTATCTTCAGGAACCCCATGAGATCAGTGAAGGGTTTATTATTCCCATTTGACAGATAATAAGGCTGAGTCCCAGAAAAAAAAAACAGCGACTTGTCAAAGGAGAGTTAAAGTAAAACTCAGTCCCTTCTTTGGTCATCAGTTTGTCCCTTACATGCAGCAGTTTTATCCATTTCTGTCAAAGAAAGCACATGAAGGAGGAGATCACTGCGGGGGAGGTACTGAAAAAAAAAATCCAGAGCTATCTTTAGGATTTCTTATTTATTAAGTCAGGTCTGGTGGTGCATGCCTGTAATTCTTGGTAGTGGAAGCAGGAGAATCTTGGTTTCAAGCTCAGCCTGGGTACCTTAGCAAATTAAAAAGATCTGCCTCAAAATAAAAACAAAAATAATATTTCAGCTCAGTATGAAGACCCTGAGTTCAATGTCCAGTATCTCTGAGGGAGGGAGAAGAGGGAGAGGGAGAGAGAAAGAGAAAGAGGGGGAGGAAGAGAAGGAGAAGGAGAAGGAGAAGAAACAAGCACCACTTGATTCCATAGAAAAGATTTAGGCCATGGCTTCTCTGGTTTCTAGAACATGAAAGAGACACAACAAACAAATCACTCCATTAGGATAAAAATCAGTTGGGAGAAGAGATATAGAAGGGTTACATGATATAATTGTAGTCCTGGTCACACCCTCCTTATCAATCATCAAGGCATAAAGAAAACGCTGAGAGTTGACTCAACTTCCTGTGGAGGAATGGGGATCTTCTGTGCAATTATTAATAACATCTGGCAAGACTCTGTTTGATCAGCATAGTTGATCAGCATAGATTTCTAAGATAAATTCTTGGGTTTGGTATTGTGCAGTTTATATCTGGTTGTCAGAGTGAGATAAATAAAGTAATGACTATAATTTCCTCACCCATCAAAACCTTTTACAAAGGGAAAAAACTGTATCTTGGGCTAGTTTCTCTGTCTCTCTCTCTCTCTCTCTCTCTCTCTCTCTCTCTCTCTCCCCCCCGCCTTGCTTTTTGGGGCAACTCTCCAAAAGGGTCTTCTTCCTGACTGTCACAACGCAGGAAAGCAGCCTTACGATTTCTTTCCAGATCACTGTTTAACTCTTCTCTTTTTCTCTATCTCCCTCTCCACCTTGCTCCCTCCCCCCTTCACTTGTGTGTTTGCACAAACACATATGCACACACACATGCAAGCAGGAGCACACACACGCACACACACACACACACACACACACACACACACACACAATCCCAAGGTAAGAGACAGATACTCTCTTACCAACAATATGCTTTCAAAAAACCACAGCTTAGAATATAAAAAATTTGCAAATTATTTCAAGTGTTAACTATGTGTTAGGTATTGTATGTTATAATAAGATATAACAAAACTCTACTAAAGGATATTACTAATTTCCAGCTTAAAAATAAACAAACTGGGACTTGAAAAGAGAAATAGAAGAATTAAAGTAGAAAACCAATGCCAAGTATTTCTAGCTCCAAAGTCACATGCTCTGAACCATTAAAGTCTCTCATTGTGAAAGAAACAAAATTCCAACCAGGCAATATGAATGCTAATCTTATTCTATGTTTAATTCTCACAACAGCTGAGTGTGCTAGTTTTGTTATCACTATATTTCACATGAAAAAAATCAAGGATCATGTTTATGTACACAGCACATAAACTAAAACTACAGCAGTAAATATTTAAACTATTACATACATAAGGGTGACACATAAACTCATAAAATATACCATATTTGTAAATTTGTACAAGAAAATGTCTAGCAATGTGCATAACCGCTGCATGCAGTATCTTGAATGAATGCCATAGTATAGCACTAAATGAAATAACACAAAAACATAGCATGTGATTGCTTCCATATAAAACCTACAAAAATACAGAACTATAGTGTTTATATATTGAGAAAAATAGGGAAACTATTATCTATTGTTACATATTCTTGTTTATAATGCCACTCTTCTTTTCTTTTATTTAAATTAATTTCATTGGTACATTTAAGGTATACAATATAATGACATTCATTGTTGGAAATTTGCACCTTAACATAATTCACTTTGGTTCTCCTTTTTCCTCATTACCCTGCCCTCCGCTCAACCTCTCCCTCCCAATCTAGTCTTTGTTTCAGTTTTTTCATTTTCTCATATTAATTCCATTCCCTTCTTTCCTTTCCCCTACCCTTCCCATATCCCCTTCCCCTTTGCCCTTTTTCTTCCTATTACATATTATCTATTATACCTTTTATGCCTTATTTATACTTTCAGTTTCTCACACTAGAGAAACTATTTGGTATTTAGCCATCTGTGTCCTATTTATTTCACTTAAGAGTATCTCCTCAATGTGAATTCATTTAGCTATAAATGTTTCTAATTACTCATATTTTATGGCTGCATATACTCTATTTTATAAAAAAGTGCACATTTTTTTGTATCCAGTCTCCAGTTGATGGGCAATTGGGCTGTTTCCTAGTTTTAGCTATTACAAATTGCACTACTATGAACATGGGTGCATGTCTATCACTGTGGTATAATTGTTTTAATTCTTTGGGGAAGACACCCAGTAAGGGATTGATGGGTCAAATGGAAATTCCAATCCTGTTCTTTGAGGAATCTCCATACTGATTTTCACAGTGGTTGAACCAGTCTACACTCCACCAGCAGTGAAGCAGAGTTCCTCTTTCCCCACCACCCACCAGCATGTTCTTCCTGGATTTCACGATAGAAGCCATTATTTCTGGAGTGAAATGCAATATGATCTTTGCTTTCATTTGCATCTCTTGAATGACCAGTGATGTTGAACTTTTTTTTTTCATATGCTTATTTGCAATTTCTACCTCTTTGTCTGAGAAATTTCTGTTCATTTCAGATGACCATTTTTGGGTTGGGTCTTTAAATTTGGGGAGATTTGATTTTTTTAAATTTCTTTGTATATTTTAGATAGTAGACTTTTTTGAGGGGGTACCAGTGATTGAACTCAGGTCCTTGTTCTTGTGAGGCAGGCAGCAGAACCACTGAGCTAAATCCCAGGCCCCTAGATAGTAAACCTTTGCCTGAGGAACAGCTGTTGAAAAAATTTTCCCACATTGTGGATTATCGCTCCATACTGTTGGTGGTTTCTTTTATTGGACAGAGGCTTTTTAATAAGAAGAGATCCCATTTGTTGATTGTTTGTGCTAGTTCACAGGCAACTGAGGTTTTGTTCATAAAATCTTTTCCTAAACCACTGTCTTCAAGAGTTCTACCTAACCTCTATTCCAGCTGGTTTAGTGTTTCTAGTTTAGTATTTAGATCTTTCATCCATTTCAATTTTATTTTAGTGCGTGGTGAGAGACATAGGTCTAGTTTCAGTCTTTGGCAAGTTGAAACCCAATTTTTCCAGCACCTTTTGTTAAAGAGGCAATCTTTCCTCAAGTGAGGTTGTTTAGCTCCTTTGTCAAAGATGAGGTGGCTGAGTGTGTCTGGAGTTATTTTTGCACCTTCTAATCTATTCCACTGGTCCTCATATCTGTTTACTTGCCAGTAGCATGCTGTTTTTATCACAGTAGCTTTGTAGTATAGCTTCAAGTTGGGCATTGTGATACCCCCCCTACCAGGTCTTTGCTGCCTAAAATTGTTTTTGCTATTCTAGGTCTCTTCTTATTCCAAATCAAATTTTTGGATTGTTTTCTCAACATCTGTGAAGTATGCTGCTGGAATTTCAACTGGCATCACAATGACTCTATATAGCAATTTTGGAAGTATGGCCATTTTCACTAGGTTCATTCTTCCTACCCAGGAGCAAGGGATGTCTTTCCATTTTCTTGCAAGGCAGGAGGCAGAATCACTGAGCTAAATCCCTGGTTGTCTTTCCATTTTCTGTTGTCCTCTTGAATCTCTTTTTTCAGAGTGCTGCAGTTTTCAGAGTAGAGGTCTTTGATTTCTTTTGTTAGGTTGATTCTTGGCTATTTCAATTTTTTGGATGCTATTTTAAAAGGAATTGTTTGCCCCATTTCTCTCTCAGCAAGTCTGTATTTCATGTACAGGAAAGCTATTCACTATTGTGTGTTGACCTTGTATCCAGCTACTTTATTGAATTTGATAATTACTTCCATACAACTTTGGTAGAGTTCTTGGGATCTTCTGTATAGAGTATTATATCATTTGCAAATAAGGTCAGTTTGACTTCTTCATTTCTTATCTGTATTCCTTTTTTTCTCTCCCTTGTCTAATTGCTGTGGCTAATGTTTCTAAAACTATATTGAAGAGGAGTAGTGGTAGTGGGCATCCTTGTCTTCTTCATGATTTTAGCATGGAGGATTTCAGGTTTTGACCATTTAGTGTGGTATTTGGTATGGTATTGGCTGTTGGTTTTTCATAGACAGGTTTCATTCAGATGGAAATGGTGTATTCCAATTTTCTGTAGGGTTTCTATCATAAATGTGTGTTGGATTTTGTTGAATGCTTTTTCTGTATCTATTGAGATGATCATATGTTATTTGTCCTTGACTCTATTAATATAGTGTACTACATTTATTCATTTGTGTATGTTAAATCATCCCTGCATTCCTGGGATGAATCCCACTTGGTCAGGGTGTATGATCTTTTGTTTGTTTGTTTGTTTGTTTGTTTTGGTACCAGGGATCAAACTTGGGCCCTTGTGCTTTCAAGGCAGGCAGCAGAACCACTGAGCCAAACTTCCAGCCCTGATCTTCTGCATTTTAATTGCCAGTATCTTACTGAGGATTTTTGCATCTATGTTCATTAGTGAGATTAACCTATAGTTCTTATTCGGTTGTGTCTTCCTCTGCTTTGGAGTTCAAGGTGATGCTTGCTTCCAGGATTGCATTTGGGAGTATTGCTTCCCTTTCAATTTCATTGAAGAGTTTAAACATTAGTGGCAGAGTTCCTTTTTGAATGTCTTATAGAATTCAGCAGTGAATCCATCAGGGCCTGGATTTTACTTAGTTGGTAAGTTTTTAATTATGTTTTCAATTTTGTTGATTGCTACTGTGTTGTTTAGAATTTTTAGATCATTTTCATTCAACTTTGGTGATTCATATGTATCTAGGAATCTGTCCATTTCTTCTGTATTTTCCATCTTATTCTCATATAGGTTCTCAAAGTAAGTATTGAAGATCCTCTGGATTTCTGTGGGTTCAGTTGTAATTTTGTGCTTTTCGTTCTTTATTGCATGGATTTGGGACTTTCCTTTTTTATGAGGTTGGCTAAGGGTTTTTCAATTTTGTTTATTCTTGCCAAAAACAAACTCTTAACTTAATTGACTTTTTTGTATTGTTCTGTTAGTCTCCATGGCATTGATTTCTACTCCTTAGGCTTGAGAGGCAGGTGGTGGCACCACTGAGCTAAATTCCTGGCCCCTCTGCTCTGATCTTCATAATTTCCTCCCTTGTATAAGCTTTGGATTTATCCTGCTCTTCTTTTTCTAGAAGCTTGAGGTTCAGCATCATGTTGTGTAATTGAGCTCACTCTGCTGTCCTAATATGAATATTCACTGCTATGAAAGACTGCTTTCATTGTGTCCCATTGATTCTGATATTTTGTATTTCATTGTCATTTAGTTGTAGGAACTAGAAGTGTGCTATCAATTTCCATGCTTTTTATTAAATACTTACAGTTTCTTTTGCTATTGATCTCCAATTTCATTACATTATGGTCTGACAATATAGAGGGGATCACTTCAATTCTTTTGCACTTATTTAGACATTTTCTATGAGCAAGTATGTGGTCTATTTTGGAGAATGACCCATGTGCAGCTGAAAAGAATGTATATTCTGGTTTTGTGGGTGGAACACTCTGTAAACATCTGTTAAGTTCATTTGTTCAACAGTTTGATTAAGTTCTTGTATTTTGTTGTTTATTTTCTGTCTAGTTAATCTGTTTGTGACAGTGGCGTATTGCGGTCCCCCACAACTATTGTGTTGGTGCTTATTTGATTTTTCAAATGATTTGTCCATTAGTATTTGTTTTATATAGTTGGGTACACTAGTGTTTGGTCCATATATATTTATGATTGTCATCTCTTCCTCTTGGATTGCTCCCTTTACAAGGATGTCATGTCCTTTTTTGTCTCTCTTAATAAGTGTTGATTTGAAATTCACTTGATCTGCAAAGCTGTTGTGTACTCCTACTTTTTTTCAGGTTCCTGTTGCATGGAGTATTGTTTTCCAACTTTTTACTTTCAGTCTCTGAGTTTCTTTTTGAATTAAATGTGTTTCTTGTATCAAGTATATTGTTGGATCTTACTTCTTGACCCATTCTGCCAGTATATGTCTTTTGATTGGTGAATTGGAACCATTAACATTGATGGCTGTAAATGATATGTATTGACTTATGCTTGTCATGACTTTTTTTTATTGGATTCTCTCCCTTTGCCTTTAATTTCTTTTCATGCTCAATGGATTCATTCTGCTGGGCTTCATGGGGTTGTGATCCTCATTGTCTTTTCCTAGGATATTGTTTAAAATTTTTTGTAGTGCTTGTTTGGTATTCATGAAGTTCCTAAGGTTCTCTTTCTCATGAAAGGATCTTATTTCTCCATCAATTTTGAAAGACAGTTTTGCAGGATACCTCAATCTGAGTTGGAGGCTGTTTTCCTTTATGGATTGAAATACATCACTCCAATCTCTTTTTGTGTTGAGGGTTTATGTTGAGAAGTCTGCTGTGATTCTGATAGGTTTTCCTTTGTATGTGATTTTTTTCTTTTTTTCTAAGTGCTTGTCGAATTTTGTTCTGTTGGGTTTCTGGAATCTTAACTATTATATACCTATGTGTACAGTGTAGATCTTTTCTGATCACAGCTCATTGGAGTCCTATATGACTCACTTATCTGTATGTCAAATTATT